>NW_012148563.1:3148453-3179472 GCF_000956105.1 Propithecus coquereli
GTCTCCCTGTGGTGACAATCTCTCTGTGGCGGCAGTCTCTCTGTGGACAGTCTCCCTGTGGCTGCAGTCTCCCTGTGGTGACAGTCTCCCTGTGGCGGCAGTCTCCCTGTGGCGACAGTCTCCCTGTGGTGGCAGTCTCCCTGTGGTGACAGTCTCCCTGTGGCGACAGTCTCCCTGTGGCTGCAGTCTCCCTGTGGTGACAGTCTCTCTGTGGCGGCAGTCTCTCTGTGGACAGTCTCCCTGTGGCTGCAGTCTCCCTGTGGTGACAGTCTCCCTGTGGTGGCAGTCTCCCTGTGGCGACAGTCTCCCTGTGGCGGCAGTCTCCCTGTGGCGACAGTCTCCCTGTGGTGGCAGTCTCCCTGTGGTGACAGTCTCCCTGTGGTGACGGTCTCTCTGTGGACAGTCTCCCTGTGGCTGCAGTCTTCCTGTGGTGACAGTCTCTCTGTGGCGGCAGTCTCTCTGTGGACAGTCTCCCTGTGGCGACAGTCTCCCTGTGGTGACAGTCTCCCTGTGGTGGCAGTCTCCCTGTGGCGGCAGTCTCTCTGTGGTGACAGTCTCTCTGCAGTGACAGTCTTGCTGCGGTGACAGTCTCTCTGTCGGGCCTCAGGCGCCAGATCTTCAGTCTCCTGAGCGTTCGTCTCTGCCAGGTCCAGGTGAGGCGGATCAGGGCCCCAGCGCAGCCTGGCTGCACCCTGGCGTCCCTCGACAGCGCAGTCGTTCTCCACAGGTGCCGTGTCCCCACAGAGGGCAGCTCTTCAGAGATACCCTGTCTGCCGTGTCTCTGAATAACCAAGTTGAAATACGTCAGAGAAGCCATTCCAGGGTGACGTGTTTTGGTTTCTCTCGCAGACCGGCAAGTGGTGGGAGGCGGAGGAAGCTGGAGAAGAATAAATGGAGGCCGGGGCCTGGTGGGGACAGTTGTAAACAGACAGTCGTGGGGCTCCCACTCGGGGGTGAGATTTGCCCAGAGCGCTGGAAGAGGCGTGGGCCGCCGTGTGGCTGTCTAGGACAGAGCACTGCAGACGCGGGGGACAGGGTGGCTGGGACACCAGACGGGAGGTTCAAGCAGGGCGGCCAGGCTGGCAGCGTGGCTGCTGTCCTACTTCGCTGTCCTACTGAGAGCAGGCGGGGCAGGGCCAGGGGCCGCGGGGGCCAGCGAGGAGGAAGTGGCAGGAGGCAGACAGGTCCCAGGACCCCGTGGAGGCACAGCCAACAGGGATGGAGATTTGGGACGAGAGGAAGAGGCCTTGAGGACGACCCCAAGGTGTCTGATCTGAGCGAGCTTCAAAGGGTGGGGCTGCCTCAACCGAGGTAGGGGATAGTCTGCGTTTCACCCACTGCAGCATCCTCTCGTCTGTAAAAGGCAATTGGGATAATTTGGCCATCTTTGTGTTTTTATCACATAACTCTGGCACCTTCTCGGAGCTGGCACATAAATCCCTTCACAAAAGGCTGGTGTCCACAGCACACAGTACCGGCCCAGAGACGAAGGCAGCCTGGGGGACCAGACCGCTTCCCACTCACACATCCACGTGGCTGCGTTTCCGGGATCTGGTGCAACGTGGCACAGAGTGGGTGTTCAACAGGTGGCTCATAAATGGCTCCTCGGCCAGAGCGTGGGAAGAGCGTGGCCGCGGGAGCCGGACCACAGTCCCAGGCCAGCTCTGCCTCTCGAGGAGAGTCGCGGGGCGGAGAGATCAGTGACCCCACACTCCGCCTCCCCCATCCATGAAGTAAGGATGACAGCCTGGAACAGACGGGCGACACCTGCCCCTAAAGGCTGTTCCACACTTGTTAGTCCCCCTCTTATGAGCCATTTACACTCCAACTCCAATCGAAGTTGCAACACACCACTTACAAGAATTACGACCAAAAAATACAACATTGAAAAATGGCTTCAAGTAGCAGAGAAACAGCTTGAGTCTGGACCCAGAAACTTGCCCGAGATGAGCGCTCAGATTAGCTCCGAGTTTCTCACTAGCCAAGGCAAATAAATAGACATTCTGGGTCATATAAATCTCATCCAAGATGAGGAAACAAGTTTCCCTAGCGTGACAAGCTTTCCTGGCTCTAAATTCAAGGAGGGACCATTGCGAAGCATGTTGTCCACTGTGTCCTAGAAGACATCGCCAAGACGCGCTCACGACTCTGTTGACAGTTTTGAAAAAGTCACAAATACACTGCTCCTGTGGGCACCTCCAGTCAGCTTCGTGCCGGTGTCTGGGATGTGGTCCTGTGGCAAAGCCGACGTGAGAACGTGGCACAGCACCTCGCCCTGTGCCCGGTCCTCGTGGACGCTCGACACGTGGGAGACGTGAATGGCCTGGTCACTGAGCAAGTCCAGGACGCGGCGCAGAGCCCGACGGTGATACGCATTTCTGGGCGGAGCTGAGCTCACGTGGCCGTGCTGTGTTTCAGCCGTAACACAGGCGACAGCAGCGAGGACCTGGAGGGCTGGATTGGCAACACCCGCCTCAGCCTCGGCTGGCCAGACGGAAGTGGTTCAGGGCTGTGGTCTCGGTTCAGCACCTTAGTGCCGTTAGTACCGGGGCCGAGAGCCAGAGGAAAGGGCTTGGGGGCCCAGTTTGGGGGGCAGAGGGAAGGACTGTCCTCTCATAAAAATTCCCACCAGGGAAAGCTCAATGTCTTGTTCAAAAATGGCGGGTCTTACCAGCCAGCCCTAAAAGGGAAGGAGGTGCTGGCACAGGCTGCAGCCTGGAGGAACCCTGAGGGCTGCTGAGTGCAAAAGCCGGTCAAAAAGGGCAAATACGGTTTGATCCCGCTCCTGTGAGGAGTGGAGATCACAGAGACAGAGAGTCGCACGGTGGCTGCCGGGGCCGAGGGAGGGGGGCGGGGTTAGAGCTTGGCGGGGACAGTCTGCTTTGCCGGACGAAGGGCTCTGTGGGTGGACGGTGGTGGCGGCTGCACAACTGTGTGCCTGCACTTAAGGCCGCTGCACTGCGCACCTAAAAATGGTGAAGATGGAAAATTTTGTATGTGTATTTTACCACAATAACAAAACGTTAAGAGAAGACAAAAGAAAATGGCGGGTCTGAGGTAGCCAGGGGCGGGGGCGGCACCCCCGGGAACCCCCAGCCCTGCGGAGCCTGACTCTGGCTGGGCCTGGCGGTGGCACCTGGGACGAGCAGCTCACGCAGAGAAGGGACAGGGATGGTGGCTCCAGCAGGGGCCCCGGGTGGCTGGGCGGGCGCATGTCCCAGCCGCCGAGCTCCACGGCCCCGGACGGCCGACTGGGTCCCTCACGTGTTCCCAGCAGGGTCCAGCTGCCGCCGCGCACACAGATGCCGACATAGAGGAGGAGACCCTGAGGAGAAAGCTGGAGCAGCTGACCAGCAACGTCAGCGACGAAGAGGCCTCGTCTGAGGAAGAGGAGGGCAAGGATGAAGAGGCAGAGCAGGACAGGGGCACCTCCATGAGGGCCCTCGCCCTAGCGGGCCCAGAGGTGAGGCCACCCCCAGGGGTCTCCGCAGGACCCAGCAGAGGTAGGGGCGGGGATGGACAGTGCCAGCCAGCCAGCGGTTTGTAACCAAGCCACCGCCCTCCCCAGGGAGGGTAGCCAGCCTCAGGGGACACAAAGGGCCCTTGACAAGAGCCGCAGGGGTGACCAACGCTGGCCGACCAGCTCCCAGAGTCCGCAGAGGAGCGCGGCGTAAGGCTGGTGGTCAGCCCCGGTGCATCTCTTTCCCAGGGGTGCACAGCCACAAGCCAAACGTACAGCCAGGACAACAGCCCTCAGGGCCACGGGGACCCCGCCCAGCACAACAGGACCACAGACGAGGAGCTGTCGGAGCTGGAGGACAGAGTGGCCGTGACGGCATCCGAGGTCCAGCAGGCGGAGAGCAAGGTAGCCCCGGTGGGCCGCGGGAGCACGGGATTCTGCACAGATAGATGGTGACTGTGACCAGGCCGTTGAAGGGCTCACGCAGAGCCCCCTCCCCCCCTGCCGTCGGCCCAGTGTGCACGTCTGTGGAGGCCGAGCACGGTTTGGGGTTCCTGGGGGACTCACCTGCCTCAGCTGTGGCTGCAGAGCCTGAGTCTGGGCGAGGGACGTATCCATAGTGTACAGAGGTCAAAGGACAGAGCCAAGCATTTGGACCTCCTGGGACAGCCAAGGCGAATTGGGCGCTGCTGTGTCTCCCCCGCCCCCCAAGACCCACCAAGAAGGGAGGGTCTGCCCTTCAGGCTGCAGAACAGCCAGCACCCACTGCCCTTCCTCCTGCTTTTCTCGTCAGCAGGTGCCTGGCACTCCCCAAGGAGGAAGGGCACAGCCCCCAGAGCTGTTCATGTCACGGGGAGTGAGTCAGGCTCCATTCCCTCTTGTTTTGCAAAGAATTTTCAAATGCCTCCCGTGCGGCCAGCATCGTGTGGGGCACAGAAGATACAGCTGTGAGCATCTTAGACCAAGCCCCTGCCTTCATGCAGCTTCTATTTTAGTGGAAGGCAACAGACGACAAACAGACAAGACCATTTCCGTTCATGAACAGCTATGAAGACAATAAGTGAGGGTGACCCCTGGAGTGCTGGGTGGGGGGGGCTTAGGTAAGGTGGCTGGAGGGATACTAGGAAAAGAAGCCAACATGGCAAATCTGGAGGATGGGGTCCAGGTAGAGGGAAGGGCAGGTGCAAAGGCCCTGGGGTGGCCTCAAGCTTGGCAAGTTCAGGGCCCAGCAGTGAAACCTGACTCCGGAGCAGAGTGATGAGGGCAGGGTTGGAAAGAGGCAGAGCGCCACAGAGAGAGGGACCGGGGCAAGGGGTGATGGATGGGGCCTGCTTTCTGTTTCCAGACTCTTCCTTTGGCCTCTGTGGGAAGACTGTCCTGACGAGGGAGGAGAGGAGGGCCAGGGCAAGGGCGGTACCCATGGGGCTGAGGCATGGTGGGTGGTAAGGAATAGCGGGATAGCGGGGGCCCTTTCCCAGGCACGGCCACCTTCAGGCCCTGATGGGGCCTCCAGAGGATGCACAGATCCCCCTCCCTCCTGCCTGGGCGACCCGTGGGGAGCATGCACACACACAGCCGCGGAAGGGGCTGGGGCTGGCGCCAATCTTAAGGGAAAACACAAGTGAAACTGGCTTCGTGAGTGGACTGGGGGCAGCTGCGCTTTCTCTTCCGTGACCTGGAGCCGGGACGCGGCGTGTCTGTCTGTCTGCTGTTCTCTCAGGTTTCAGACATCGAGTCCAGAATCGCAGCCCTGAGGGCCGCGGGGCTCACCGTGAGGCCGTCGGGAAAGCCCCGGAGGAAGTCCAGTCTCCCGGTGAGTGGGGGGCCACATCACCCAGGCGGCTGTGTGTTCCCGGGGACCTCCCCAACATGGCGCCCACCGTGGACCTGAGAGCCGGAGCCCTAGGCTGGCGCCTGCCCTCCCCTTGAGCCACCATCTGGGTTTCCTAATAGCAAACAGTGGCTACGCACAGATTCCTTTGTGTTATTTGTGCTTCTGGTTGAAGAAAGCTCTCTTTGAGGGGACCGTCAGCCCCCGAGCTGAAACACACACATACGCAGTTTAACACACACAAGAAGCAGCCCGAAGGGTAACACCTGTTGTCGAAAGGCTTAGCACATTGCCGCCTCACAATGGGTGTGACTAGGCTGGATCGGGGCACACACCTCGAGGGACCTGCCCTCTTAGCAGAGATCCCAGGCCAACATCTTCCTCCTGGTTCCACTCAGGAACCTTCGACAAAACCACCCTGCTGAGGAAATTTGGCAAAAAAATAAAAGATGTCCTTAGGGGAGTCCCAGACGCGGTCACCAGGTAAGATACAGGATGCCCAGGGAAATCTGAGTTTCTGATAAACGGCAACTAATTTTCCAGTATGAGTATATCCCATGCAACACTTGGGACATACGCTAACAAAATCTACTTGTTGTATATCTGAAATTCAGCATTAACTGGCGGTCCTAAATTTTAATTTTCTAAGCCTGGCAGCCCTCGTCCCGGAGCCCCGGGGTGGTGTGCATGGGCTGACGCGCCACCCAGCGCTCCCGACCGCGTTTTTGCAGAGAACACCCGGCCTTGCGTCCCACTGGCCCGCTCCCACTCTCCGCCCTGTGGCTGGGGGTTCAACAAGGCAGTGATGACCTGACAGCTTTTCCCTCATCCTCCAGATATTTCTTCCTCGAGTTACCGGGAAGCTTGGCAAGAGTCCGGAGGATCCGGCCGCAGGCCCTTCCGATGAGGTCCAGGTGTGTGCTGTTCCATCCACGCCCCGGAGGCCGCACGAGGAGTAGATGAGTCTGTAGAGTGGCAGGGCTGAAACGTCCACACCGAGGACATGGCAGCTCCCATGGGCTGGCTGCCCTGGTGGCCCGCGCTGGGACGGGTGTGTGCGGCAGCGAGACAGGCGAGGAAGGCAGCGAGCAGACGCTGGCGGGGAGCAGACCCCGGCAGGCCGACTTTGGCTCCGTCCTTCGGGGAGCTCTGGAGTCAGCGTGGGCCACACCCCGGAGTTGTCCCGCTCGGGGGTGAGGCAGCTGGGCAGCCTCAGCCATGGACACACGTTCCGGGCACTGCTGCCCCGCCCTGAGCAGGCACAGGGGGCTCCAGGGGCCTGGGCTCCTCCCGCCGCCGGGAAGGCAGGTGCTGGCTGCTGGGAGCGCAGACACCCGGGAGCCAGTGCCCAGACACGCGGGGAGCATGGGCAGAACACGCCCAGACGCTGCACGCGGAGGCAGGAGCCAGCCTGGGATGGAGGAGATCTCCTGCGTTTGGGGGTGGTTAGGAGTAGGATGAGGGGGTGCCACTGCCGGCGCCCCAGGAGGAGTGGGTGTCAGCTCCAGGTCCTGCCCGCAGCCCGGTACCCGCTGGGAGCCGTAACAAACATCTGGCCCCTTCCTCTTATTATGCTCTTCATAGATATAAATTGTACCTTTTTAATACCCATCATTCCGTTTGCTGTTTAGAGACCTGGTGAGCAGGCAGTGCTGTTAACCCTGTCGTACTGACGAACAAACTGAGGCTCAGGGAGGTGGACATGCTTGATCAAGCGCACAGACAGGAAGGGACGGTGGGGCTCGGCCCAGGCCCCCCTGGCCCTGACCTCCGCGCTCTCCACTGGGCCGTGGTGCTTCCTCCTTGTCCTGGGAAGCCCAGCCCTGAAGGCTTCCGCAGCTGCCTGAGCAGCCCACAAAACCAGACAGGCAAAACCACAAGGGGCCAAACGTTGGGAAGAACTTGTAGGAGAATTGGGCCAGTGGCTCTCTCCACCCCCCAAAAAGGCCGAACGGAGAATGAATTTCTCCCACTGCAGCGAGGCGACGGACTGGAAGAGAGGAGGGGTGTGGCCTGACAGCCGCGGGGAGCTGGGAAGTGTATTAGACGAGATGAATCTTCTAATATCCCTGTAAAGAGGGTGATGGGCCCATTCTACAGCAGAGGAGACTGAGGTTCAGAGAGGATAAGTGAATTACTTGTCTGTGTCTCACAGTGGTAAGGGGGTAGCGCTGGAATTTGAACCCAGATCCGTGAGGCAGGAATACGTGCTGTCTCCCCCATACCACCCCAAATTGGCAGTTCCCCCAAAGCTGAGCTTCTCTTATACTCAGGCATTTGGCGCTTAACGCATTGAAAACGTGCTGATGTTGTTAGAAGTGCAAATATTGCCAGAGAACAGAGAAGCTGGACCTGGTTAATTAGAATCTGGAAGAACAATAAGAATCCAAAATTGGCCCACAGAGTTTCTAAACATTACAACAATTTGATGATGTCTGGGGACGTTCTCTTTCTTCTAGGCAACAGCTGTGCCCTATCTTCTAAGGAGAAAGTTCACTGATTCCCCAAAAAATCCAGGTAAGAGCCACCCGCTGCCCTCACCCCTGCGGGCCCGGGAAATGGGACTGGGGGTGTTCCATGAATTTCTTCGTCATCTGTGGGACACCTCCCGTGTCCTGACTCCTGAAGAACGCTCTCGACACCACTCGGCGACCCTCCGGCCCGGGTGTTAGTGATCCGGACGACGGGAGTTTGATGCTTCAGGCATGCGAAGTTGGTGGCGGCAGTGTTTTCCCTGCCTTTCCATGTAGATTGTCCTGACACGGTACACGGTTCCTGGCCTTCTTACGGAATGTACAGGACGTCATTTAGCCTTCCTTTCAGTCTTGGAGGTGACCACGACATCAGCTTTGTCCTGGACAAATGGGACATGAGGGCTCCCGGCCTCCCCTCACGTGGCCGGGCTGTCACGGCTCACCTGGCGGCCCGGCCACGGCTCGCCAGAGGCCAGCAGCTGCCCTCGATGTTCGGAGACCAGCCCCTCGCTGATGCATCTTTCAGGCCCTCCCGTTACCCTGTGTTTGAGCCGGGCCCTCGCACCCTGCCGTTCACACTCCGCCGCAGCCACGGTCCCGACAGGCGGCTCTCTCTGTCCCTCCTCCCCTCACAAACAGCCCTTGGCTCCCAGCTGCTGCAGAACGCAGTGGGACGTCCTAGCACAGCCCCGCAGACTTTGACCATTTGTCCACGCGGGAGCCCAGCCTGCCTCCTCCTCCGCCTCCTGAGATGCGCTTTCCTTCCTGTGGGACGACACAGTCTCAGCAGACGTTGGTTTCCGAGCCCACCTCGCAAGCCCAGACGCACACGACTCCCCCTCCACACACCTCTGTCCTGTTCGGGGTAAGTCTGTGATTAATAAACGTGCCTCCCTTATTCTGTTTTCCCCAAAGGCAAAGATGATGATTCCTTTGCTCGGAAATCCGTGTACCGCGGTTCCCTGACTCAGAGAAACCCCAGCGGCAGGAAGGGAATGGCCAACCACATCTTTGCGGTAATGTCGCCTCTCGTTTTCTGAGGATCTCTTAAAATTCCGTGACCTGTAAGATTTACATGTAGATATTGAGTCTTCAGAGTAAAGAAAATTGGGACAAATGAATAAGAATAAAAGGCAGAGATTCAAAGCAAAATCTTGCCGACAGGGACTTGAAAATCTAAGTGCTTCGAAATAAGAGTAATATCTTCTTGTGCTTTAGAGCTTTCGATTTTCAAATACTTTCCATCCGTGCACCCCAGTGGATGAGGGCCAGTGTCGCTGACTCAAATTCGTAGCTGGGGAAACAGAGGCAGAGAGAACTTGAGTAAAAAAACCCAGGGGGTGTTGACTGATGCCTTGAAAAAAGCAAACACAAGCATTTGACCAACGTGTCCACACGTGTGTGCATGTGGCTGTGTGTGCTCCTGTGTGTGTATGTGTGTGTACCGGGGCATCCTCTTATATCTGAGTTTGTATCTATCTGTGTACATGCCTGTGTGTGTGTTTCTGTGTATGCATCCTTGTGTGTTTTATGTTTTTGTGTGCACACCTGTGTGTTTCTATGCGCACACCTATATGTATCTGTGTGCACACTTGTGTGTGCACACCCATATAATCTAAGTTTGTGTCTACCTATGTGCACATCCATGTGCACACCTGTGTGTTTCTTTGGGCGTGCCCATGTGTGTCAATTACATGCCTGTGTGCGTATTTGTATGTACGCTAATGCACATGCATCTGTGTGCACACACATCTGTGCGTACTTACATGTACGTGTGTGTCTGTGCTCCGCAGAAACCCGTGATGGCCCACCAGCACTGAGGGGGAGGTCCCCGGGGCAGGACAGAGACACAGGGCCGCCCTGCGCTCGTTTGCCGTCCACTGTGGCCACCGTGTCCCTCATTGGCTCTGCACTTCCTGCTATCCACGGTCACCTCACGGTGAGAAACACCTGCCCACGTGGACTCCCACCTGCGAGATGACAGCAGCTCTCGGTCCTTCGCTGTTCACCCAGGTTCACTGACAACTTCCAAGGCCACCCCGTCAGCCTCTCTGATGTAGGGGAAACAGCTAAGCTGGTGTGACTTTAGGACAATGTTGTTTAAACTTTCTGAAGGACACACGAAGACCTTCTCCACTGCAATCTCTCACCCCTTTCCCTCTGGGCTTTGGTATGTCGCTTTCCATAAACGGAATGGGAAAGAGATGACTCGTGAGGGCGCCAGCCGTGTGTGTATTCCTGACCACCTGTATCCGAATGTGGGCAGCCGCGTGTGTATTTCCCGTGGGTGTGACTGGAAATCAGGCATCAAGACAAGTGACCGAACTAATGAACAGCTGAAAAATGAGGGAGGAATAGACACCCCCAGCCCCCACTCCACACACACCCATTCTGCGAGTTCCTCTCGGGTCCACAGACTGGGAGAAATTACCGTGCGGCCGAGGGTAGCGCATGCGCGTGGTAGCAAGTGAGCATTTGATCTGTGCCCGGAAGCAGGTGCAGAGGGCTTGCCGGGACAGGCAGCTGACGGAGCCCTGGACAGGCAGGGAGAAGACCTGAGTCCCGGCCTGGCTCTGCCTCTCACTACGGTGGCCCCAGTGGGACAGAGGACAGAAGGTCAGGGCCGATTAGTGACGTCTGCCAAGGGTAGGGGGGTGCGAGGGGTGGCAGAAGTCGGCAAGCCACTTGCCATTGGATGCACAGATGATCCCTGAGCTCTCCGTCTCGGCCAGTCGGGGACTCGGAGTTATTGCTGGATGTCTGTGTGCCCCATCTAGTTTTAAGGGGAGCCCACGGGGACTCCCCAGAGCTGCCTTCGAACATCATAGTGGTAATCGTGCCTTCACCCTCACCGAGGTTGACCCCAGACAGGGCCCTTGGTGGAGGCCGGGGTGCTGGGTACAGCTTCCTTCGGAATCAAACAGGTGGCAGAGACAAGGGTCAAGCCTCGTGTCTCCAAGGGTTGACCAAGCTCAGGGTCTCCTGCACTCTCTGAATCTGGCACCTCAGTCAAAACTGAAACTAAGGTTCAAATCCCAGAGTACTTTGCCGGGCGGCGGGGACGCCTGCGTCTTCAGGAGACGGGAGGGCACACCAACAGCGGATTTTCTCACCCCTGTGGCATCAGATAAGAGGCAGGGATTTTTTCGTACGACTCCCAGCATTATTTATAAATTCCATTCTTTGAAAGAATTCTTCAGAGTTCCTTTCCCAGCAGATGGCTACTTAGGGACGGCTTCAGAGGAAGCTGCACACAGCAGGTCAGGGGCCACCAAGGCTGGGGTGCGCGGAGCAGTGCAGCTGCCGGCTCCTCGTTTCCAGCCAAAGATTGACAGGAGTCAGGGGTTTCACTCCAGATGGAGACCAGAGGCAAGAATTTAAAAGATTTCTCTGAAGTATGATTCTCCGGCAGTCTTCTTTATCTGCTGGAGAAAGAGTTTTAAGGAGAGTTGAAAGAAAAGTTGAGAGTTGAAAGAAAAAGTTTTAAGGAGAGTTGAATACACAGATCTCCCAAAGACGCCTCACACTTACGAGTGAGCTGTGAGCCTGCAGCACAGTTGCTCTGCCCAGAGACTCTAATGTCCGACACATTGCAGCCCAGCCCCCAGATCACCAACGGACACCTCACCTCACTGCTCGTTGTTGGAGCAGAGCGCAGTTTGACAGGCTGTGGCTCCAGGTCCCGTCAGAGATCAAGCCAACCCTGCATTAGAGTGTTGCAGTGTTTACCATGATTCTCTGTCAAGCCACTGTTTCAGTAAGTTGCAAGGACTGTCACCTCCCAGCGACTCTATCTAGAAGAACCTGCTTTCCTGGGAGCCAAATAGCCCATCCCCAAAGGCATAATAGAATTGTCACATGCTGGGCTTCAGGGACCCAGCTGTCTGCATTCAGCACTCTGGCGGGAGCCCAGTAATCTTTATTCATACTGATGATGCTCATATCTCCAAAGTTATTCCTACGGAGAATTTTTATTACATATGAAATATCTTTTTATTTTATTGGGATAAAACAGAAAAGATAGTTACACAAAAACAAAGAAGATAAACAAAAGAAAAAGTCAGAATCATCTACCAACCAGCAGCCACTGTCAAGTCCTTCCAGACATCATTCGTTCATATGTTAGCTTTTAACCAAAACCCCCGAAAGTTAACATACTGGTAGGTGGGAAAAGCCCGTTCTAAACATGACCTCACACGCACAGCTTCTCAGGAAAGAGCCAGCCCCAGGAACAGGTGTTTCGCCTACTTATGCTGCCCAGGTTCCCCTGAAAACATCCACAGCAAATCCTTCCCAGAGACAGCCTCGCTGGTACCTAAACAAACAAACAAACTGCTCAGGTGTTTCCAGTGACCGCACCTGCGGCTCACAGCGTCCATCCTCAAATGCCCCAGGAAATGGTCGCGCTGGGGTCGGAGTATTTTGCAACATCACTGCAAACACTCGTGACCATCTATGATGGCTCATTTTGTATGTCAATTTGGCTCTGCTCCAGCCTGAGCAAGAGCAAGACTCCGTCTCTGCTAAAACTAGAAAGAAATTAGCTGAACAACTAAAAATATATAGAAAAAATTAGCCGGGCACAGTGGCGTGTGCCTGTAGTCCCAGCGACTCGGGAGGCTGAGGCAGAAGGACCGCTTGAGCCCAGGATTTTGAGGTTGCTGTGAGCTAGGCTGACGCCACGGCATTCTAGCCTGGGCGACAGAGCAAGACTCTGTCTCTAAAAAAAAAAATTGGCTGTGCTCTGGGTGCCTAGATATGGGGTGAAGCGCCAGCCTAGATGTTGCTGTGAAGGTATTTTTAGATGTGATTAATATTAAAATCAGTAACCTTCGAGTGAAGCAGATGACCTGCCGTGGTGTGGGTGGGCCGTACCCAATCAGTTGAGACCTTGGGAGAAAAGACTACAGCGCCCTGAGGAAGAGGAAGGAGTTCTTCCCTAGATGCCCTCAGACTCCAGCCTGCCGGCCTGCCAGCCCCCACCATCCCATAAGCCAATGTCTCTCTCTCTCTCTCCTCTCTCCACACACACACACACACACACACACACTACACGCACAACACATGACACACATAACACACACTCACACACACACACACTCCAGTGGTGATGCCCAGGAAGCTGCCTCCACCTCCCCGGGGGCTCAGTTTCCACTGCTCCAGGCGGCTCTCGCGCTGGGCATAAAACCCGCCTCCCAGGCAGGCCCGCACTCCAGGACAGCCGTCGCCACGCCGCTGCAGGTCGACCATCCCTTATGCAAAACGCTCGGGACCAGAAATGTTTGGGGTTGGGATTTTTTTGGATTTTGTGATGTTTGCATTATCCTTACCAGTTGAGCATCCCAAATTTGAAAATCCAAAATCCAAAATGCTCCAATGAACATTTCTTTTGAGTATTATGTCAAAGCTCAGAAAGTTACAGATTTTGAAGCATTTCACATTTCTGGTTTTTGGATTTGGGATACTCTACCTGTGTCTGTTACAGGCGCCTGGGGAGCTTTGGCTGTCACTGACGCGGAGCTGCCCCCAGGCAGTCCGCTGGGGTTTGTCCAGGCACAGCCCAGGCCCTGGGGCGTTTTTACAGCTTCCCAGTGGCTCTAATCTGCGGCCTGAGACAGGGACCCTGTGCCCCACCCTTCCAGGGCCCCTTACCCTGCTGCCCCCTTTACCAGCCACCCCCGGACTGCAAATCTCCCAGGGAGCCCACCTGCCGAACCCTGCATCGCCAGGAGTGGGAAGCCGTGCAGGCAGAAAGAGAATCACGCGTGATCCTGTCCCCGATCGAAGGGTGAAGATTTGCCCTGAAGCTTTTCCTCAAAGCCTGAGGGAGCAGGGGCAATGGCGCGCTGCCCGTCTGTGAGAATCCAAGGGAAGCACCTGCTGCCTCCTCTCCGGACAGTTCCCTTAAGAAGATTGTATTTGCCCAGGTGTGGTGGCTCACGCCTGGAATCCCAGCATTTTTGGAGGCCAAGGCAGGAGCGTCACTTGGGCCCAGGAGTTCAAGGCCAGCCTGGGCATCACAGCAAGACCCTGTCTCTACCGAAAAAAAAAAAAAAAGCAAAAAAATTGGCCAGACGCGGTAGCACACGCCTGTAGTCCCAGCTACTCGGGAGGCTGAGGTGGGAAGACATCCTGAGCCCAGGAGTTCGAGGCTGCAGTGAGCTCTGATTGTGCCACTGCACTCCAGGCGACAGAGCAAGACCCTGTCTCTAAAAAATATATACATATATACTCAGCTTCACTTAAATGATTTTAATATAATCTATAATTATTCAGAACATGAATGATTCCATATTCCAAGTTAAATGGTAGAATATTGCACAGTTATTTAAAATGGCACAAATATACACATTTTTAAAACAACTCGAGGACGTGACTATTACAGGTGAAAAGAATGGGATTCAGCATGTGTAAGTATGATGAATCTACCGAGAAAATACGTGGGGAACTCACTCAAAGGAAATACATCAAATGTGGAAAGTGACTGGCTTTGTTTATATTAAATATTTTGTATGCACTAAATTTTTTCCAGATATCTAGGAATTGCTTTTATAATAAAAAATAAACTTGCCTTATAATGATAATAAATTTGTTTATGTTATGTGTTAATTACGAAGACTGTAAAAGCGTTGAAAAAATACAAATCATAGCACGAGGATGAAAACGGTTTGCATACAGTAAGTGTAACTAGAAAAAGCCGGCGGTGAGTGAGCAGGGCTGAGACGGCCGCGGAGAGCCGCGCCAGGCTTGGTGCCTTTTCCTCCCCACCTTTCCACTGCGCACCCTGATCAAAGACCAAGGACGGGGAGGAAGGCACGGGGAGGACCCCACAGGGACACCTGCTGTGTTACAGCCAAGACGTAGGGACGGGGGAGTGCGCCAGGACGGGGACACTTGACGCCGCCGTCTGCCCGAAGGCCAGCGCAGAGAAGGGAGGCTAATGTGTTTTAAAACCACTTGGCCCAAATGAAATTATATAATCCAGGAAGGAACAAATCAAGTCGCTGATGAGTTTTTTTTTTTAAAAAAAAAAAAAAGGAAAGAAAAAGAGATAAAGGCCTCTCCTGATGCCGCCCGTTCGGGAGGCGGAGCGGTCAGGGACAACAGGCCAGCTTGGGGAGGGCGTCTGGGGGCCGCATCCTCCTCAGGGCTATAAAAGGAGGGAGGGGCTCCCGCCTGGCCCCACTGCCCGCGGCCAGGCAGCCCGTGCCACGCTCGGAGGAGACCGCGGTGAGTAGCACACCCCGCGCAGGAGACATGCGGGGCACCTGGGCGTGGGTCGGGATTCACCTAAGGCCTTCCCTGCCCTCCCGGAGCCCCTGAGCCCCAGCACCATCCATGGGGGGAGTGAGGCAGAGGTTTCCCGCTCAGCTCTGCTCTCAGTGCAGTGCGGACCCAGAAGCCCTTCTGAGCGAACGGCAAAATCCTCCAACTCTCCGAGTCTCAGGGAAGCAGGAACCAAGCAAGGCTAACGTTCTAAGACGCCCCTCACCGAGCACGGGTCCTGGCCCAGGGGACACAGCCGGCCCATCTGGATGCATCTCTATTACGCTTCAGGGGGGCACCTTCACTTCCTCTAGGTTAGGGACACCCCGCCCTGAGTGGCACCACACAGGTCTCTGCAGAGGAGACAAGTAGCCGTTTTCAGCTGCTCCGATGGACAGCACCTTCCATGGGGCTCTGGGAGAGGCCGGAAAGTCGAGGTCGGCAGGGCGTCCTCCCCTGAAACAGACGGGGCTCTTGGGTGTCTTCCGATGGCCCCTGAAGGGCCGAGGGTGGAATGGGGCAGGGCTCACCTGCGGCGGGTTTGCCAGGTCTGCAGGGTGGACACTGTCTAGGCAGGTCAGGGCTCTATGCCAGCAGGGCCAGGCTGGGTCCCCTGGGTCCTCGGTCTACGGCAGCCGCCTCCTCCCATCACCGTGGGGGCTCGTCCTGCCGTGTGAGGAGAGGTTCCAGGTGCTGCAGGTTTGCCTTGGAGCCTCAGCAGGTTGGGTCTGGGGTTGTGGTGAGGGCAAGCGGGCTTGGTGTGGATGGAGGATGCAGGCTAGTCCTACAATGCCTGGCTGTCCACTGATGTCCTCCTGCAGGGCAGGGGTGGCGTCAGGAGACCCTGGGATGAGCTTGGGAAAGAAACGTGCGCCGGGTCCCAGCCCCTCAGCCTGCTCCAGGCTCAGCCCCTAGCCCCCCAGCCCCCCAGCTATACCTCCACTGCTATACTCCCTGGTACCCCCAGGACCAGCTCCTCACAGACCTGCTCGCCTGGCTGTGTAGCACGCACAGCCGTCAGAGGCCTGCTGCACCTCCCGGTTCCCTAACACAGACGGACACGCGGGCCCCAGGCTGCTCCAAGCCAGCCCACCTCTGTACACGCGAAGCTCACTCCTCCCGGGCCTGTCTGATGACAGAGCATCGGCGCAGATACGACGGAGCCCGTCAGAGGCTGACGCATGCACTTAACCCTCACTGCGTGGGGGAGAGAGCCAGGTCCAGGGAGGGCAGGGACGGTGCAGGGGGCCAGCCTCACCTGCTGCCTCTATGCCCACTCCCGCCAGCACAGGCCAGAGGAACACGGAGAGGTGTGGCTGCGTGCAACGCACCTACACACACTCTGTCACGTGCACATGTGCACGCACAGTACACTGGTACACACGTGTACATGCACAGACCGCGCCCTCACACACATGCACACACACTCGTGCACACACATCACACACACACAGCCAAGGTCCCAGCTGTGTGTGCACGCGCCCTCACACCTGCATCATGTCTCTCCCGCCCCTCTGCCCCCAGACGGCACCCTCCTCGCCTGGGGAGCGAGGAAGATGAAGGTGCCGAGGGCCTGGCTCCTGTGCCTGCTGCTCCTGGGCCTTGCCCTGCAGGCGGCTGCGAGTCGCACCCACCAGCACTCCATGGAGACCCGCGGTGAGTGCCCGGCCCGGGCGGCCTCCTCTCCCCACCCCCACCCCAACACGCCCTGCACGGGAGAACCCGGGGTGGGTGGGGGTAGGAAAGGGAGGTCGATCCTGGTGCGCTTGCGACTTCCTGCTTCCCAAAGCCACCCCACACCCAGAACGGCCTCTCCAGACCCTCCAGGCGCCCCTTCCTTGGGTGGGTCCCAGTGGGGCTGGTGCCTGGGCAGCAGTCAGCTGAGAGGCCCCGTGGGGAGCTCTGAGCGTGGGCACCCGCCCTGCCACTCTGGGAGCACAGTCCCACCCCTGGGCCACTAGCCCCGTGGGCCACTCTCGCTCTTTCTTTTCCAGCCCCCGACATCAACCCTGCCTGGTACAGGGGCCGCGGGATCAGGCCTGTGGGCCGCTTCGGCCGGAGGAGGGCAGCTCTGGGGGTTGTCCCCAAGCCTGGCCAGCGCCCCCGGCCAGCCTGCTTCCCCCGGGAAGGTGCTGCTAAGTCTTCCCAGGTTGGGTGGCCGCCAGCTCGTCAAGAAAATCACTCCGGAGCCTTCCCCGCCCCTCCCCTCTCCTCCTAATAAAAGCGCGGCTGTGTTTAGCTGCACGTCTGCAACTGTGCTGATGGCTCGGAAGGTGTTTTCTCTTCTGGGCTGTTAACCTACAAGCAAACTCGGGGCCCAGCAGCCTCTTAGGAAAGAAGAGGCTCTGTGACTTGGCCAAGGGCCCTGGCACTCGGTAGGGGAGCTGGGTCTCTCCTTGGTCACTTGCAGCCCATAGCCCACACCCATACCCAGGCTGCCCTGAATGGCTGCCCAGGCTGTGCACTGCACCAGGCCAGGGGCTGCCGTGCACCACCCTGCATGGGACACCATCCCCAGAGGGGGACAGCACAGACCCCAGCCCGAGCCCAGTCCCTCTCTCAGCCCCAGTACTTTTTTCAAAGACTTTATTTTTCACAGCACTGTTAGGTTCACAGCAACTGGGCAGAGGTGCAGAGGTTTCCCAGGTACCCCTGTCCCCACACGCACACAGCCTCCCGTTGTCAACACCCCCAGCAGCGGGCACATTTGTCACAGTCGATGAACCTACCCTGCCACTCCGTCTGCCCCAGTTCGCAGTGTGCTCTGGGGCTCACCCTCGGTGCTGCACGGCCCGTGGGTCTGGACAACATGCAGCGACGTGTATCCGCCCTCGCGGCGCCGGACAGAGGGGCTTCGCTGCCCAGAAAGCCCTCCAGACTTTGCCTCCGCACCCCTCCCTCGCCCCGACCGCAGGCACCCGCGGGTCCTCTTCTCCGCTTTGCCTCCCTTCGTGCTCACAGACAAGGACTCCTGGCTCGCTTGTTTCTCGTCCACGGCAGGGAGACAGGAGCCTGCCTTGCTCCCACCCAGCCCTGGGTCCCTCTCAGATCACACGAGGGTGTCTCTATGTCCTGCCTCAGATGAACTTGCCTTGCTGTCGGGGGACACACCCACACAAGCGGGGCCACTGAGCTCATCCCTTGGCATCCCCGAGCCTCAGTTTCCACATCTGCATCCCACGGGACAGCCACACTTACCCCACTCCTGAGCCCGTTAGGCACGGCCCCTGCACACCCGCCGGCACCGGCTGGGCACTTGGTGAATGCAAACCCCTTCCCGAGGCCCACCTGCAACGTGGCGTGGGGTAACACGTTTCACCAGTCCCTCCAACCCGAAGCTTGTGCCGGGCTCTGCTGGACCCTGCTTGCAGACGGCGATCTCAGGAGCCCGCCCTGCCGCAGCCTCCTGTCCACCCGCACTCAGAAGGGCCCAGTGGCCACGCCCAGACCCCAGCTGCCTCTGACCCAGATCACCCACACAGGACCAAGTCAGGGCGGCTGTACCTCCCCCGGCTCGGGGGCCCCTCTTGCCCTGGCACCTCACCAGGGGGCGTGAGCCTGTGGGAACAGGGCGGGTGGCCAGGCCTGCTCCCTGGGGACAGGTGGAGGCTCAGGACTTCAAGAGGTCACAGCCCAGGAAAGCAGTCTGGCAGTTCCTCAAAAAGATGAACATATTAATAGAATCACCATATGACCCGACAATCCCGCCCCAGGTAGATCCCCCAGGGAACTGGAAGCAGGTGCTCAGACAAATGCTTGTACAGGATGGTCGTGGCAGCACCAGTCACAGTAGCCAAACGGTGGGAGTGACCTAAACGCCCACTGCCTCGGTCGGTTTGGGCTTCTGTAACAAGATACCACAGACGCAGAGGCTTTAGCAATAGACATTTATTTCTCGCAGACCTGGAGGCTAGAAGTCCAAGATCAAGGTGCCGGCAGACCCAATACCTGTGAGGGCCCGTCTCGCTGGTGTATCTTCACATGCCGGAGAACAGACCCTTCACGACCTAATCTCTTCCCGAAGACCCCCCTCCTAACGCCATCGCAATAGGAGTTAGGAATGCAACACGCGAATTTGAGGGGGACACAAACATGCCATGACGGGTGGATAAACAAAATGCGGTCTCCAGTGGAATATTATTCAACCATGAAAAGGAATGGCACCTGCTACGACAAGGGTGACCTTGGAAACGTCACGCCAAGTGAAAGAAGGCAGTCACAAAAGTCCACATTTTGTCTGATTCCCTTTCTATGAAAAGTCCAGAATATGCGATTTCTTAGAGACAGAAAGTAGGTTGGTGGCCGCCAGGGTTAGGGAGGAGGGGAATGGGGCATGACTGCCTAATAGGATGGGGTTTCCTTTTGGAAGGGGGAGAAAATGTCTTGGATCAGACCAAGGTGGAGGCTGAAGAACATGGTGAATGTGCTAAAAGCCACTGTTGTATGCTTTGAAAAAAGAGTTCACAGCCCAGTGTGGGCACAGACACAAAACGCCGTGCCAGTGGCCACGCAGCATGCTGGGTTCCCGCGCATGTGACGCTAGTTTTTCCCCCACAGCACTGGGCCTGTTCTTCTGTCCCCTGCATTTCCCGAATCTGAGAGGCCGGCCGAGGGGCTTGATTGGATCCAGGTTGCTCACTGTGGGCACAAGTGCTTTGCATCCCTCCTGCCGTGTCATAGCCGACAGTGGGTCCAGGGTCCTCCCTGACCGACACTGAGTTTGACCGTGCGGTCGAGGCAGATCTCTCGGTGGTGAGGGTTTTGTTCCCTGTGTGATCAACGTGCACCTGTGGCGGTCCCGGGCCCCGTATCCTGTTTCCCAACCAGCCCACACCCCAGGATTTGGCATCCGCTGACCACACTTGCTGGGATCAACTGTGACACCCTGGTCACACATGGTGACTCCAGTTTCCCCCACATTTGTCAGCTGGATTCTGCCAAAGAAGAAGGTATCTTTTTTCCTTTTTTTCCCAGTGCCTTATAAATAATTTTTGATGCTCGAATTGTCCTAAATTTGGCTGGTGAGACCCCCAAGAAAGACATAAATTTTTAAAGAAAAAGAATAGATCTGGCCAAGTGCAGTGGCTCACATCTGTAATCCTAGCACTCTGGGAGGCCAAGGCAGGAGGATCGTTTGAGGCCAGGAGTTCAAGACCAGCCTGAGCAAGAGCAAGACCCCATCTCTACAAAAAATAGAAAAACTAGCCGGGAGTGGTGGCACGTGCCTGTAGTCCCAGCTACTCAGGAGGCTGAGGCAGGAGGATCACTGGATACCAGGAGTTGGAGGTTGCTGTGAGCTATGATGACGCCACTGCACTCCAGCCCAGGCAACAGAGCAAGACTCTGGCTCAAAAAAAAAAAAAAAAAATAAGCCTGTGAGTCAGCCCCTCTGGGAAAAGCGGATCCATCCAGAGGAGTTAGATGAAAACATATTCAAGGCCGAGCGCGGTGGCTCACGCCTATAATCCTAGCTCTCTGGGAGGCCGAGGTGGGCGGATTGTTTGAGCTCAGGAGTTCGAAACCAGCCTGAGCAAGAGCGAGACCCCGTCTCTACTAAAATTAGAAAGAAATTAATTGGACAACTAAAAACATATAGAAAAAATTAGCCGGGCGTGGTGGCGCATGCCTGTAGTCCCAGCTACTCGGGAGCCTGAGGCAGGAGGATCGCTTGAACCCAGGAGTTGGAGGTTGCTGTGAGCTAGGATGACGCCACGGCACTCACTCTAGCCCGGGCAACACAGTGAGACTCTGTCTCAAAAAAAAAAAACATATTCAAGAGGAACAAGAAAAGAAATGGAAAAGATCAGAGTCACGGGTCACAGGCTGGGATGACAGGGAGCTCGCACGGGTCACCTGTAAACCTCTCCACTCCCCACACGCACAGAACAGCAGCTCAGCAGAGAAGCCAGGTCGGAACTCAGGCTAAGCAGGGCTGGAGCCCTTTACCCCGAAGTGTCAGTGACAGGCGTGTCTGCCAGCTGGGTCTCCATCCCTGTGTGCTGCAGAGCTGGGGCCCTCCTGCCTTTCGCCCGCCGCACCCCGCTGCGGGGGGGATGGCTTCGGCGGCGCAGCACCGGCACAGGCCCCCACGCGTGTGTCAGTCGTGGGGAGGCTGTTACCAGGAAGCCTGTCAGTTCTTTAGGTCTCTGGGGAAACGTGGCCGTTGTCCCTTTGCTGGACACACACGTGTTGAGCGCCTGGCGCGCGCCAGACACTGTAGGAGGCGCTGGGAACCTGCCCTCGCAGAGGCTCTCGCCGACGGTGCTCAAACAGCAGGTCCACCTGGGCGGCTTTAGAAGTCCCCGAGCAGATGGATGTGGCCAGAAGCTCTGTGTGGGGCGCAGGTGCGGGGTGCGGGTATGGGGTGCAGTTGTGGGCTGCAGGTGCGGGGTGCAGGTGTGGGGTGCAGGTGCGGGGTGCAGGTGTGGGGTGCAGGATTCCAGTGCAGGGTTGGGCCCCGCCTGCCTGGGGCGGGGGAGAGGGAAAGGGGCAGTCACAAGTCCGTGCAACGGGCAGCCCCGGGGCTCCAGGACCAACAGAGCCGCCCAATCTCACGGAGGCTGTGAAAGAATTCCTGATGGAAAAAGCTGAAGGATGCATTTTAGTAATAAATTCTAGCATGTGACACGAGCGTGAAAGACGGGGGCAGACAGGTGATCGTGCACACCAGCGTCCCACAGATCTGCTGTCCCACACGTGCTGTTTCCTGCAGTCACTGCCAGCCCTGCGTGCCGAGCTCCGCCGGGACAGCGGTGGCTTTGCCTCGCCGGTCCTGGAGCGCCACCTGGTGGACACGGGCAGCCTCGGCCTCCGCCACCCCAGGGCGGGACCGGCCTGCCAGGCGCAGGGGTCCCGCTGTGGGGCACGGGGCCAGAGGACACAGCCGAGCACACCAGGGACTCACCCTCATGTCCCTCATCTGCGAGGGAATCGCCACGTGAGAAAGGGTCCCCCTGCGCCAGCAGCCGGAAACTGCCAAGCACGGCCATGAGGCGTCAGCTTTCACCTACGAGCCTGTCTAAGAAGAAAACGGCGTTAGTGAAAATCAAGGAAACAGGCCCTCTCAGAAGCTGTTATTTTCTGTATTCACGCTTGGCTTTCCTCAAAGACCACGACAATAAAGAGCCTTGTGGAAATCTGGTCTGCACTCATCTACTTAACGCCACTCGAGAAGTTTCTGTGAGGTCACGCAAGCATCAGTAAGTCTGACTCCGAGGGACACCTGAGCAGTTTCCGCCTCCCCAGGGCAGAAGCTGGGTCCCCGGGGGCCCAGTAGGCACAGGTAGTGCCTCCAGTCGGGACAACAACGCCGGGAGGGCTCATTAGAAAGGAACCGTGGCAACTGTGGCCAGGACGCTGAGAGCCCCGGCCAGCCCGGCGGAGCTGCGCCCTCCCCGGGCCCAGTGGAGGGGGACAGGCCTCCCAGAGGGCGCAGTGGCCTTGTGCCGGCACACGGCCAACTGAGGGCCTCACCGAGGTGCATCCCAGCTAGCCGAACCCCCAGAAGTCGAGCCTGGTGGCTGGGCAGGTGGCCTCCACGCAAAGGGCCAGCGCCGGGGGCGGGCCGGGAGGAGCGGACTGTGCGGGGCCCCTTGGGGATGAGAAGAGCAGCAAGTGAGAGGGACGCTTTTCATTCTTCTCTGTTCACCCTCACAGTCGACACGGGGCAGCCACTTTTTCAGGTGGTGACGACGTCTTACCGTGTACAACTCAAACCTGCTTATCACAGTCCCGGGGGCAAGGACGAAAACCAGCATCACCTTCCAAGAAATGGCCACCTTTGAACCACCTTTGAAATACCTTCACCTTGTCACATCTGGTGACCAGAGAGACCCGACAGAAAAATGTCATGTGGGGCTCACCCCCCAACACAGGGATCTCGGTTTCTCTGTAAAGGCAGGCAGTCACGATGGGGATAACATGTGTCACCATCTGGGACAGGTCCCAACCAGAGAGATGGCCGTGCTCACCTTAGCCACAGCCTGCCAAATGGGCTGCCTCCTTGTTTATTAACACGAGCCCTCCTAGAACACGTGCAGATACCTGCAGTGACACCACCCACCAGGCCCTAGAACACCTGCAGAGACACCTGCGCGTGACACCACCCACCAGGCCCTAGAACACCTGCAGAGACACCTGCGGTGACACCACCCACCAGGCCCTAGAACACCTGCAGAGACACCTGCGGTGACACCACCCACCAGGCCCTAGAACACCTGCAGAGACACCTGTGGTGACACCACCCACCAGGCCCTAGAACACCTGCAGAGACACCTGTGGTGACACCACCCACCAGGCCCTAGAACACCTGCAGAGACACCTGCGGTGACACCACCCACCAGGCCCTAGAACACCTGCAGAGACACCTGCGGTGACACCACCCACCAGGTCCTAGAACACCTGCAGAGATACCTGCGGTGACACCACCCACCAGGCCCTAGAACACCTGCAGAGACACCTGCCGTGACACCACCCACCAGGCCCTAGAACACCTGCAGAGATACCTGCGGTGACACCACCCACCAGGCCCTGTGCCCTACCTTGTCCTCAAAAACTCACCAAAAGTTAGATTGTCGAAAGCAGTTTAATTTTTAGAGAAAAAAATGCATTCGAGGTACAACTTGCATCTCAGGCTAAAAGTCTCAGAATCTTCATGCCCACCGGACAGAAACTGCTCTATCAAATTCGCAGCCAGGAGGAGAGAGTGGGAGGGGACTGTGTCCCCCACCCCAGCTGCCCTTCCCAAGATGCAGATGCCTTGGGCCTCCCACTCTGCCATCTGGCCTGCTGCTGCCTCTCCCACCTCCCAGAAGCAGGTGGGCCCAGCCACTGGGCCAGCGTGCTGCCCAAGCCACGTACAAGGCGTCTGTCGACCATCACCATGATCAAAATGTCTTTCTGATCATTGCTTCCTCTCCACCCCGTTTAATTCCTCTGTGTCCCAGGGCGAGGCGGCTGAGAGTATGACAATTCAGATGGCGCAGGCACAGGCTTCCGGAATCAGGTGGTGTCTGGGCTGACACTCTTCTGGTAGCCACTTGACCCCGGATCCTGCCCGGACAATTCCCACTGGCTTTGAGAAGTGGTTCTTGTAAAGGATGCCAACTTGCAGGACCCTCTAGGGCTCGGGAACGACCCAGCGTCAACAGTGAATCAGAATCAACTCGGAGCTGGCAGTGGCCCACCCTGAAGACTTGGCGTGGGCTGGGGGCGTCCTCCCCACGACCCCCCTGGAGTGGCTGCTGCTAGTGGGCGCAGCATCTGGCCTGCCTCGTGGGCCCCTCGTTCAGAACCACGGCCGCGTCCCTTCTCGGAGCCTGGCCCTCCCTGTCGTCTCTCTGCAAGAGCTCTCGGGCTGTGAAAGCAGAAGGAGGGGCTGGGTGGGGAGGGGAGTCGCCCTGCAGGCCTGGGCCGCCCGGGACCCCCTCCTGACCTTTGCCCAGAGCCATAGAACCAGGGCCCCCTCGCCCCTCCTGGTCGTCTTCCAGTCCCTGGACACGGTCTCCTGGGTCCTGGGCGCCAGCAAAGGAGACCCAGGGAAGCAGGTGGGGTGCAGAGCACCTGCCCCCTTCCCCAGCCTGGGGCCGTCACTCACCCACGGCACTGAAGACCTCAGTCACCTGGTGGTTCAGTTTGGCGGAGGTTTCCATGAACAGCAACCCTTTGCTCTCGGCAAACTCCTTCCCTTCCTAAGGGAAAAAGCCACAAAAATCCAACTTTTTCAGTAAGATGAGAGTTTCTGAAGAACACCCAGCTGACATTAAAAACCCAAGAAACACCTGCAGCTGTGGAGACCTAGTTCCTCCACACTCATTGTTTAAGCTCTGTCTCTTGGTCGCCCTGGAGAAGCCAGCCGAGGACCGAGGCGGCGGGCAGAGGGGAGGCGGAACAGGTTCTCCCTGGGGCAGGACTCACGAGGAACCGCCCTGTCCCAGCAGAGCCTGGAAAGGTGAGTGTCCAGCACGTGGCTCCCGCCGCCCACGGCTCCGGCCCTTGCGGCTCTGAGGCCAGGAAAGACACCACCCGAGAGCCAAGGCAGCACACGAAGGCGGGGGCGGGGGGCCTGGTCCGAGCCCACCTGGGCCCTCCCGCCAGGAGCCCGCGTGTGGGGCCCATGCGGGGAAACGGGAAGCGGCAGCTTGCACCGCATGACCAGGAAGGAGAGCGTTCACGGGAAGGCCATGTCCACGCCCAGGAGGCAGGTGGCCGAGAAGCAGCGGCCTCCCGTGTGGGCCTCCCCCCAGGAGGAGGAGCTCGCGGCGGACCCGGAGGGCACAGTGCAGGCTCCTGTCCCCACAGCAGCCACCCCACCGGGGGCCGCTCCTCCCCCATCCTGGGCCCACAGAGCTGTGGGCCAGTCCTGCTTTCGTCCCCACCGAGCTTCTCAGCCAGCAACTTTCGCACCTGTGCTTCTGCCCGCCGCCTCTACCAGCCCTCTGGCTGCCGTGAGCGGGCGCGGCTCCAAGGCCAGCCCCATCCGCCCCGCCGCCACGCCACGGGGGCTCCAACTCGGGCGCCCCTCCAAGGGCCCGACTGACACTGTCTCCCTTTGTCCCTTGCCCTCCCCCATTCTCCGCAATCTTCACGCCACTTCTCTGTCTCTCCATGGCCTTCAAGGAAGCCGGGTGCCCCTCTATTTTGGAGGTGCCCCCCAGCTGAGCCCCGAATCAGCCCTTCCTTGGGCGGCCTCTGGTGTGTGTGGGAGTCTCCCCACCAGCTACTTGTCTGCAGCTTCCTACACGGTCCTCGTCCTAAAGAGAGTAGGGAGGGGGGCGCCGTGGGGGAAGACGGACAGCATCAACAGGGCGACTGCTGCACCCGGGAAGGGGGGGCTGACAGCACGCAGATGACAGAGGGTGTCCCCGGCTCAGAGCCCGCTGCTCCCTGAGTAGGGAAGGGAGACCTGCGGGAGAGCCGGACTGCTCGAAAGGGAACGGTGGACTTCGCTCCCACAGGGCAAGCTGGGAGGGCCAGGCCTGGCGTGCGTGGCGTGGAGCAGGTGGCGAGGGCCCCATCCCCTATGCGGGACGCCAGCAGGACCCTCCGGCTCTCAGGAGGGCTGGGGTGGGGCTCCCGGCTTTCCCCATATGTGAACCGTCACCCTCCCTAGGTCTGAGCTTTGAGGGAAGACCAGAAGTCATTGGCCAAAAGGGAAACTAAGCTGGGAAGTGTTTGTATGTGTGTGTGTGAGAATGTGGCGGGTGCCCACATGTGTGTGCATGCACGTGTGTTTGTGAATGTGTATGAATATGCATTTGTGAGTGTGCCTACCTGTATGCGGGTGTGCAGGTGTGAGTGTATAGGTGTCCATGTGTGACTGTGTGGGTGTGTGGGTGTGCATGTGTGTGTGGGTGTGCATGTGTGAGTGTGTGGGTGTGTGGGTGTGTGGGTGTGCATGTGTGAGTGTGCGGGTGTACATGTGTGAGTGTGCAGGTGTACAGGTGTGAGCATGCAGGTGTGTGTGTGCAAGTGTGTGGGTGTGCAGGTGTGAGTGTGTGGGTGTCCATGTGTGGGTGTGCGGGTGTTAGTGTGCAGATGTGCATGTGTGGGTGTGTGGGTGTGCAGGTGTGAGTGTGCATGTGTGAGTGTGTGGGTGTGAGTGTGCAGGTGTTAGTGTGCAGGTGTGCAGGTGTGAGTGTGCAGGTGTGAGTGTGCAGGTGTGCATGTGTGGGTGTGTGGGTGTGCAGGTGTAAGCGTACAGGTATGCAGGTATGAGTGTGTGGGTGTGCAGGTGTAAGCATGCAGGTGTGCAGGTGTTAGTGTGCAGGTGTGAGTGTGCAGGTGTGCGTGTGCAGTGCCCAAAGCCTGGACACGGAGGTGGACAGCCTCTCTCTTTCCCATGGGACTTAACAGGGGTCGCCACAGCAGTACCTCGAACGTGACCTCCCGCTCCTCGCTGAGGTCTGTCTTGTTGCCAACCAGCATCACCACGACCTCTCCTGGGCGGAACTCCTTCTCCAGGTCCCTCAGCCACTGCTGGGCCTTGTGGAATGAATCCTAGGAAAGAAACAAACTAGTGTCAGATGAAACTTTCAGGTGTTCTTCATCCGCCATTCGGGGGCATGAGGCAGGTGATGCCTGTCCCGTTGTGTGAAACGTCTCGGGATCCAGTTGGCCGTGGCGGACCTGCCGAGCTGCGCTGCCCCGAGGAGAGGGCGGCCAGGTCTGCTCCTGCCCTGGCTGACCTGTGCGGCCAACTGCCGAGACACGCCTCAGCTCCTTCCCGCAGTTGGCCCGGGAGACTGACGGCCCCCAGCTCCTGAGCCACCACCCTGGATGTCCTCAAAGGGTCGTGGTGTACAAGAGTTTTGGGGAGTGGCCACCACCCCAAATCTGACCCTGACTGCGGGAGCCCTGCAGACCAGGTAATGGGGCTCCTGCCCGAGGCCTGGCCCAGCCTGTCTCCACCCCACGGAAGCCCGTGCTCCTGCAGCCCGGCTCGTCATCCCGACCTCCCTAGACTCCACCACACGCCTCACCTGGGACACTCTTCCCTCCCTGCTCACTGCCCCCTGCACCGCCCGGCCCCGCCCCAGCACGGCCAGTCCCCGCCTCTCCCGCATCTCAGCTTCCCTCGTCTGGCCTAGCGTGTCTGCTCGCTGGTATTTAGTGTCTGCCTGGGGATGCACCGCAGAGGAGCGTTACGGAAACGGGCAGGCACAGCCCAGCTCAGCGGCACTCAGGGACTACGGAGGGTGGAGGGCAGTGGCGTGTTCAGGCTGTTCTGGGAGGACCATGGAGGAGCAGAACCCAGCCGTGGAGGAGGGGGAGGGGTTGGCAGGAGGGCTTCCTGGAGGAGGTGGCCAACCCTCACTAATGTGGTCCCTATTCCTTGTTGTGATTATGCTGTAAAGCACCAGCTCTGGCCATGATTCCCTCAGAGGAGCCTTCCCCGCCCCGGAGAAACAGGGCAGCCGCCCCGAGAAACAGGGTGAGGACACGCCATGCGGTGAGCCCCACCTTCTTGGCGACGTCGTACACCAAAAGCGCGGCGTTGGCGCCCCTGAAGTAGAGGTGGCAGACGCTGTGGTACTTCTCCTGGCCAGCCGTGTCCCAGATCTCAAACTTCAGAGACGAGGCTCCCAGCTCCACCACCTTTGTGAAGAAGGCGCCTGAAACGGGGGGCCAAGAGGGGCTTCGCTTAGGACGAGTTTCCCGCCCACAGCTCGGGGGGACACTGGTGTGTCACCTTCCCCTTCCTGCACACGGCCCAACATTGGCAAATGCACGTGCAAGCACTAGGTGTCACCATCCTTCCGAAAGATGTCACTGAGAAGGTGTTTGCAGCCCAGGGACATAGGCCAGAATTCCCCTGCTGTGACCAGTTAGGATTCAAGGGGGCGGCCTGTGGTCTCCCCCAGTTCTGGGCCCCCCCCCGACCCTGGCCAGGTCCTCTCCTGCAGCGCACGGAGGCCTTCCTGGAGGGGGCAGCCGGGAGGTAACCGGCCGAGCTGAGCTGGAGGCTGCGCCAGCTGCTTGGAATCCCTGTCTGCTCCTCCTCGCTCCTGCTTGGTCCTGTGGCAACCAGACAGCCACCGGACTTCTCAGCCTGGGGCTGGAGCCTGTCGCATTCCAGCTCTGGCGGATGGCGTCTTGCCCGGAACCGAGCCCAGTGCCCGTGCCGCGCCCCGCTGCTCCAGACCCCTGGGAACCCGGGGCCCACGGCAGCCCTCCCAAAGCCGGTGCCCTAGTGACAAAGGACATGGAAGCGTCGGCCTTCAAGGGTTTTTGTACAACACAGACCACTTTTCCCTAAATCGCAAAGTTAAAGGAATGATTCTATTCCATTTCCTCATCTGAAAAGTGGCAATATCCACTTTTTATAATGATATATGACAATGCAATGATTATGATAACATAGTTAAAAATTTACAGTTATGTTATATAATAAACAAATGATATTTATAATAATATAGTAACATCCGTGTCCTGAGGCGTGGAGAGCCCGGGAAGACACGTGTGACGCAGACACTCAGACAAGGGGTCTCAGCTCACTCACTGCCGAATCCCCAACACCCAGCCCATTGCTGGCACACAGTAGGTGCTCAATAAATGAGTACCGGGCCCGAGGTTGGAGGCTGAGTGAGTGAAAGAGGAGCACAGCCCAGCTCATCCGGTTGTTCTCTGCCCCACTCGCTCTCTCCCAGCCGAGGGCCCACCCCACTCACAGCCGCCAGGGCGGGAGCAAAGGCGCAAAGCACCAGTTCTGGGACAAAGGCAGGCCCTGCCGGCAGGACAGGTTCTTCTCTGTGGAGACAGCAGGTAATCCCAGGCCTGGGGAGGGAGTGACTCAAGCCACCCAGCAGGAGGATGGCCCCCGAGGGCCTGGGCAGAGGACCAGGAGTAGAGAGGAGACACCCAGGCCTGCCCCACAAGCCAAGACCCCCCTGGGCCCCTCCTGGGCACAGCCTCTGTCCACCTCCTGCCAGGCCCGGGAGAGAGAGGGTGGGCGGCTGGGACAGCCCAGGCAGGGGTGAAGGGCGCTTGGCCCCTGGCATTTCTGGAAGCAGGGGCAGGGCCCCCCCTCCCTGTAAAACACAGACTGCCCAGCGCCACCCTGATGCTCAGGGGACCGCGAATGTGGGCCCCCTCCCCCACCCTGGGAGGGTGGGTCCTCCGTGGGTGCGGCCCCCTGTGGGCACGTCTCAGTGAATCCCAGCCCCCTACCCACGCCCACCCCCCCGTCTAGCCCCAGCCTGTCTAGGACCCTTAGGCTGCAGCTCTTGCAGGCCCTGCTAGGTGGGGTCGCAAACATTTTCTGTAAAAGGCTCTGTAGCAAATGTATTAGGCTCCACTGGCCGTAAGGTCCCTGCTGCAACTACTCAACGCTGTTGCCATGTTGAGCGAACAAAGAAGGAAGAACATCAAGAACAGTGTTTACAGGGGATATGTAAACAAACAGGCATGGCGGACGGGCTGGGGTCGGAGCAGCCTGCGAGCGCCATCTGCAGACTGTTCAGAACGAGCTCCCTCCCCGGTCACGCTCACCTGGCCTGGGACCTGCTGCCTCTTTCCAGCATCTTAAATCCCAACCACCCAGTACACAGCTGGGGCTTCACAGCTCCTCTCCTGAGGCCACCATCAGGCCAGACTTGGCACGTCGTTGCATTTTTCAAAGCAGCCAAGTCCGTTATCACGGGCAAGGGGTGCAGACCGCCCTGCCAGGGGGTAGGAGGGTCGACGGCCCAGCCCAAGCCAGCCCTGACCGGCTCTCCCAGCGCCCCTTCCGGAGCCAGCCCGCACCCATCGCTCTGGCCTTTCTCCCCACTAGCTCTGGGGGTCTGGCCTCTGTGTGCCTCGGGGACCCTCCAGGAGCCACGCCCCCCTGAGAAGATGGAAGGGCTCCCAAAGAGCTCGTGCCACGTGCCACAGTGCGTAGCTGTGTTCTGTGCGTGGTGTCCCGTTTACCGGCTATAGACTCCTCGGCACCTGATGCCGCCCGGGGACATGGTCCACGCTCAACAGCCACTTGTCACGAGAGTGAATGAAGGAATGAGGCAGCTTATCCGTGGCAGAGTCCAAACCTGAAACCAAGGCTCTGATTCTGCGTGTGGTGTCTCGGGGAGGACAAAGAGCACGGTGGCCGTCCCTGTCTCAGGTGGGACACTGAGTTTCCACCACCAGGTGGGATGTACCCACAGCAGGATTGGAAGGGTGCCCACGGCCCACAGACGCTCCAAAGACATTTACATATGAGAATCGTGACGTGTCAGCCTCTATAAGAAGCACAGCGAGAGGGTCTTCCCTCCCCGCTACCCCCACCCCCATTCCCCAACCCAACCCAGGCCAGGCCAGTAAACCGAGGCCAGGCGGGAAGGGGGACACTCTTTAGACAAATGAGCCAAGGGAGCAGCGTTAGCAGGAGGGTGACCTGGGCGGGGGGAAAGGTCAGCTCGTCCAGGCGGCTGAGTGGCCGGAGCCTGGGGAGGCTTCTTCTGGGTCCCCACACCGCACAACCCCTCACACGCCCAGCCGTTTGCAGCCAGAG
>NW_012148563.1:3179592-3179934 GCF_000956105.1 Propithecus coquereli
GATGTGCATGTGTGGGTGTGTGGGTGTGCAGGTGTGAGTGTGCATGTGTGAGTGTGTGGGTGTGAGTGTGCAGGTGTTAGTGTGCAGGTGTGCAGGTGTGAGTGTGCGGGTGTACAGGTATGAGCATGCAGGTGTGCGGGTGTTAGTGTGCAGGTGTGAGTGTGCATGTGAGTGTGTGGGTGTGCAGGTGTGAGTGTGCGGGTGTGTGTGGGTATGCAGGTATGAGTGTGCGGGTGTGAGTGTGTGAGTGTGCAGGTGTAAGCGTGCAGGTATGCAGGTGTGAGTGTGCGGGTGTTAGTGTGCAGGTGTGCATGTGTGGGTGTGTGGGTGTGCAGGTGTAAG
>NW_012148563.1:3180042-3181898 GCF_000956105.1 Propithecus coquereli
TATCCGAAACACCCGAGAGGTGAAAAGTGAGCATTTATAGTTATGTTATATAATAAACAAATGATATTTATAATAATATAGTAACATCCGTGTCCTGAGGCGTGGAGAGCCCGGGAAGACACGTGTGACGCAGACACTCAGACAAGGGGTCTCAGCTCACTCACTGCCGAATCCCCAACACCCAGCCCATTGCTGGCACACAGTAGGTGCTCAATAAATGAGTACCGGGCCCGAGGTTGGAGGCTGAGTGAGTGAAAGAGGAGCACAGCCCAGCTCATCCGGTTGTTCTCTGCCCCACTCGCTCTCTCCCAGCCGAGGGCCCACCCCACTCACAGCCGCCAGGGCGGGAGCAAAGGCGCAAAGCACCAGTTCTGGGACAAAGGCAGGCCCTGCCGGCAGGACAGGTTCTTCTCTGTGGAGACAGCAGGTAATCCCAGGCCTGGGGAGGGAGTGACTCAAGCCACCCAGCAGGAGGATGGCCCCCGAGGGCCTGGGCAGAGGACCAGGAATAGAGAGGAGACACCCAGGCCTGCCCCACAAGCAAGACCCCCCTGGGCCCCTCCTGGGCACAGCCTCTGTCCACCTCCTGCCAGGACCCGGGAGAGAGAGGGTGGGCGGCTGGGACAGCCCAGGCAGGGGTGAAGGGCGCTTGGCCCCTGGCATTTCTGGAAGCAGGGGCAGGGCCCCCCCTCCCTGTAAAACACAGACTGCCCAGCGCCACCCTGATGCTCAGGGGACCGCGAATGTGGGCCCCCTCCCCCACCCTGGGAGGGTGGGTCCTCCGTGGGTGCGGCCCCCTGTGGGCACGTCTCAGTGAATCCCAGCCCCCTACCCACGCCCACCCCCCCGTCTAGCCCCAGCCTGTCTAGGACCCTTAGGCTGCAGCTCTTGCAGGCCCTGCTAGGTGGGGTCGCAAACATTTTCTGTAAAAGGCTCTGTAGCAAATGTATTAGGCTCCACTGGCCGTAAGGTCCCTGCTGCAACTACTCAACGCTGTTGCCATGTTGAGCGAACAAAGAAGGAAGAACATCAAGAACAGTGTTTACAGGGGATATGTAAACAAACAGGCATGGCGGACGGGCTGGGGTCGGAGCAGCCTGCAAGCGCCATCTGCAGACTGTTCAGAACGAGCTCCCTCCCCGGTCACGCTCACCTGGCCTGGGACCTGCTGCCTCTTTCCAGCATCTTAAATCCCAACCACCCAGTACACAGCTGGGGCTTCACAGCTCCTCTCCTGAGGCCACCATCAGGCCAGACTTGGCACGTCGTTGCATTTTTCAAAGCAGCCAAGTCCGTTATCATGGGCAAGGGGTGCAGACCGCCCTGCCAGGGGGGAGGAGGGTCGACGGCCCAGCCCAAGCCAGCCCTGACCGGCTCTCCCAGCGCCCCTTCCGGAGCCAGCCCGCACCCATCGCTCTGGCCTTTCTCCCCACTAGCTCTGGGGGTCTGGCCTCTGTGTCCCTCGGGGACCCTCCAGGAGCCACGCCCCCCTGAGAAGATGGAAGGGCTCCCAAAGAGCTCGTGCCACGTGCCACAGTGCGTAGCTGTGTTCTGTGCGTGGTGTCCCGTTTACCGGCTTAGACTCCTCGGCACCTGATGCCGCCCGGGGACATGGTCCACGCTCAACAGCCACTTGTCACGAGAGTGAATGAAGGAATGAGGCAGCTTATCCGTGGCAGAGTCCAAACCTGAAACCAAGGCTCTGATTCTGCATGTGGTGTCTCGGGGAGGACAAAGAGCACGGTGGCCGTCCCTGTCTCAGGTGGGACACTGAGTTTCCACCACCAGGTGGGATGTACCCACAGCAGGATTGGAAGGGTGCCCACGGCCCACAGACGCTCCAAAGACATTTACAT
>NW_012148563.1:3182483-3205435 GCF_000956105.1 Propithecus coquereli
AGGCTCCAGGACAGTGTGGGGACTCCAAGGCAGGCCTCATCCCCCTCCACGGGTCAGCAGCCCTGGCCTCTGCCCCTTCACTTACATCCCACGGTGGGCAGGACGCTCTTGAAGTCGTTCTTCACGTACCGGAGGGCCAGGCTGGACTTGCCCACGGAGCCGCTGCCCAGGAGCACCAGCTTGAACACGCAGGGCTGGCCAGGGGCGGCGCTGGGCGGGGTGGTCCCGTGCGCCATGCCCTGCAAAGAACCGCACGGTCCGAGGCAGGTTGACTGTCTGAGGCCAACCGTCTCCGGGAGCTCCCTCCCCGGGGCTGCTTCCCTGGTCGAAGCAGACGGCCTGGAACAGGGCTCCCAAGTCACAGGCCACCTGGGTTGGCAGCCCTGCTCCACTCTGCACGCCGTGCCCCAGCTCCCCGTCTGCAAAGTGGGGCGCACGTGGTCCCTCGTATAGGTCTGTTGTGAGGAACAAAAGAAGCTACGCTTGGAAAGTGCCGGCACAGGCCACCACAGACCCTGAAAAGCAATGATGGCGTGTGGGGGTCTCACGGCTCACTGTCCTCGTTCCGTCACTTCTTTTTACAAACCTGTTACTTATTCCAGAAAGTATCCGAAACACCCGAGAGGTGAAAAGTGAGCATCTCTTGGTTGTTCATTCATGGGTTAAAGTTGGTGTTTCAATGATGTCAAAACTTTCTAGTTGTTCCCATCGCGTCTAAAGCCTCCGAAGCCGCAGTGCTGTGCCCTGGAGAAGATCCAGCCCTGTCCTCAAAGTGCACACGCTGAACTCTGCGTGTCTGTTTATCACGAGAAGTTCCGTGCACACACCACCCCGGACAGAACGGTCTGCTGGGCCCGCGAACCCACCACCCACTTCCCCAGTAAGCAGCTGTGGCCACACTGTCACCCACGTCCCCCAACCTCACCCCGTCAGGTTGGTGCAAAGCAAAGCCCAGACATCCCATCATCTGCGCATCTCAGGATAGATACATATATTGTTTCTGCTGAAGAAATCGGGTTGTCTTGCAGCTTCCCGGTGTGGCTTTTGCTGATTGCAGCCCTGTGTTGTCACCGAATACAGTCCCGTGAACCCCGTATCTCCATAGCTTGGTGGCTCAGAACAGAAGCCCGATCAGATACGGCTTTTTTTGGCAAGGATGCTTCAAGAGCGTGGCGCACACCTCCCTCGGATGGAAGTCATGTCCGGCTGTCTTCTTGCAACATTAGCGGTCACTGAAGGCCATTGCCTGGGCCGGCTACGTCACTGGGAAGCTGCAAGTGGTGACGCTCTAATGTCATCCCTTTGTCTTTCTTTTTCACCTGGAAAACTTCTAGGAAGAGAAACTGCCCCTAATCAGTGTCCAAACCCATTGAGGGGCAGCTCGTCCTGTGAACAGGGTCTCCTCTCCCTCCCTCGCCACAGCGGGCTAGCGGGAGGCAAGGAGGACGGGGAGGAGTTTGGAAAGGAAGAAGAGAATCGGGAGCAGCCCACATTCCCTCCCTGCCCCAACAAGCAGCCACGGTCACGGCCTGTCTGGGTGCCCCGTGGGGACAAGAGGGGAAGAATCGAGTTTGGAATCAAAGTCTCAGAACAGACGGGACTGAGTCCTAAATGCCAGCCAGACTGTTCTAGACAGACAGCGACTGGAGAGGTGTGGAGTCTGGAAGAGAAGGGTCTAGGGTGCTTCTCCCCAGTGGGGAAAAGGGGTTCGCCGTGGTTGTTGAAGACATGCCTGGAACCCCATCTTAAACGGGAATACACTCAAGTTTCCCTATCAAGTGTGATGCCAGTTTCAGAGAAGGAGTAGAAAAACAAAATTGTTTTAACTTTTCCAACCATTATTTTTTAAGAAACAAAAAATCTCCCCAGTATGCAACCAAGACTGAGAACCACTGCCAGGACTTTGTCTAACTTCTTCAGGGCTGGGCACAGTGCCTGGCATGTAGTAGGCACTCAATAAATACCCGAGGAAGGGATGAACGTATGAGGTCAGCACAGAGGAAGAGCAGGTGACCCAGCACCTGTGTTTTAAAATTTCTGCCTGAACTGAGGACAATTCTCAGGGCCTGCTTCGGTTCGAATGTGTCCCCTACAAAGCAGGTGTTGGAAACTTAATCCCCAGTGCCGTGGGGTTGGGAGGCGCGGCCTAAGGGGGGTGTTAAGGTCATGAGGGCTCCACCCTCGTGCGCAGGTTAACACTGATTCCGAGTGGGCTGCAGGCTGCGGGTCCCATCTTTCTCTCCTGCCCTCCCCCTTCCACCATGGGAGACGCAGCGAGAAGGCCCTCGCAAGATGCGGGCCCCTGACCTTGAGCTTCCCAGCCCACAGAACGATAAGGAATAAGTCTGTGTTCTCTATAAATTACCCAGTCTCGGGTATCTGTTACAGCAGCACAAGATGGACAGGGCCTAAGTCACAATGAGAGTGGCTGGGGTGGGGACAGGCGCCAGCTGAGAATCTGGCTGCGTTAGCTGGGGACAGGTTCTCAGAGCCCAGCCCAGCTCAGCCCAGCCCGGCTGCCCTGAATGTCTGCAGCCCACAGGCCCACGCCTGCCCAGCCAGTGTCCTGGCAAGGCCCTTCTGCTGCCTAGCGCCCCACTCGCCAACACAAAGCCCAGAGCAATTCCTTCCCCAGAGTGCGACCCACTAGTAGAAAATTAAAGGTAAAAATGTTGATAAAATAAACAGCATGGACAGGTGGGAATGCGCCTCGAAAGGTCAGCCGGCCCTCCAGGAATGAACGTGCAGCCCCGTGACTCAGCCCTGCAGCCAAAGTGCACGCCAGAGTCCAGATTCCAAATGCAGCAGCAAGAAAGACAGCAGAGGGTGTTGTCCCCAAGTCCCGATACTGCCAGGGTTTGTCCATCCACTTCGCTGTCCAGTAAAGGGGGATTTAAAGCCCCTCTGGGTCTCCTCGCTTCTCTCCACTCGGGTTGGTGCAAATCTCTCTCCCGCAACAGCCTTCTAACCGGTCTCGCGGCTGCCAGCCTTGCCCCGACCCCACGTCGACGTCCACAGAGAGTAGTCAACGGAACAGGCGAAGGTCCCTGCCGTCGCGGAATCTGCACTTCCCTGTTCCTCTTCTGGGCTGAAATTATCTCAGTTTTTGACTCTACATTAATTGGAATAATTCTTGCATTAAGGACTTATCTCTCTCACTGGGCTGTAAACCTCTAACGAGATTTAATTTATGTAATTGTTGTCTTAATATCTTCTCTTTCTCCTGGGCTGTAACACTCACAAGAGCAGGGACCGCACCCTTCAGCATACAGCGGGGCTCAACAACCGTCGCATGAACGCAGGAGGGTGGCTCACCAAGAAGCCGTGATGGGACAGACGTGACGCTTCCACCTCGCAGCTTTACCGCCGGTCACCCCCCAGGCACTTGTCCGGCAGGGACTGGGCATCGGCAGAAAGGGGGAGAAGGACCCCAGCAGCCGCTGAGACAGGCGCAGCTCTGAGTGGCCAGGAAGAGAAGGTCACATGCGCTGAGGCCACCCCGCACACAGCACTCAGGCGACGCTGCGGGTGAGTGGCTGACCGACCAGAGCACAGGCCCCTCCACGGAGAGGGCAGGGTGGGGACACACACAGACGCCCGCCCAGGCCGGCCGCACGGCCTCCTACTGACACTGAGAGGGAGACCTCGGGGCTCCGCGTTACCCCAGCTTACCCGGAGGCCTGGCGGCTTTTCCTGGACAGAGATGCGGAATCGAAGCCCGAGCCGGCGGCCTCCACCTCTGCGCCGGACTCACTGGGCGCTGGCGTCACTCCGGCCCCTTGCGGAGAGCGGCAGGACGTGCTTTCTGCGTCACGATCACCTGCGCACACCCGAAACAGCTCAGTGGTCAGCTCAGTAGCGAGTCGTAGACCACTGTGAAGAATGGAGTTTCGGAACTTTCCAGGCCACCCGGGGCCAATGCCTTGTTTCTTGATGGAAGTACTTACAGCACCTGCTTAGGAGGAGACGTCCCATTGACCTGCACTGTGATTTTACAGACAGAGAAAGTCCCAACACACCTACAGCAACGCGTTCTCGAGTGCTTAAAGATGCCCCTCTGAGTTCTCTTTGCTATTTATTCACACGGATTAACAAAACCCACCTCACGTCACTAAAGCCGGCGCCCAAAACGTGTCAGAATCAGGTGAACTGAGAACGCCTGCACCGTTGCTATGAGACCAGACCGCAGCATCTCAGTCCTCTGACGATGACACATCTCTTTGTTTAAAAAAATACATTTTACTATGAATCTAAACATATAATTGTCAATATATTAAAAAACTATTTATAACCCCAAACCCTGACTACAATCACAAATGGGGTTTTACCTATTTTCTTCTAGTTATTTTCCTTCTATGATTCTTAGAAACAAACCAAGCCCATAGTTTTAACATAGAATTATATATCCAACCTTTAAAAAAAAATTTAAAAAACATAACACTCCTACAGGTATCCCATTTTGCTCAACCATTTCCCTATTACTAGATTTTTACTTGGTTTTGAATTTTTTCTCCATAATAAAATGACTGCAATGAACATTTTCGCGTGTAACTCTGTGCGAAACCGTGTGCCGTAAGCTCCCAGTAACGAGAGGCTGGCGCCCTCTGTCCAAAGAGAAAATTGAACGTGTGGAATCTAACCAAGGTGGGTTATTACAAGTCTCTGGAAGGCGAAGATGTTCTCAGAAAGGCCGAATGCATGGTGAGGGCCTCCCTGCTGATCTCGATTTGCGGCTTTTCATCTCTTATGCCTCGCCCCCACCAAAGCAAAAAAGGAAACGACAGCAAACCTCAAACTAGTCTTTTTTTGGAGGTGCGAGGTGGGGAGGCCATTCCAGGGAAGGGTCTGGTGTGACAAGTCTGCTGTCCCCGTGGGTGCCACTCTTGCCCAGCTCGGGGAAGACACCGAGACGATCCCCAACACTGTGTGGCTTCCGCAGCACTGTGGCCATTTGACACAGAGGAAAAACAAGATGTAGATTTCAAGAGGGAGAATTACAGGAAAACCTGACAACCTCTCTAGACATCATCAATCTGTAAAGACTGAACATTTTTTTGTGTCATTTGAGATGGATTCTTTGAAGGGCTTCTCTTCATTACCAGTAGTTTCCACTCGAGGCCTTTAACTGAAATTTTCCCAAAGGAAAACTTAAAATAGGAGTCTCCTTCCGAGAACTGACCTACTGAGCCGCCAGGGCTCCAAACAAGGACGTCTCTGGCCTTGAGTAAAGCAAATGCCCCGTCCCCGCTTTGCAGCTTTGACTGTGGGCACTCGGGCACACGCACAGACACACAGAGACACAGACACAAACACAGAGCCACACACTCGCACACGAACACACACCGAGCCACAAACACGTGTGCATACACACACAGACACGAACAGAGACCCAAACACACACAGACACTCTGCAAAGTGCACAGAGGTTTATACAGTGACTCACCCGTCCCCAGGCCTGGTCACTTCCAGGGAGCCTGACAGCCCGTCACCGCCGGGTCCTGCAGGGCCCCTACCGGTCTCCCTCTCGCCTCCCTTCTGGCCTGGGGAGAGGTTTGCTTTCCTCTGCAGGCGGGCGGGGCCGTGGCGGTGGAGGGACAGGAGCAGGCTCTGCTCCAGTGGCAACAGAGCCTCAGAGCGGAAGTCAGAAGCAGGAGCCTTGGGCCGGGTGGTGCCCGCCCTGCCCCCAGCCCGAGGTCAGGCCTCTTCCCTTCCCGAAAGGCTCCGGAGCAAAGTACACCACGGTCATGTGGTCACCTGGGGCTGGGCAGGGCAGGAGGCTGGACCACAGAGCAGGTGATCTGGGAGCACCTGGGCACCCAGCCGGAAGTCACATTCCTGTCCTGTGTTTGTTGGCATCCGACTCCTGCCCAGTTTTTCGGCTTTGTTGCAAAGTCTTTCTTTGATATGGAATATTTTTCTTGGCTCCTTCCCCAGAGCTGTATTGAATCTTTGTTGCGATTGAAAACTAACTAGAAGAGAAGAAATATTTCGGTCAAATGAATTAATTCCTTCTGCAAACAGCAGAACTCACCAGGCCCTGCATCCCGACCCAGAGGCAGCCCGGGGTGGGCCAGGTGGAGAAGTCACATCCTAGGCCCGATTCCACCTGGGGTGGGGTGGGGGCTTCTGGGCGCAGGAGAGAGGAAAGGGGACCTTCTCCTGGTCCTCCCAAATTCTTCCCGAGACTCTAGTCCTGGAATGTCCTGGCTTGGTGGTAATGGAATAGTCGCTTCCAGATAAGATTTTCAGGGTATCTGAGAATGGCTGGGGGTGGGGTCTGGCCAGAGGCTGAGGAAGATGGCAGTTTGTCAGCTATGACTGCCAGTTCACGAAATCAGCGTGCAGGAAGCTAGCACGTTCGTGTTCTCACAGCTCACCTTAATTTCTTGTTTGGGTCCCATCCCACTTCCCTGCTGGAAACGAGTTCAGTCATTGCCTCAGTTTCCCCAGCCCTGTAGTGGGAGTTGTGGCTCTTATGTTGCAGGGGGGACACCTGCCCTGGGCTCCTGCTCTTCCGTCATCCCTGCAGGACAAGCGTTTCTCGGCTGCGTCCGCACCGCCCGGGGGCGGAGGATTCTTGCTTCGTGCAACTGCCTTCCTCGATTTTGCCAGCACGCCTGGCTGGGCCCCACCACTTTAGAGGCTCAAGAACCTCCTCCCTATTTGAACGACTTTCCTGTTGCCTGCCCTAGCCTGAAACTGAGGGTCCGGGAAGGATGAGGCGAGCTCCACCCGTAGCTCACATGATGGAGGGTGGAATGTGCTTTTCTCCTCTAACACAGAGGGTCTTCTCCATAGTGGTCTTGAAGCGCCCACCTCCTGCAGGGTTGCGGGCACAGAATGGGAGGGCAATACAAATGCCAATTTTATAGCAGGAATGCAAAGAGATAAAATTGTTAAAAGCCAGCCTCTTACCCCCTGCAAGGGAGCTGTGTGCCTGCCATCAGACAACAGGCTGGGCAGCCAGGCCTGGCCCCGAGAAGGAGAGATCCGGACCCTGCTCAGCACAACTGTGACTGTCATAGACCCTGTTAGGGAGGCTCCAGACCTGGGGGAGGCCAGGGGCAGAGGAAGGGAAGCCACCCACTTAGCCTCGGGAGTGGGGAAGAATGGGGACTTGGAGGTGGGGTGGGAAGGGAAATTTCAAATATTCCAGAGAGATCCGAGGAGCCCCAGGCACTGGGGTCAGTGCGGACTCTTCTGAATACATCATCGGGGAAGCTGGAAACCCCTGGAAGACATTCTCGGGCCAGTCCCAAAATATCACAGCGCCAAGGAGAGGCAGGGAGGTGCCCCAAGAGTCCAAGACAGCTCCCCGGGTACCCCTTGGCCACACGCAATTGCAAGATTACAGAAGTGACCAATAAGGGCGGTGCGGAAGAGCAGAGAGGACCCAGGGCCAGCCGAGGGACAGTGGATGGAGACAGGCTCAGGAGGTGGCTATGGGCAGGGCCGTGGCACTTCAGAGGCTGGCGGTCCAGGGAGACATTCCCAGCAGAGACCAGGGGAAGCCAGAGGGCCCCGCATGGATCTGAAGACCAAAAGTCCCCTCCCCACACTGCCACGAAGTCACCAGCCGTACTCCCCACCCCATCCGTGTCAGAGGAGCAAGAAGAAGATGTCTGGGAGAAGGAGCATTTTACCTGAAGGTCCTTTATGTTGCTGTAGCAGAGCAAGTCTACTGGATTGGACTGAAGTTTAAAATCCCCTCAATTTTCCATAAGATCGGGGCTCCTGGAGAAGGTTCAGTTCATTAATATGAAATAAAGCACATTAAGAAAGTCTGCGACTTGTGGCAGGGGCAGGGCATGGAGCTTCCGGAGCTCAGAGAAAAGAATCCCATGTTCACAGTGGCTCTCACCACAACCGAGGGCAAAACTAACACAGCACCTCTGGTGACCTCTGGGTGGACAGGGGTCAGTGCCTGTGTAGTTATCTGGGTCTACCGCTCAGGGTCCCATAAAGCTACAGTCAAGGTGTCGGCCAGGCTGGGGACTTTCTGGAGTTCGGGGTACTCTTCCAAGCTCACATTGTTGTTAGCAGAATTCACTTCCTTGTGGTTGTAGGACTGAGGGCCCCTGTTCCCTCTGGCATCAGCTGGGTCTGCTCTCAGCTATTAGAGGCAACATGACCCTCACAGGCCCCTCAGACAGGGCAGCTTGCTTTCTCCAGGCCAGCGAGAGACTCTGACTTCTAGACCCTCTTTTAAAGTGCTCACCTGATTAGGGCAGGCCCGCCAAGCACAATCTCACTTTCACTCAACTCAAAGTCAACTGACAAAGGACCTTAATCACAGCTGTGAAACCCCTTCACCTTGGCCATATAACGTAACCCAATCTCGGGGTGACATCCGTCACATTCGCAGTCCTGTGCACAGTCAAGGGAAGAGACGTGTACATCAGAGGGTGGGAATCTCAGGGCCTGTCCTGGAATTCTGCTGCCCACAGTGCCTGCGCCACAGCCCACACAATGGAGGGCACCGCCCCCCACCCAGCGCAGGTGACATAGTGGGAAACGCTTCCCATTAGCACATGCTGGGGGAGGGGCAGGGAACCCACTGCTGGAGCCTCGTGCTTGGGCAGTCTGGCGGGGCCCTGGGCTCGGGAAGATCCCAAGCCTCCTGATACCCTCCCACCCCAAAAGGCCATGGTGCAGTGAGCGGCCAGACCCCAGGTGCTGGGACGGCCTGGGGGCTCATCATGCCCCTCTGGTCTTAGGGTACCTGCACATAGGTCACCTGGGGGGGGTCTTTATCCTGCAAGCCACAGGGACCTCCGACCAATCATCCCCTTCCCAACACCTATTTGCTTCCCTTGGACCAGATGGCCTGAAACCTCCCTTCCACATCTGGCCTCTGTGATTGGGTCATCCTAACCCCACACTGACAGCCACCCAGCGTGAGAGAGAAGTCTGTGGCATTCGGTAAGTCAGAAGATGCATTCCCGAAGGGACGTGGGGAGTCAGGCTCAGGCACAAATAAACCCCGTGGCAGGGTGAATCAAGACACAACGCAGACATTATCCCTAATGCCACACAGATTTGATGTTGTGCACAACACAATCATCATTGCCTGTAGTGGAAATCAGGCAAAAATGGAGTATAAGCAATTTTCTTATACGACTACAGTTAATATTTTATATGGCTACACCAATTTTCGATTTCTCTCTAGGCATTTTTTTTTTTTTTTTTTTTTTTTTGAGACAGGATCTCTCTCTGTTTCCCGGGCTGGTCTCGAACTCCTGGACTCAAGTGATCCTCCTGCTTCAGCCTCCCAAAGTGCTGGGATTACAAGCATGAGCCACCATGCCCAGCCCTCTCTAGGCATTTTATAAACTTTTCTGTATTAGCATTGGTGGGGAGAATTTTCACCATGCCACTTACACAGGCCACATTTGCAGGCACGCATACTCCCGTGCACACATTCCCAGTTCCCAAAGAAATGCAAAATTATAGAATTTTGGAGCCAGAAGGGCCCTGGGGATGATCTGGCCTGAGCACCCACCCAGTGGCTAAAGAATCTCGGCAACCTCCCTGCCAACTGATTTCTCAGTCTCTGCTCAAATATCCACAGTGACAGGGGACTTTCTCTCCCCGAGACAGCCCAATTATGTGGGTTCCTTTCTACCAAACCAGCCCTTGGTAATTTTCCACCCTTTGTTCTCCCAGGGTCGCATGGAGAGAGCCGGACCCATTGCTGTGTAGACATCTCCGAGGTTCAGAAGCAGCTCTCAGGGCTGGCAGCGGACACTGCTAACTGCCTGCCCGGACCAGGGCTCCCTTGTCCCTCACCCCCGACACGTTCCCGTGTCCACTGCTCCCTCCCAGTGGCAGTGGCCAGGTGACCACACCTCTGGCCAGGGAAAGGCGGGCAGTCCTCTGGTGGTCAAGGGGGTGGTTATCTGAGGCCCAGCTCTGCCGGACAGTCTTATCTCCCGGGGTCTTGGAGACAAGCAGAAACGGTGAGTCTGCCTTGCCTGGAACCTTCACCCTTGCTTATCTCAATGGAAAATTCCAGCGGGGATTTCTGAACGCCAAGTTAAATTCCTCAGCTCAGCGATCAGCCTGGCGCGTGGCTGCCTGCCAGGCCGGGCAGAGCAAACAAGGCCAAGCCCTGCACAGGTGCCCAGAGCCTGCGGGGACGGGGCAGTTGCCTGCAGAGCGAGAGGCCACCACCGCCCAGGGTTCACATGAGGGGCAGAGGTTCACATGAGGGGCAGAGGGCGCAGGCAGCACAGTCCGACTCACCTGGCCGGAAGGGAAGCGGAAGGGTCCAGGAAGACCCATCCCGGAAGGAAACCCTGAAACGGGCACAAGGAACCCGCCCAGCAGCCGGGAGGAGGAATCGCGTCCCGGGCCTGGACGCGGTGTGAGTGCGGCGTGAGGGCCTGGGACAGTGTGCTGGGGGCGGGTGGCGCTCGGGGACACTGCCAGGGAGCGGAGTCTGAGGTGGGTGGCAAGAGGGGCAAGGAAGGCCTTGCCCAACTCTACGAGGACTTGGATTAGAAACACGACAAAAGTCAAGTCGCTTCCTTTTACTGAGCACCCACCGTGTGCCAGGCACCGTGCTAGGTCCTGGCTTGAGTATGTGATTCAATCCTCACATCCTCACAGCAGCTCTGAGACCAGGCCCCACACTGAGAGCCGCGCCCTGCAGGTCCCAGGTCGCCTTCCTCCGGCCGCGCACGTCTGCTCAGGGGCGAGGAGTCCTTGGGACACCACTTCCGGATCATGTTCCCAGACCCTGGGAGCAGCTGAGTCACTGAAAATGGGTCGTGGATGTGCAGCGAGCACATGCAAATACGTTCAGCTGCACCGCGTGCACAAATGCCGACTCCATCCACACGGAGATCAGGTCAGCAAAGATGCGGAACGTCCAGGATTGGGCGAGAGAGTGGAGGGACACCCACAAACTGCCCCCGCGGTGGCCGAGCAGGGCGGGTTTCTGGGGGGCAAACTGGGAGTGTGTGTGAGCGGCTGGGCGAGGACACAGCCTCCACTCGGCCACCGATGCCACGACAGGGAGAGCCCGGAGGGCAGAATGCAGTGAACCACTCGGTTGGGTGGCTCACCTGTCGCTTTCGGCTGCACTCGAGGCTGGCAGTAAAGCAACCCACCCTCATGCCCAGGCGGCCACGGCACACACAGCAAAACCCTTTTCAGCAATCAAAGCTGAGAGCGACAGGAAGGAGTCGGAGGTCGGCTGGGGCTGGAATTTGCTCTGTTTAGATCTACACTGGGGACCTGAGGGGCTGACCCCAGGGACTATCTGCCCCAAGCTATTCAACTTCCTTTCCCTTCCCTGTGCTCAGGGCTCCTCACCTTCCTGGAGACCCCCCGACTGGAGGAGACCCACTCCCGTGCCCCGCCCGTGCCCGCAGGCTCTCCAGAGGGTGGCCAACACAGAAGCCACACTGTCCACACCCCCGAGGACAACAGGGTGTGGGAGACACGTGGGGACCCCTTGGACGAGACGCTCGCGGTTATGTTCGGAGGGCACCAGGCAGGACGAGAGGAAGGTCCGGACATATGCGAAACCCACCTCCCATAAAAAGTGGAGAAGTAAGACACCCCCCACCCAACCTCATGTCCGGTCTGCTGGGCTGTGACAAAGTTGCACAAGCTGAATGGCTGAAACAACGCAACCGATTGCCTGGCTGTCCCGGAGGCCACAAGCCCAAGACTGAGGTGTCGGCAGGGTTGGTTCCTCGTGGGAGCCCCGAGGGGGCCCCCGCCCCGGGCTCTGCTGCGGTCCTCGGCGGGGCTTGCAGAGGCATCGCCACGTCCTCACGTTCACGTGGCTCCTCCCTGAGCGTGAGTTTGCCTTGCAATTTCCCCTTTTCGTAAAGACACCAGTCCTCTCGACTAGGGCCCACCCTAACGATCTCGTTTTAACTTGATGGCCTCTGTAAAGACCCCACCTCCAAATAAGGTGACATTCTGAGGAACAGCAGTTAGGACGTCAACACATGAGTTCCAGAGAGACACGATTCCACCCGTAACACTTTAGATGTCGTAAACATTCATGAGAAGGTCACCCTTTCGTGTAGGTCCCGCTCCGTGAAGAGCACGCTGGGCCTTTACCCCAGGCCCTATCCTTGGGGGCTCCTGAACCCTGGAGGAAGCTTTTATACTCTGGGAGTTCGTAGTGGGTTGAAGAGTGTTCCCTAAAACTCCATGTCCATTTGGAACCTCAGAGTGTGTCTGTATTCGGAAATAAGGTCTTTGCAAGTGTAATTTGTTAAGATGAGGTCATGCTGGGTTGGAGTGAGCTCTAAATCCTCTGACTGGTTTCTTTATGAGAAAAGAGAAATTTGGGCAGAGAAACGCACACAGGGGGAAGAGGCCACGCGAAGACGGAGGCAGAGGCTGGAGTGATGTGTCCACAAGCCGAGGGCTGCCGGCAGCACCAGGAGCTGGTGGGAGGCTTGGAACAGGTTCTCCCTCGGACCTCCCAGGAGGAAGTGCCCCTGCCGACGCCTGGACCTCAGACTTCCGGCCTCCAGGACTGTGAGAGAATAAATTTCTGGTGTTTGAACCCACACAGTTTGTGGTAATTTCTCGCTGATACCGAACCTGACCTACCTCAGTTTAACAGCCCCACCCAGAACATCAGACCACACCCGGGTCCTTCTGAGCACGGCCCTTGTGACTGCAGGGCACACGCCCGTGACAGCAGCACTGCCTGGGACCGGCCCCAGCCGATGGGCACCGTGGACCCAGCAGAACCAGCGCAGGTAACGAGCAGAACTCAAGTGCGCCAGGCATTACCCTCCCAGTGACTGACCGGAACGATCGTGTCCCCTGGCTGGGCATTTGGCCAGAAGAGCGGAAATCAATAAGGCAGACGGACAGAAGGGGTCGTGACGGTGGGGTTGTGACAGGGGTGTCGCTCTAGAGAGGTGGCAGATTATCATTTAGTACCTAGAGCAGAATTACTTCCGTCTAGCTCCCGTGAGAGCGACTGTGTGGCCAGAATTCCCCAACACAAAAATCCCTGTCGCTCCTCGCCGCTGAAGAAGTGACAACGGGGTGGCCTTGCCTCTGCTGGCTGGGCAGGGGCCGAGGAAGCTGCGACGGGGCAGGGGGCCGACCTGGTTTGCAAAGCCCGTGAGCGATGGAGGCACCAGGCTCCCAGTGGGGGCCTCACCTGGGGTCACCTCCCCAGCTACCACCTGGCCTGGCCGCCCAGCTCTGCCGACAGGAGGGGTCTGGGGCGGCCCTCGGAGCAACAGGGCACACACCTCTCGCCCCTCACCCCTGCAGGGGGAACCCACGGCTCCTGCTCCCTTAGAGGCGAGGGCCAGGGCCCGCCTGGCTCCTGCTTGGTCTTCCTGTCCTGCAGGGAGGAAGTAGGTGTGGCAAGCACAGGGAGCGGCAGGGCTTGGCCTGGGCATCCGATGGACTTGGGTTTGGAGCCCCCTCTGCCCCTCGTTGGCTGTGTGACCTGTGGAAGGCCACTCGACCTCTCTGAGCCTTGGTTCCCCTATCTGTAAAAATCAGATAAATCTGGCCCTAAGCTGGGGGATGTTGTGGAAATAAATGAGATCAGGTATGTACAAGACCCAGCGCAGAGCGTGGCAGTGGCATGTGAGTGGCGTGCACTCGACTCAGGGCATTTCCTCTGCCCTCTGCATCTCTCGTCTGGCTCATCTGTTTCTCTGCGCCCACAGCGGCCCACGGCGGCCCGCGGCTCAGGTATTGGCAAGGGACCAGCCCTGCCCGGCTGCTAGTCACCCCACCCCCTTCCAAATTCACATAAGGTCACGCATGGCCACCAACTGCTGGGGAAGCTTGGGGGGTACCTGGGCACTATTTGGACATAGTGGCAGGACGAGGCTCTGAGCAAAGGGGAGTCCTTGTGAGCCGGGCAGAGCCCCACAAAGTGATGGCTGTTGTTTTAGTAATCACCGATAAACGGCCACGCAGGTCCTGCTCTCTCCACAACACGGCAATCGACCTGGCCGTACATTGTTTCAAGTCATCGGGCAAATGCACCTAAAACGTACCCTGATTCCGGGGAGCAAATATGCCAGTGGCTGTTCAGAAAGGCACAGTAGGGCACCCAGCTAAGCGGCTGAGTCACTCTCTTACAACAGATGTGTCCCCAGACAGACCCTTTATTCTGGTATCTCCAAAAGCCGGCTCTGCGAATTCTCAGCCTGTTGATGTGTTTCCCAGATAAGGGTCCCCTGGGTTTGGAATGGCCATTCCTTGCATTCCCTTCCTGGAGACTCAACGCACATTTGCATATGAAAGACGCCCAGGAGGCTCACAGCAGTGAGACCTGCTTAACTCTGTTAAATGCAGCATTCCCCAAATTTACTAGAGCCTAGACGCATTTTCCACAGAACACCTGTTATCGCGCCCTGGAACTAGCACTACCAGCTCTCCTCTGGGCTCTCTGACAGCCCCTCCCGTCCTGAGCCTCTCTGTTCCTGCCCTGGCATCTTTCTTTCCGCCTTTGGGTCCTTCCTCGGCGGCACTGGGAAGCTGCCTTCGCCGTTGGGCAGTCCGCCCTGCCCGGCTCCTTCACGCCGCCCACCCCCAGGTGCTCTTCTCGACACTGCGTCAGTGCCCCACTCAGATTTCTTCCCAGGAACGACCCACACACCCAAGAACAGTCGCCAGAATAGAGTGGACATATTGTTTCTCTTGCACAATAGATCTCAAAGCTTGCCCTTTGATAAGAATTTACCAAAAACCTTCCAAGCCTCCAGAACTGTGCCAGAGACCACGAGGCCACATGGAAACAGAAGACAGAATCCTGGTCCCCAAGGAGCTTATTTCTATTGAGGAGGCTGAAGAAAACTTCATGAGATAATAATAATATAAAAATCAAATCATTCACATCAGCAATGTAGTAACTGTTGCAATAGCCGTGTGCGGTAGGCCACAAGGCCACACAGGAATAACAGGTAGATGGAACCATGGGAAGCACTCAGCGCCCCACCCCCACCCTGCAGAAATGCAGTGGTCGCCTTCCTTGGAAGAAAATGCCAGTTTAGAAATCAGGCAAGTGTAGGCAGACACCTGGTCTGCTCGGAGGAGGCTAAAGCAACTCCGCGTTGGATGTTAACGTGCCGTGTTGACTTGCGGTTAGTCCGAGGGGTTTCTACTTTATCTACCGTTAACTGTAAGTCCTGCCCTTGAATCCTGCCCTGAAGGGGACTCACACAGCCCTCTCGCCTTTCCCTGAGGGGTGGGCTTCACGGGTCCTGCCCACTCCTTCCCTGTGATCTGCAAAGCCCTGGCTCTCGGGGTAGTGGTGCCAATATCACTGTCCTGTCTTGTCTCACAGACAGCAGAAGCATGGCTTCTGTTCCTATGTCACCTCTTTCGGAGAAACTGGATTTGTCAGACTTTCTCTGGCCTCTCATCTTCCTCGGAGTTTGGGGGTAGGTTTGCATAGACCTGCTCCCTGCAGAACAACTTCCAATTATCCTTCTTCCTAGCCAGGTTGACTGGGATGGATACCGAGGCGTGAGTAGAAGGCCATCCACCCGAATACAGCAGTGTGCAGACGACAACACCTTCCAAGGAGGCAGGACTCTGGGGAGAAGCTGGAGTGAGATTCCACGGTGGAAGCTTCTTTGTTCCAGGAATGGCAACTGTGGAAGCCCTGACAACCAGGAGAAATGCAGTCATTAGGGGAGAGAAAGGGGACCTTTCAGGTACCTTGGAGAAGGCTTTGCCTCACCTTGATCACAGATAAAGAAGAATAAACCACTTGTCTTATTCCCAGGGGACACTGTAAATATTCGTCGAATTTGAGTGAATGAGTGAACGGGTTGGTCACTGAAAAAAGCAAAAACAAAAGATCGGGGTTCCCGCCTGAAGCATGCGTGGCCTGGCGCAGAATCACATGGCCACACGAACGAATGAATGGCACAGCCCTTTAGGAAATGAAATCATTTGAACACACTGCATTTGGATGGTTTTTCCACAACACATTCATCAATCACCAAGAAAGACAAAAGCAAGTCCTTGCCTAAGACTGGGAAGCAGAAAGTTGATGATGCACCGTACACACACACACACACACACACACACACACACACACAGAGTTACGCAGCCTGGATGGTCTCTGTCTCCTGTCTCAGCCAGGCACTGACTCGGCTTTGTCCCCTTATCTGAGCACCGTCCTCCTTCCTGGGATAAGGCCTTGGCCTACGCCTCAGCCCCATCCCCACCTGCCCCACCCCATCGTCTTGACAGGGGTGTCTTACCTGTCCCATCAGGGTAGCTGGCAGTTTTGGTCAACAGCAAAGGTCTTGTGCTGAGCAAGGTCCTGGGTCCCCTTCTTCAAGTGACCAGATGGGTCACATCCCCTAAGAGACGCAGAGGTGGTTTAGAACTTCCATCCCTAAGGCAGGGAAACCAGGGCACCAGGTAAAATCGAGGCTGCAGTGTTCTCCGTCTGGAATTTCCTCTGCTACAGTTTCCACCTGTGGGAATAAATCGTACCCATCCTTACGGCTCCTTGCGGAACTCCCCGCCAAGATGCACCATCGGATGGGATTGGTTATTTATGGACTCATCACTCCTTTGACGTCTTGAGGCCCCCTGAAGGCAGGGACTGTGTCTTACTCATCCTCATCTCTTCCTTCCACACGCTGCACACAGTAGGTGCTCTATTGCGCATTTACAGTGCACTGAGTTCATGACAATGTACCATATGGGGTCATTTCATTTGATCCTTTAACGATCCTGTCTTGCATTGTGATTCCATTTTAGTGTAAGAAAAATCTCCCATAGGAAGAAAACCACATAGTCTCTGTTCTGCTCGAGGCCAGCTTGCATTTTATAAACCGAAGGAAATTTTATAAGCTGTTTTTGGTCTGGGGATGTTGATATAAAGAATTTGACTTGAGCACAGGATGCAAATGAGTAAGTGGCAAACTATTTTTCTATTATGTTCCTAAAATAGCCCGGATGCTGGCACAGAGCGCTTCATCTTGGCCCATCCCTGAGCTCCGCTAGGGCTGAGTAAAATTAGGCAAAGCCGGCCCCTCCAGAAGGCTTTCAGTTGTTCAGTGCTATCTTAATGCAGAGGAATTTTCTGTGATTTTTCTCATGAAAAAGTCTTCAGAACATTATTCAGCACAACAAAAAACTTGATGAAATGTTTGTGCTATTTAAAAAGTTGGCAAATCAAGGACACAGAGTGCTTTTAAAAGCATTGCCAAAAATATGGCAAGTATCTTCCTATAACTATGAGAAATCTGAAACATCTGTGCTCAATTTCCGCTCTGGAGGATTGGGGTTGAAGGACTGATAAGGATGGTGTTTTGCTCATAAATACTTGATACCTCCAGGGGGAAGCTGCGTTAGCTCAGTACATGGAAATCACAGCGGAGCGTCGTGAGTCCACACTGAAAATGCCCACCAGGTTGAGGGCGTGTGCAAGCTGTCGAAGGCTGCAGAGGACCCGGCCCACAGCTAGGACCTCCCGTGTGGTACCTAATGGAAAGATAGCAGCAAGCCCACACAGCCCGGAACACCCCGCCTCTGCCATCCAGGCCAGAGATGCTCCACCAGTGACCACGAGTACAGAAAAGCTCATGGCGGCCTTGGGGAACGTGATTAACTGTCAGAGAAATAAAAAAAGACGTGCGCTTCATGATCCCTTCCGCAAATGGGACAATAAGCCAGTCTGGGACTGTGGGTGCGTCATCTCTGTGTGTTCAAGTCCTGTGGTTCTTCTGCAGGAGGACAGTGTGCCGTGGGCATCTGAGGCCCCACAGCACATGGTGGGGGGAAAAGATGGAACCACTCCAGTCCCCTAAGCTCTCCCAGAAAATGAGTGTCAAATATGCCAAACACCAAATATGCCCTCATAGCAGCTACTCATCTGGCATCTCCACATCCTGGAACAATATGTCAGGCAGCTCCCTAAGTTATGGACCTTCCAAAACTTATTACAGTTAAACCATGAGTTTAACGTGATACCTAAAAGGCAAATGCCTTCTTCTGCTGCTTGCTCGTGATTTCATTGATTTGGTTGTTTTCTCACCATCATATTTAAAAATGTTCTTTTTAAAATTGAAGTATAATTACACATAATAAAATGCACAAATGTTAAGTGTGCATGCACTTGTACATGTAGGTACATACATGCAAAAATTTTGCACTTTGACAAATGCGTGCAACATGCACACAACACAGGCGACTGACTCACCCGGGTTTGACAACTGACAGCTCCACACCTTGGGAAGCTCCTCATGCCTAGGTAACGACCGACTCGCTGAGATATAGAACATTCCCATCACCCCCCAAATTTCCTTGTGCCTCTTTGTAGTCAACCCATCCACCCTCCAAAGACCACTCCTCTTCTGGTCTCTATCATCAGAGCTCAGTTTTTCCTGGTCTAGAATTTCACATAAATGGAATCGTTCAATACGTACATTTTTGTGTCTGGCTTCTTTCACTCAACATAACGTTTTTGAGATCCTTTCACGTCGTTTGTTTTATTGCTGAGCGGTATGGCATCTATAACTACAATTTGCTTATTCTTTCACCTGTTAATGGACACTGGGTTCTTGTCAGCTTTGGGGCATTGTGAATCGAAACCCCACGGCCACCCTTGTGCATGTCTCCTTGTGGACGTGTTTTCGTGTCTCTGGGGTGAATGTGTGGAGTTGAGTGACTGGATCATATGGTAAGCTATGTTTCTAGGGAGCTTCCAAACGGCATTCCACAGCGGCTGTACAATGCGACACTCCCACAGCAATGGATGAGAGTTCCAGTTGCTCAACACCCTCACCGACATGTGGTCTTGTCAGTCTTTTAATCGTGGACATTCCAGTGGGTGTGAGTGGCATCTGCTCGAGGTTTTATTCTGCATGTCCCTGGCGATAGAGGTGCGGAGCTCCTTTGCTGTACTTTTTGGCCCTTTGCATGTCTCCTTACATGAGATGTCTGCTCAGTCCCTAAGCTTCTGGCCCATTATCTAAACTATTTGTTTGTCTTTTCCTTAGTGATTTGTGGGAAGTCCTTACATACTCTGGGTGCAAGTGTTCTGCCACATCTGCGTATCTGGATATTTCCCCCCAGTCTGCGGCTTGTGTTTTCATTGAGTCCCTGGATCTTGGCTTTTTGTTGTTTGTTTACTTGTTTTTTCTCTCTGTCCTTCAGTTGGGTAATTTTATTGACCATTCCTTGAGTCCACCGGTCCTTTCTTCTACTCTGTCTAATCTATTGTTAATATTATTCAATAGATTTTAATTGCAAATATTGTACTTTGCAGTTCCACAATTGACATTTGGTTCCTGTTTAGAATTCCCGGATCTCTGCTGAAATTGTCCTCTCTTCATCCATTGTATCCACCTTTCTCATAGTTGTTTTCTACGACTTACCTGCTAATTCCAGCATCTGCAAGTCTTTCCCAATTGACTGTTTTTCCTCTTGCCCCTGAGTCTCCTTTTCCTGATTCTTCTTGTCTAGTAACTCCCCGTCCATGCTGGACATGGTGGGCAGTACCTTACAGAGGCTCTGGACTCTGTTCTCCTGTTTGAAAGAGCACTGGATTTAGTTCAAGCAGGCAGTTAACTTGCCTCGATCTTGCATGTCACCTTGATCTTGCCAAGACTTTGCTCTAGGCTTTGTGTCTATTTTGTGACTACCATTAAGATGTAGTCCTTCTAGGATTTCAACGACAACTCCTTCTAATTTGGAAGGACTTGAATTCCTAACTTTACCTCCAGCAGTAGGCAGCTGCTGCAATCTCCGCTCAACTTTTTCCAGCTTCCAGCTGCTCCTTCCTTCTTGGTTTCTTGGCGTATCAACCCACGTAGACACAGTCTGGGACAAGCCATGGATGCTCGATAAGTTAGCATGTAAATCTTGAGGCTCAACCCTCTGTGGGCCCCCCTTTTCTGGGATTTCCCCACTAAATTTCCAGATGCACTTGTAGCCTTGGACCCAGATATCTAACTTCAGTCAGTAAGTCTTGAGCCCTTGAAGACAGGGCATGTCCTCTAGGAAAGTGGATGTCACCTTGTTTATTTATCTTCCTTCAAAGGCTGTCTGACCCCCGTCTCTCTGTGCATTTTACTGCTCCCCAGTGCCTTCAAATGACTACTGTCTCTACTTCATTTGAGGCTCATCATTGTTACTGGCAGGAGGGTTAGTTTGATATAAGTTTCATCTCCATTGCCAGAAGCTGAAAGTCCTCTGTCACCTGTTTAAAACCAATTGAATTAATAGTTACTAAATCCCAATCCTAGGAGAAAATTGATTCCATTGCTAGTCAATAAGTACCTGCCCGTGTAGCATTTCTCTTCCACCAGGAAAAAGAAAATTGGTTTTCACATCCTGTTTTATGCAGCACTTTATGAAAGTGTTCTCCCTTCAGTTCAGCCACAAACATTTCCCAAGCACCCATGAGGTCCATAACGCCAAACAGGGCTCTCTGAGGATGAAAAGGCCATCTGGTCCCGGTCTCGGGAGGCTACCCCAAGAGAGCTGCACACAGGTGCTCTAGGAGCTTGTCTGAGCACCTGGCACAGTGTGCAGGAGAGCGGTCACCCTCAGCTCGTCTCCCAGGGGCACACATGGCATGTAATCGCCTGAGGCATGACATCCTCCTACCCAGGCACTCTGCTGATGCAAAATTCCTGCCACTCGGTGAGGGTGAAATTTTATGGGAATAACATTTAAAGCAAATAATTTCACAGACTTCATCATGGTAGCTATCACTAGGCACAAATTAACAGTGATGCATTTCACACCTGTTGGAACCCTCCAGAACTGCTGCAATAGTCACTCTGGAGCCACTCTGAAGTACGCGACATGACGGGAGTGTATTTCAGAAGATTATTCTGGCTTTGGTAGGGAGAATGGATCAAATAGGGACAGAATAGAATGGAAGTTTAGTATGGAAATGTAATACTTTTTTTCCCCTTCTTATTTTTTATTTCAAGATATTACGGGGGTACAAATATTTTTGGTTACACGGATCATATTTGTAATGCTTGAGTCAGTGCTATAAGTGTGCCCATCGCCCAGATAGTGTTCATTGTACCCATTAGGTAGGTTTTCACCCAGCCCCTCCCCACTGCATCCCCTCTGCTTGAATTCCAATGACTTTTACTTCCCTTTGTGCACACGTGTGCTCATCAGTTAATTCCAATCAATTTCAAAGGATTGCTTGATAGGAGACTTCTGTTTTAAATGGAACTTGGAAATATCTGGGAAATCACTGGAATAAATGTACTTAATAGACCCCCCCCTAAAAAAAGAATGGGAGTTCAGATAGCCCGCAGATGGACTTCCAAGTGTCGCCCTCCAAAACTGTACTGAAATTTCACGTGCATATGCCCCACTCCCCCAACCCCCGTAAGAGGAGTCCAGCTTTCATCAGATTCTCAAAGGAATTCACCAACTCCTAAAATTTAAGAATCCCTGGTCTGGAACCCAGACTTTTTTTTTCCTTTTTTCCTTCCTTCCTTCCTCCTCCCTCCCTCTCCCCCAAATGTTTGTGATCATGGAAACAATCGGTAAATATTTTTAAACCACCCCCACAAATATTTGCATATTTATATATAAATTATATTCATAATCTACCATCATTAGTTAATATACAAAGGTACACTAGCCACTTAGCATGAGGCTAGTCATTAACGACAGGAAATGCAAATTCATGTTTGAAGCGGTTTCGCTGATTACTAATCGCTGTTATCCACCTGGTGACCTGGTACTGAGGCCGAGCAAAAGCTCCCACCTGAGGTGAGAAACCAGGCTCTCATTTCTTGTTTGTTTGTGGTTTGGGGGAATTATCCTTTTGGGAATCTTTTAAATATTTTTAAGCCATTTATCTACTCTTCGAATTCTAGTTAAAATGAGGTTATTTAATCCATAAATCCATTTAACCTGCTCCATGGAAACACATCAAAATATGCTGAAAATGATCAAATGAGAGAAAATCCCACTGCCGGCCCCAGAAATACCTCATGTATCATTAGGACATAGAGTGACCACCTGAAGTGAGCTTATTATATATCAAAAATTAGTAACATTTAATTTCTAATTTTTAGTTAAAATACATATTAGTAGACATTCTAGTATTTTCTTCCTGTAACCCTATAGATTGCCTCATGCACCCCAACCCAGAGACCCCAAGTCCGGAAGTTGACTTACTGCTAATAATCCATGGACAGGGGAAACGGGGAGCCAGGTACAGCTCTTGGTGGTGTCAGCAAACGTGCCAAAGGGGACAGGACAGAGATGAAGGAAGGGACCAATTTGGGCATCTGATGGGGTTTAGGGGAGAAGGGAGGAAAGAGGCCAAGACGATTCCAACGTTTTTACTCCAAGAAACAGGAGAAAGTTACTGGAATGGGGGTGCCCTGGGAGGGCAGAGGCACTGACTGGGGTGGGAGTGGGTCCACTTTCTGTCCCGGAAATGTGGTGACTGAGCTGCTGAAGGAAGCACCTGAGATGCCCAGCGGGCGTCACCTCCCGAGCACCACGTGCCCTGACCTCAGTCAGCCCCGCTCCGGACACAGTTTGGGCTCCCAGTTCCGGCGTGAGAGGCTGTCCCCGGGAGGGCGGGAACTCTCTGCCTCCCTCACTGTCATCCAGGTGAGGGCTTTCTGTCCTCCGGTAACTGGAAGGGCAAGGCCGGGGCACCAGTGAGAAGTTCGAGGTAGGGCCACAGGGATGATGCTCTCAGCGGAGGGTGAGTCACCCTCGTGGCTCACGTGGCTGCTCAGAGGCCCTCTGCCCGAGAAGCTCTGCGTTGTCGTGCAGACTGGACCCCCCTCCACAGATGCTCGTGACCTTCTTTCCCCAGGGAGCCCACGGGGCTTTTCCAACGAGCTCCCGAACGGAGGGAACTCTGTGCTCGGGGCAGGAACCCCACATGGTTTCCACTGTGTGGTGCCTCTCACCAGGCTGCCCGGCTGCCTCCACTTTCTCATGCACCCTTCCTGAAGGTAGCATCTGTATATATA
>NW_012148563.1:3205694-3231613 GCF_000956105.1 Propithecus coquereli
TCTTGCTCAGGCTGGTCTCGAACTCCTGAGCTCAAACGACCCACCCACCTTGGCCTCCCAGAGTGCTAGGATTATAGGCGTGAGCCACCATGCCCGGCCGCCATCTGTATTTTTGTGACGGGCCTTTGTACCAGGTTGGAGATGAACACACTGATTCTCTGGCCCTGGACGTCAGATCTGTGATGTAGCTTCTTTATTTCCTGCTCTGAAATAACCCCTGGTGGGTAGCATCATCATCTGGAACAGCAGAAGGGCTACACGGGCAGGGGTTAGGTAGTGCTGGCGGGAGGGTAGAGACAGCTGCCGGACAGCCGTGCAGGAGAGGCTGCGGGTCCAGGGTGGAAGGAAAGCCACAACTTCTCAGCACCACGGAGGGGTCCTGTGGGTCTTTAGCTCCCTCCAGGAGGCACCCCAACACAGGGGAGACCCTTGAAGCTGCCTAAGGTCCCTGCCCACCTCCCCTCACGCCCAGGCAGAAGCTGTTATCCACCATTCATTCTAGACCCAGGCCTTTGAAGGCAGGAGCTAGAGAGACCATTTACTGATTGCCTACGTGTCAAGCCCTGTTACTGGGCTTGGCTCGTTACTGGACTGTCCCCACCCTGACGAGGTATTAAACAGATACCACAGTCTGAATGTTGCCCCCCCCAATTCATATATTGAAACCTAACCCCCAATGCTCCTGTATTAAGAGCCAGGGCCTGTGGGGGGTAATGAGGTCATGAGAGCCAAACCCTCGTGAGTGGGACTAGTGCCCTTAAAAAGGGCTGAGGGAGCCTTTGTGTCTTTTCCACCACGTGAGGCACCACCTATGAGGCATGGGCCCTTGCCGGACACCAAAGCTGCTGGCACCGTGATCTTGGACCTCCCAGCCTCCACAACTGTGAACAGTAAATTCCTGTTTTATAAATTAGCCAACCTAAGGTATTTGTTATAGCAGCACAAAGGGACTAAGACAGTAGGCATTAACATTTCCATTAAAAGGTGAGAACTGACTCTAAAGTGAGGGCCAGCCCCTCAGAGCACATCACCAGAGGAGGATGCCCGTGGACACGAGTCGCGGAGGTCATGACGTCACAGGACCGTCTGAGGATCTGGTGATTCCCGAAAGGTGGCTTTTCCCCGGAAGTGGACGGCTGATGGGGGAGGGGCAGGGAGCAGAATTCGCAGTGTCTAGAGGCTGGAACGACTCAGACACCTCCAGCCAGCCCCTGAGGCGTGAGTCCCCTGTCTCTGGACAACAACCCAATGGGGAGAGTAAGGAGGAGGACCAGGAACTGGACCCAATTCCATAAGCTCGGCCGTCACACCCTCACTAAGCAGCTGGCACGTCCGATCCCCAGAGAGGGTGTAAAGCTGAGGAAGACGTGGCCAGTTCCCGCTCGCCCCACTCCAACAGCCCGTTATGGAAAAATGTAAGCATTAGAGTAAAAAGTGGCTCAAAGTTCTGACGAAGGACAGGGAGGGAGAAGCAGGCCTTGGGAGGTGGGGAGGCTTCCTCCAGGAGGGAAGGAACTTAGATGTAGCTTCGGGTAAGGAGTTCCAGGCATCCCAAGTCAGCCAGGAGGGCAGCGGCATGTCTGTCTCCCTGGTGGCTGTGCGGCGGACTCCAGCACGGCACCTGGGAGGTAGCGGGTGCGGGAGTGCCCACGACTGAACAGATGGAAACCAGCCTCGGCAAAGATGCAGAGTGATCACAGCACCCCGGGGCTGGAGGCCAGGTGAGCAGCCTACACAAGGCCAGCGCAGCGGGAGAGGCGGTGGCTCGAGGTTTCCTACAAGGAGGATCACATCACTTACGGAGTATGGGTCCCAAGTGGTGTGAATACGGCATAGGAGAGTCAATCAACGGTGCTTCCTTAGGGTCTACAGTGTGTTGGGTGTAGTACAAGCTCTGGGAGTTCAGTGATGAACAAGGTCACAGTCTGCTCTGCCAACCCACCTGAGTCCACTCAGTCACCCTGCCCAATGTCACCTGGATCTGTCCTCCCTCTCATGTCACTGGACTTGCCTTTTCTCTGCAATGAAACCTCCTGCAGTTTTCCCTGCCACTGCGGGGTCCCCTTCCTCCTGTCTCCTCCATCTAGCTTCCGGGGTACCTTCCTGAGAACCAAAGCAATCTGGCCACATCACCTGGTTGGAAATATACCAAAATGTTAACTGTCCCTACCTGGGGGTGGGGGAAATCGCAGCTGACTTCACTATGGCCCCTCCCTCTTCCACTGCTATCCTCCCCCATCTGGCCACGTGGAAGCTCCCAGTACCTCAAACACACCAGTACCTTTCCCACCCCTGCTTCTGTGGGCGCCTTTTTTCTCTTATTCGAGACTCACGGCTAACAACTAACGTGCTGGACCAGGAGGCAGGCGCTTTTGAAACCCTACCTAATCCTCCAATTTATTTTTAAATCCACCTCTAGGGTGTGGACGGTGAGCTTCCGAGAGCTCAGGCAAGTTCGCTCCTTTTTTGCCTGTATATTGAGAGCAGCAGATGCACCAGACCAGATCCTAGAAGCTGCGGACCCACGAGTGAAGTGGCAGGTCCTTGCTCTCAGGAGGCAGACACAGGGGCAGCTGCGAGCACGGGGAACACGCGCGAAAAGACAGAAACGCACACTCCGCAGGATGATTCGGAATGCAGTGAAGCAGGCACCCCGGAAGCTGGCCAAGGTCACCTGGGCCTGACCCCTGAGCCTGGCTCTCACCCCTCCGTGACGAATGCGACTCTGGCTCCCCGGGGAATGGGGGGAGGGGCAGTCTAAACCATATCCTGTGCCCGCAGCTCTGCCCAAACCCGCCTTGACAACCCAAGCCCCTGAAAGCCTGCCCACCGCCCCCTGCCCCCATTAGCTCTGTGCCCACCACCCTGGGGCGGGTCGTTCCACGACTACGCTCCAGCCAAGCAATCCCGGCGAGGCCCACCCTCGGGTGCTCCCGGTCCCCGCCTACCCGCGCCCATGGTCCCCCAGGGTCCCGCGTGCCTGGCCCTGGGCATCCCTGGCGTCTGCGCGACTCTGGTTATCTCTGGCCCCTGTAGCTCCTGGTCCCGGCGTCCCCGCCCCAGATCCCCTCCCGGACGTTCTTGCGGTCCCCGCGCCCCGGCCCGGTCCCCCGGCCTCCCCACGTCCCCCGTTGTCTCTGGCCCCCGTAGTTCCCGACCCCTGGCGTCTTCGCAACCCCTGTGTCCCGGGCCCCCGGCGCCCCCGCGCCCCCGCCGCAGTTCCCCTCCCCGGCGTTCTGCGTCCCGGCCACCCGGCCCGGTCCCCTGGCCTCCCCGCGCCCCCGCGTCCCCAGCCTGCGCCCGCTGACGCCATGACGCCGCGGCGGAGGGAGGGGCGGAGCGGGCCGGGCCGGGCGGGCGCGAGCGGCGGGAGCGGCGGGTCCCGCGGCAGCAGCGGGCGACGGGCCGATGGACATGGGCACCCAGGGCTCGGGGCGCAAGCGGCTCCCCAACCGGGAGCGGCTGTCGGCGGAGGACGACGCGCTGAACCAGATTGCGCGGGAGGTGAGCACGCCGGGCGCGCGGGGGCGGCCCGTTATGCGGGCTGGGCGGGCGCGGTGGCCCCGCGGCAGCTGTCAGGCGTCAGGCGTCGGGCAGTCTGTCCCGCCGATCGTCCGGCCGGCGGCGGGCTGGGCGGGGCAGGGCGCGGGCAGGGGCGCGGGTCCCCAGCACTGGGCCGGGCTCCGATCTCCGCAGCCTGCGGACCGGGCACTGGTCCTCCAGCCGGGGACAGGCCGAGGACGCTGCACGCCTCCCCCTCCCCGGCCTCCCTCCGCCGCTGCGCCCCTGGGGAGAGGAGCCGGCGCAGCGGCACTAGGTGGCCCTGGGCCGGGCGGTGGGGGCGAGCGCCCTGCTTTGTTGTGCCGCGTGGGAGAAGGACCGACCCTGGAGGCCACATGGCCCTGCCGAAATAGCCCAAGTTTGCCATCTGTTCATCGATTGTCACCCGTAGGGTGCAGCTTGGAGATGAACCTGGGGTCACTGTGAATCCTGTTTCTGGACTGAGCTTGAAAACGAGTCCAGGCACACAGAAAGGTCGTCATTAAAGTTTCCCGGGCAGAGTTGATTGTAACGGAGATCACGTTCCGTGATGAACTTTAGTGTAAGGAACTGAAGGCGCACTGGAGTGGGTATCTGTGCAAACGCGTTTTCTCTCCCGCAAGGATTCTACCTTAAGGCTAAACGACACAGGTGACATCGGAGAGATGTACAGCGGTTAGAGAGCAGCAGCTTTGGGGAAGGGCAGCAAGTGGGTTGGGGCCCCGGGTGGACAAAGGAAGCTTAATTTTTGGTGGTATCCTCTTTGGTGCCCTTTGAATTGTGTGCCATGTGCATCTGTGCAGCCCTCCTCCTAGGTTCTCTTCCGTATTGGGGTACAGTGCAGAGTTGTTCTGTTATGCATATTGTGCTCACATGGAAAACTCCCAGGCGGTTTAGGCTGTGGTGTCTGGTTGCATCAGTCAGGTATTTATTGGGGTCTACTCTATAACCAGCTGTGAGGTGTTCGTAGCTGTAAATACCTGAGTTTGCTTTTATGGACCTGTGGCAGTCAATCAGTATTTATTGAACATTGAATGAATGAAGACTTTCGTTTTACTCTATACGAGGCAAATGGGCTTCCCAGGCAAACTCCTATTCATCCCTTGAAGCCCACTGTAGATGCTGTGTGCTGTGTGAGACCTCCCCATGCCTAGCTCTCTGGTGTCGCCCCAAGCATAAGTCTCCTGGCCTCCACTTGGCTCCCCTGGTTCTTGCTTCCTGCACCCGCTGTGGCAGCCAGGATGCCTCATCATTATTTGCTCACTTGTAGAGGGTGACACCCAGACAGGCAGTGTCTCACTGTTGTATCCTAAGAGCCCAACACAGAGCCAGGCACATAGTAGGTGCTTGTCTGTGCACGTTGCACTAATTCATAAACAAAAGAAGTACAAGGCATTTAAAGGACCTTTGGCTAAATATAGATATTTGCTAAATGTAGTAGCTTGAATATAACTCACCCTCCCACCTCCTGTGCAGACAGTCATTTATGTATGTGTTTGACCATAACACCAAACAAGTGTTCCCTACGAGGGCCAGAGTGACTGGGGAACCGTGAGTGACCGGGGAACCGTGGGCCTTGTCTTGCTGTCTGTGGTTGCCGCGCAAAGGAACGAGAAGAACGAGAGTTCCCAAAGTCTTCCTCTTATCTGCTGGTTTTTATAAAAATAGATTGAACAAAAGGGAAGGAAGGGAATGCTCTCCGGGTTGACAGGCCTGAGGTCCTGCCCCCTGTCCAGGGAGGTGCCGTTGGCAGTTATAAAGATAGACTTGGGAGTCAGAGCTGGGCTTGGAAACCACGCGGTTCTTCGCTGGCTGAGCCGTCCTAGGAAAGTGAGTCACTCAAGCTCCTCTGAGCCTCCGTTTTCTCATCTCTAAAATGGGGAAAGAGAAATGCCCCTTGGCCTTCAGGATTAAAGAGAGTGGGTCGCAGATACAAAGTATGTAACTAGGCTCTGGGTAAATAGGAGAGCTCCCCTCACATCCCCTCTGGTAAAAAGCAACCAGGGAGGCAGCTGTTACAAGTAGTGAGTGGCACATATTGATAGGCGTGGAGGGAGCAGGTGCAACATTTTATGTTTTACTACAAATTGAATTCTATTTCCCAACTGTGAAAACTCACTATTCAAATGGCAAATATCTACTCAATGAGTTCTTAAGCATTCTTATAAAAATCAACAAAATTGTCTAAAGTTCAGTACTTTCTTATTCACTCATTGACTCAACAGACACAAGTCATGGTCCCCAAATCCCCGTGCAAGGCAGACGAGGAGCCGGGGACTAGCCTGGCAGGGATCTGCCCCCGAGAAGCTGGGTCAGAAGCGACTGGGATCTGTAGATCAGTGACACTAACCGAAGACAGGAAGTGATCTGATACACGGGGCATGGACAGTGTTCTGAAGGTTTGCAAATGAGAGAGGATTGCAGCCAGACGATGGGATCAGAAGTGGCTTCCTGGAGGAAGCGGCACTTTGAGTTCTTGAAGGATGTATCTACAAGTCGGGATGCTTGGCTGCCAGGACAGAAACCCTGACCGGACTGGCGTTGGCAAGGGGAAATACATTGGCCTGAGAACAGAAAGCCCGGAGGCAGGGCAGAATTCCCCGCCAGCTCCGCCTGGCTCTGCCGTGCCTGGTGGAGGCCGACTGGCCGCGGCTGCCCCTCGGGAGCCCACACTCTATCCCTCCGGGTGGCTCTCGCCTGAGAGCTAGAAGTGTCTCCCTGATAAACTCCACGTGTCTCCCTGGCCGCCCTCTGCGACTAGGACGGTTGACTCAGGGGCCCACCACAGTCCCAGCGGCAAGAGGGGTGGATGCCAGCATGACAAGTGAGGCCCATCCCGGAGCTGGGCAGAGCCAGCCTGCCCTGGGAGCACCGGAGGAGGTGTGGGGGCCTGCGGGGAAACCCGGCCCTTAAGGAAGGGGCAGGATGGACTTGGTCAGGCATCCAGAATGCGCCTCCTGGAGGGTCAGTGGGGAATCCTCAGTGAGCGCACAGCAGGGAAGCAGGGCCCGTTTGCGCTTTTTGGGCGGGAGCAGGAGGCAGGGCTGCTGAGACAGTTGAAGCCATACGTTTCTACGTCTGCAGTTAACATGATGGTCTCAACTGCAGGCAGGTTTATATTAATAGTAAATAGAGTTGTTATTTTAAAACGCCTAGATGCATTAGCGCAAGTCGATTGCTTCTCGCTATCTTGTCGCGAGGGAATTCAGGCGAGATGTTTGTCAGGAAAATGGTCCAGCGAGCACTTTGCGAAGCTCGTTATGGCTGAAGACAAGAGTTGCCTTTCTCACATCTGGGAGAGGTGTTTCCAAAGCAGATAGATTTTTCTCTCCTACCACGTTTGACATTCTGCTGGTGATTTTTGGTCGTGTCCCAAATTCTCACTCGGCACTCTGCCACCGCTAAAATGATCCTGCTCTCACCATGCCCGAGGCAATCCAGGTGTTCCTCTCAATGAGGAGTGCCTGTCCTCACACAGACGCGGTATCGGTGCGGGCGGCATCGGTGACTGGTAACAGCCGGGGTCCTTTCCACGTTGCGGCGGGCCTCTCCTTCCCTCGTGGCCCCACGAGCGTCCCCTTCCTCACTCCGCAGGACTGTTTCCTGGAGTGTCCTCTCCAAGCTGGCCCAACTGGACCTGCTCCTCTGGCCCCACGACCATGCTGGGCACACTGGTGGCCCACCCTGCTCCCCTCTACTGGCCCCGAGCTGACTTCCTGGCCTCTTCAGGGCTCACGGCTCCCCCTTTCACTTGAGAAGGGGCCACGCAGAAGTGGCTTTGTGGAGGAAGGGGTCACACCACCCCAGGGCAGCCCGTGGCCATTGACGTGTCTCAGATGGAACCAACATGTGGCGCGTTCGCTGCTCTGGAGCTGGCGGGGTCAGGCTGGGGGTGACTCCCGCCGAGGACACTTGCCGGCCAAGCCCTTTCTCCCCGCCCCGCCCGCCTCCCTCACGCCACTCACAGCCCTGGGCTCTGCTTCTGGGGAACCCCATGCGAGCCTGCGCCCCTCATTTGGGCAGTCCATACATACAGGGCATTTTACTTTTACTTTGCCCTTCCCCGCCGCCCTTCCCAAATAGCTGTCATACAAGCTGTCCCTTGTGTTGAGGGACCCTGTCCCTGTTCTCAAGGCTGCCGAGCACCAAGCCGGGGTGTGCCGCGCACGGTCTTTCTCAGAACAGCCCGGAAATCAGGTTCAGAACCTGCGCTTCACCTTTCCCCAGTGCCGACCCCACCTGGCTCCCCAGGCACCGAGCAGCGCCGGACGAGCCCAGCGGCCGGGACCACACTCTTTCCGGCGCGGTGACCTTGGGCCGGCATTTACCTAAGCGCAGTCAAGATGTGGGACTTGTCACCACAGCCTGTTGCACCGCGTTTGTGCCCTCACCTCCATGCCTGTTTTCTCCACGAATTTGCTTTTCTGAGGCTGGTCAGTGGGTAAAAACCAACTGGACCCTGACTGGAAGGTGCCGTCCCGTGTCACCAGTGGTTTGCAGTCAGGGACAGTGTCCTGGCCCCTCCTTCCACAGCAGTGGGGAGGGGTGAGGGCAGAACACAGGGTGGTCCAGCATGGAGAGCTGTCCCGCTTCAAATTCTAACATAGCCACCCCGAGTCCCCGAGGGTTGCTCCTCTCTGCTTCTCCTGAGACAGACACACATCTTGGCTTTAGGACTGTGACACAGCCGACATTCCAGATTTCTATCACAAAGTCTGAGCCATGGGGGACACAAACACTGTGCCTGTGACCTTGGGCAGTTGCGCGATTCCCAGAAGATGCTTCTGGTTGGAGAGGGAATCGGAAAACTCAGCTGTGGATGGTCCTGCTGGTCCCTGGGGCCTGGGGCCCCTTAGGGTTGGATTTGTATGCGCAAGACGTGAAGAGGAAGTCAGGGGACCCAGACTCTAGCCTGCCTGACACCTGTGCGCCCTGTCAGGGTATGGGACAGGAAAGGAGAGATGGGGACAGAGGTTGCCTCTCAGCCCACAGTGTGCCAGGTACTCTTAGAAGCTTCACTCCCATAATTAGTATAAATCCTAGCACAAGAGTTTAGAGTGTCTCCATTTGGCAGAGAGAAAACAGGCTCAGAGATGCTAAAGGACTTGCCTAAGGTCATCTAGTAACTAAGAGGTGCTAGTTTGTCACCCAGGCTGTCTCCTGGATCAGATCCGAGGCTCCATCCCAGACCCTGCTCCAGCCAGCGTCCTGCAGTCAAGCCGACTTCATCGCGTCCCTGGGCCTCATTGTCCCCAGCCGACCTCTGCACCATCAGGCGTAACGTTTCATGAGCGAGAGTCCCACACTCTTCTCTGCCTTACTGTGTCTCTCGTCTTCCTTTTCCATTCTTTCATCTTTAGAAAATTAGTTTTTATTTCGTCAAAGGAATAGATGTTTTTGCCTTTGCCCCTCTTCTTAGGCCATTCTCCACACAGCAGCTCTGTGGTCCTTTTCAAATGTGTCAGATCATGTCGCTTCTCTGATTAAAACTTCCCAGCAGCTTCTCATATCACTCAGTAAAAGCCAAGTCCTCGAATGGCCTGCAAGACCCTAAATGATCTGGTAATTCTCTCCGTGTTTATAAATAATATGCATACATGCCATATCTGGGTTTATCAGTTCTAGCTATTAGCTGCAGGCTTCCTGCACGGAAGGGTGAGGACTTGGTACACTCGGACCTGGCTCAGGCCCACTTCCCACTTCCCTTCTCCTCTCCGCCACACCATTCTTGCTTTGTAGTCTTGGGTTGCATGAGTATTCGCTGGCAGAATGACGGACTGATTAAGAGTATGGGTGCTAGAGTCAGATTTCATGGGTTCAAATCCTGATTATGACCCTTATTCCATGGCCTAGGACAAATTACCTAACCACTTTGTGCCTCAGTTCCCCCATAGGTAAAATAGGAACATTTTAAGAGTATATTTCTCACGGGGTGGTTATGAGGGTAAATGAGATATTTCACAAAAAGACCTGAGAACAATGATTGGCACGTAGTAAATGCTTAGTAAATGCCAGTGTTGATGGCGATGTCGCAGACTATGTAAATAGTGTCGTTTGCAGAGCCAAGCAGTGTACTATAACATTTCTTTCCTTATACAACCTTTTGCTTTTTCTAGAGTTATTTCTTTTTCTTTTGTCAATTGCTTATCTGTCTACATCTTTCATATCTAATTCTTCACAAACCTTTCAACAATAAAACAAATCAGATAATCTATCATAATACCATTTTCTTTTTTTTTTTAGACAGAGTCTCACTCTTTTGCCCGGGCTAGAGTGAGTGCCGTGGCGTCAGCCTAGCTCACAGCAACCTCAAACTCCTGGGCTCAAAGTAATCCTTCTGCCTCAGCCTCCCGAGTAGCTGGGACTACAGGCATGCGCCACCATGCACGGCTAATTTTTTCTATATATTTTTTAGTTGTCCAATTAATTTCTTTGTATTTTTTTAGTAGAGACGGGTCTCGCTCTTGCTCAGGCTGGTTTCGAACTCCTGAGCTCAAACAATCCGCCTGCCTCGGCCTCCCAGAGTGCTAGGATTACAGGCGTGAGCCACTGCACCCGGCCATAATACCATTTTCTGTATGATTAAACAAATCAAATAATCTATCAATTCTATTTTATTCCCCCCTAGAAATCTGGCCCTGAGCGACCCCTGTCCTCTAGATCTAATCTGGTCAGGCTGCTCACTGGGTTTGCCGAAGCTGTCATTTCCTTCGCCGCCATTCTGAGAATTCCTTTTGCCATTTTTTTTTTTGGGGAGGGGGGGGGGGTTGTATCCCTATTTCCTGGATGCTATATTGTCTTCTTTCTTGGATTGCTATCTCATTTTGCTGAAACACATCCTTCAGTAGCATTCTAAGCAAGAATGCCTTTTCTAAGTATTTGCAAGTCTGCAAATGACTTTATGCTACATCACACTTGATTGATAGTTCAGTTGTGTATGAAGTTCTAGGTTAAAAATAATTTCCCAAAGAATGATGAAGAACTCTAGGTATTCTTTGAAATAATTTCTGGTATGTATCGTTAATTGAAAAAAGCAACGTGCAGAAAGTAAAAATAGTGTGCTGTTCTTTTTGTGAGAAAGGCTGTAATTTTCTTGCATTTGCATTAAAAAACACGGGAAGAACACACAGTAAAAGGAGTGCGGGGATGTAGGTGGCAGCGGCCTTGTCAAGTGTAACTTTTCATCCTCTTTTGATATTTGAACCATGTGACCCTGTTACCTAGTCAATAAAATAATAAATATCAAAAAAATAAAATTAAAAACAATTTTTACCACAATTTTAAGATGTTTTTCTCATTTTATTCTAGCTTTCAGGATTGTTTTGAGAATCTTGATGCCTTGTATATTTTCAGTGTCTTGTATTAATATCTACTTTTACTCTCCAGAAACTTTCAGGATCTCTTTATCCTCAATTTTCTGGATTTTTTTTTTTTACTGATTGAGCATTCATTGGGTTCACGCAATCTGGAAACCTGTATCCTAAAATTCTGGGGACTTTTCTTGAATTTTTCCCCTCCTCATCATTTTTTCTGTTCCATCTTACAGGAACTCCTGTTGTTTGGGTGAAAGTTCCTTTTCACTCTTATTTTCTCATTGTTTGTCTTTTGGTAGTGCTATATGGACGATGACTCAACTTTACCTTCCACTCCTCCTACTAACTTTACCTGATCTATATTTAATTTGCAAGATTATTTTTGGTTGTTCTTTGTTACTTTTTTATAGCATCCTTTCCTGATTCACAAATGCTTATTGCTCCAAGGGTATTCACTTTGGTTTTTTGGTTCTTCCTGAAATTTTCTTTTTTCCCTTGCATTTTGGTCTCTTTCTTCCTGTTTCCTTTTCTGTTTTGTCTGTTTTGGCCTCTGTCTCTCATCTTGGAGCCTTTCCCAGGTGAGTGGTGATCCCTGGCTGTGGATTCGTACTTGAGAGTGAGGCACTAAAAATTGCAGGTATGATTTGAGCAGAGACCAGGAGGGGAGATGTCACAAGGGTGAGCAGGACACCACCTGGGGTGCAATGGGGAGGCTGCAGTGTGGGTACCAGACAGTGGGTCCTCAGGGCGGGGGCACACAGCCCTGGTTTGAACCCAGTTCCCTGCCTTCAAGGCCAGTGTGGGGAGGAAACGTTGCTTAACATTAATAGGGCAGAATTCTCTAATTTGGTGCCTATAGGTAGTTTTGTTTTTGATTAAGGGAGTGGTAGGGATTGAGAAGATTGAAAATTAATCTCACATTTATACCTGGAAAGGGCAGTTAACCTCTAATGTCCATACAGCCCAAACAAGAGAGCCAATCATTATGGTCTTCTTTTAGTGAGAGTGGAATAAAATGTCAAATTAGGTGAGCAAATAGAGTAATAAAAACGAGATTTTCATAGCTTCAGGCATCAGGAATAATTCATTTATTTGCTTGGAAATCCTCTAAGATCTGAGATATACTTTCCATAAAACAAATGTGAAATACCTGGAGAGTTTAGGTAGGCAGAATGTGATACGGTCTTGGCGGTGGGTAAAGCCCTGGATCAGCAAGTGCACAAGGGCCCGGTCTGTCTAGTGCCTCCGCTGACAGATTATGTTACCAAGTTTCCACCCACTTCTTGGCTCAGGGGAGTGAATGAAAAAATCTCACCATGATTAGGATCTTATTTAAACATAAAGAAACCAGAAGATCTAAGGTTGGTCACTGTGTTTTTAACCTCCGTCACGTAGGTTTACCATTCTGCCACCCGTGTTCTTAACTTCTCTCATTTTTATTTGTCATCTTCTTTTAGGCACCTGGGAAGATGAGGGGTTTTTCAGGCTGACGCTTAGAGAGATGAGATTTGCCTGTTGAATGAACTAGCATGACTCCACCCTGGGTGCCCAAAGATAGTGCTTTAAACTACTTCAGGCTTATTTTTAAGCCCCCAAAGCAGTGCTGTCGGTAGGACTTTGTGCAGTGAGGAAATGTGTATCGTCATAGCCACGAGTCCTGTGTAACTACTGAGCACTTGAACGTGGCTCGTGCAACTGAGGACCTGCATTTTCAATTCAATTTAAATGAATTTACATTTCAATAGCCATATATGGCTAGGGGCTGTATTGGATAGGGCAATTCGAGAGCAATAGTTTAGTCTTTGCGACGATGTGTTGTAACAGAGGCATGTTCGGTAATGAGGAATATTTACTGAATATTTATACACGGGGCTGTATATCACTCATGACGAGGCACAGAAGAAGAGTGAAATGGTGGACTGACCTCTGGCAGGCTGGATCCTTGCTGGGGCTGTGGCCTCAGGGACCAGTGGCCAGGCTGGAGCCCGAGGCCGGCATGGGGAAAATGTACTGGCTGTTGGAAAGAGCATGGTGAGCCTTCCTAAGCTGCGTGATCATAGGCAAGTTCATCTTTCCTTTTTCTGTGAAAGAGGAGTGATATTACCCGGGCCGGTTATATCAACTGCAGGGCCTGCCTCCTGGTGCCCGGCAGGTGCCAGCTCAGTGGTGATGCTCGTTTGCTACCGTCGGTGGCTGTGTCTGTCTCTAGGAGGAGGCACAGTGCTTCTTGACTGGTTGGCATGTGCCCCGGGGCTGAGATGGGGGGTAGGAAGGAGAGAGAAAGGATGGGAGAAAAATACAGGAAAGACAAGCTCCCATGCACAAGAGGGACACCGATGGCCCTTGGGACCAATTCAATGAACTCAATAAAAGCACTAATGGCTGTCACTGTAAATAGGTGTGTGTCTTAGGGTCAGAGACCCTGTGGACTTCCTTATAAGTTTAGGTCCCGTGTGCTGTTCTTTGCATTGAGAGGGAAAGGACTCTCTGTTTCCAGTAGCATTTTTGCTTCTTGGTCTTGGATGAAGAGTCAGCAGCAAGCCACCATTGGGTTTTTGGAGCTGCTCTGTTCCCAAGCTGCCTCGCCTGGGTGTCTTCCTGGCTTCCCGGAATTATCGGGCCACTGCCCCAGCCTTGTTCTGCGCTGTTAATCTTCGGGCTTATCTGACCTCTCAGAAGCTACTAAATTACCTGCCTATTTTTAACCTGAGTACCTGCCACATGAGTAGAGATGAGGTGATGGCCACATGGTCTTCCAACTCTTTATTTCAGTTTCCGAAGTTTTTTCTCTTACTTTTGTTTTCTGTTAGGGTTCCTCGGCCCGGGAGGAATAATTCTCTGTCGCGGGCCGTCCTGCCCGTCGCAGGCTATTTAGCAGCATCCCTGGCCTCTGCCCAGTAGCTGCCGGCAGCTCCCCATCCCCAGTGTGACGACAAACACGTTTCCAGACACTGTCAAATGCCCCCGGGGAGCAGAACGCCTGCTTGCGGGTCACTGTCCTCGGTTTTCCCTGCCACACAGCCAGGTTTGTACCTTGAGCTCCTCGCCGCCCCCTCAGTTATAGAAACCTGATCCTTCCCTCTCACCTCCTGTCAGTGGATATGACCGTTCTCCGGGGGGCAGAAAGTACTAGCTGAGCAAACCATGTTCTTCTCAGCGTGTCCTCCAACTGAACCTCCTGGAAATCGGTACAGAGGGCCCCGCGTGCTCTGAAAGCCGTGGTGGAGCCGTATTAGGACTCAGCTGCAGACGCAGGAAACGGAGCCATCAGCTGCAAATTTGATTGCGCTTTGCTGCATTCCAGAGTATGCCCGAGTGGATGGCGGGGCGGCGGGGTGGGGGCGGCAGCTATATCAAGATACTACAGCTGAGTGGCTTAACACACTGTATCTCTCCCAGTTCGGGAGGCTGGAAGTCAAGGTCTAGGCACCGGCACGTCCAGGGCACGCCCTCTGCTTCTTCAGACCACCCGAAGTCCAGGTGTGGCTGTGGGAGGAGCGACAGGGAAGACCCCCCCCCTTCTCTCTCACTTGCGGGGGCAGGGCTAGAGACCTATTCATGCCCCACTCCCCAGGACGGCCCCCCAGATGAGAAGGGGGACTGGATGTTGAACAACAAAAAAACAGTGACCGATACATGGGGTTAAAATTGTCCCCATGTCTCCTGCAAATGCTTGTAGCTGAACTTCTTAAAATAGACGGCTGGGTCATTGTCGTGTGCTTGTGCCTGTGCGTAGGCCCTGGGTCTGTGCACCTCAGCAGGACACTCTCCTTACATCCCGGATTATTCTCCAGAAAGTGCAGTGCAGCCTCTGTCCCTCCGCTCTTGCCGGTCTCCGTGAGAGAACTGTGACAGGCAGTCATGTCTGTGCAAGACTAGCCCTTCCTCCCCTCGGGCTGCAGAGATGGGGCAGGAAGGGACAGTAGCCACGTTGAAGTTCTGGGGCATTCACCTCCGCGGTTTGTACCTCTTGCTTCAGTTTTTGTGTACAATTCTGAAGGAAAACACACACGTGCACTATCCCTCTCGTTCACTGAAAATTCAGCTTTATAATTCCTTTTGGTTTAATTAAACCCCTTCATTTAAGGTTTAATAAGTCCTTTTTTTTTTTTTTTAAGACAGAGTCTTGCTCTGTTGCCCAGGCTAGAGTGCCGTGGCGTCAGCCTAGCTCATAGCAACCTCAAACTCCTGGGCTCAGGCAATCCTCCTGCCTCAGCCTCCCAAGTAGCTGGGACTACAGGTGGATGCCACGATGGCCGGCTAATTTGTCTATTTTCAGTAGAGATGGGGTCTTGCTCTTGCTCAGGCTGGTCTCGAACTCCTGAGCTCAAGTAATCCTCCTGCCTTGGCCTCTCAGAGTCCTGGCATGAGCCACCATGCCTGGCCTTCATAAATCCTTTTTACTTGAATTTCGTTTTTGTGAGTAGTGTCACAGATTTAACCTATTTTTCTTTCCTAAATATCTTTCCCAACATAGAGCCTGATAGTTAATAAATGATACTGAAGATGGCGTATGGTGGGAGGATTGCCTTACAGCTCAACAGGCTGTACTCTGTACTATCCAACAGCTTGCTCTTAAAATGTGATTTTTTGAATATAACAAAGCATAGCGAGTTCATAATCATATTTCAGACAAGGCTGCACCTGGCCCTTAAGGGGACTCTTGTGCGTCGTTTAGGGAGCTGTGGCGCTTCCTTTCTTGGGCCCTTGCAGGAATCAGTGGTGAATGATTCTTTTCTTCAGTAATCATGTAAGTGGAGCCCCAGCTCTGCTACTAACCGCCTCTGTGACGTGGGTCCATGACTGTCCTGAAGCTTCAGTCTCCTCGCCTGCAGAATGAAGACAGAGGTGCAGAGAGGGTTCAGAAGATGACACTTGTCAATTGCCCCGACAGTGCCACCTGAGCAAGCGCTCGGTTCTCTCCAGGGAGCGCCGCCCCGTCCCCCCTGAGGGCGCACGGAGGTGGCACCTCCTTGGGGAAGCCTCCCCACCTGCCTGGCTCTTGGCCCAGGCCTGGGATGTACCTCCTTCCCACGTGTCACCCAGAACCTCCTCGTCACACGTCTCGGTGCGGTTGTCAGACCACACGCTCTCTAGGGGCTGCACAGGCCCTGTCACAGGTGGACCCCAGGGCCTGGCACAGTCCCTGGCACACAGTAGTCACTCAGGAACCACTTTTGGAGGAAGGAAGCTGAAAGGATAAATGGGAATTCCTGTGTGGTCTGGTGGTCATTAAGATTGTCTTACTAATATGAAAAGCTTTGAATATAGTAGTTTTCTTCCAAGTAGCTTAAAGTACCTCTGTTAAAGCTCCTGCATGATTACATGGGGTGCCTTTCATCGGTAACCCGTCCTAAACCCTGATAGGCCCATCAGAAGGAAGAATAGATCAGAAGGAGGAACGGTCCTGTCCCCAAATTGACAGCCTCACAGAATTCTCCAGCAGGAGGCCAGCGCCACCAAGAAGCCATGGTTGTCCCCAGATGCCACACTGAACTTTCCTGCCAAGGCCAGGCCTGCAGTAGTTGCATCTTGGATTTCTCTTGGCGTGAAAGTTTTCCTCCTAACTCCCACAACCAGAGACATTTCCCATACCCGCGAGGAACTCTCCGGGAGACCCAAGCAGGGTGCAACTTAGAGGGTCAGTGTCAGGGCTGCAGTCAGGAGACCTGGGCCCGAGGCCGGCATCACCGTGCTCTGCCTTTGCCCCCTTAGACAAGTGACAGGCGTCTCTGAGCTTCAGTGTTCCCAGCTGTTAGTGGGGGCAATAACGGTTGGCCGTGGACAGTGTCAGAGGTGATGCGAACACAGTGCTTGGCAGGCCTGCAGGGGGCAGTTCCAGCCACCGACCACATGTGCGCAGCAGCCGCCCACCCGCCACCTATATTAAACATCTTCTGGACTGAGAAGCGGTGGCCTGGCTCCTGCCTCCTTCTCCAGGCTCTGCCCCAGGTTCTAGGCTCCAGGTTCCAGGCCCTGGGTTCCAGGTTCTAGAATCTGGGCTCTGGGTCCTTCGCTCTGGGTCCAGGGTCCAGGCTTCCGGGCTCCATGCTGTGGGCTCCAGACTCCTACCCCACTCCAGGCTCTCCGGGGTAGGGCAGGGGCTGGGCCGCAGGGGCAAGTCCTCGGCATCGCTGGCTCACCTGTAAGGTGGGAAGACACGGGCCTGCCTGCCTGGCAGAGTTCACCCGAGGTCCAAAGGGGAAAGCACTTAAGACGAAGCACAGAAATCCTCCAGGGCTTTGCGGCTGTCAGGTGGGGGTGACGCTCTTGTCAGAAACATTTAAAATAAATTCTTAAACACCCAGATGTTTCAGCCCCATTCGTAGCTGCTTCTGAACACAGAGCAGCACGCTCGCTGGCCCCAGTGGCCGGTGTTTTTCTTTACACGGAGGAACCGCTTCCTCCCGCGGTTGGAGGAGGGGCCGGGCGCAAGCCTGGCGTGTGATCAGGGAGGAGGCACTAGGGGTGTGGCGGGAAGGTGCAGGAAGGAGCCTGGCCCCGAAGCTGTCCGCGCACGCAGCCTTCTCTGGCCTTCGAGGCCCTGCCCGATCGGGTCCACGTGGAGGGGGGAGAGATGGACAAGAGTCGCCATCGCCATGATGACCACGGATGCCGGGAGCCCAGGCTTGCCAGGGAGGGCCCTCCCCGACCTGAGTCGTCCCTGACATCCCGACTGCTCGGCCCTGCCTGCAGGCTGACTGTGCACGGTCTGAATCGCACTCAAGGGAAACTAGGTGGTAAGACCCCCTCTCAGACATGAGGGCAGAGGGTCCTGTCACTTACAAAGAGGCGTTACTGATCAAGCCTTTTCTCAAGGCAACAGAAGGCCCCAACTCTGGGGCTTTTTGTTTTTGTGTTTTTGACTTTGTGGTAAATGGCATCTGTTTGCTCTGTGCCTTCCCCTTGCACTTTGCAGATGTTAGTTGTACGGCAAACTTGCAAAAGCCAGTTGTCCCTGATGGGGTGCAGTCAGGTCACCCTGCCATCTAGATGGTTCTACACCCTCAGATATGGACGTCACAGAAGCGTCTCTGAAATAATAGCTAAGTTGCTCAAACCAACTTTGAGAAAGCAAAGCAGATTGGGATGGAATTGAGGGGTTTGATTCTACCGCAAATGGATGGTTCCCAAAGTGTGGCCTCCAAGCGCAGTGTCTGCACCACCCAGAACCTGCTGGAAGGGCTGGGTCTGGGTCCCGCCCATGCTCTGACTCAGAACCTCTGGGGGTCAGGGGGGGCCTGGCCATCCGCGTTCTGACAAGCTGGCCACACGACCCCGGTGCGCCCCGGGGTTTCAGGAGCTCTGCCGCAGATAAACTGATGCTGCGGGTGTATCTGGCTATGGAGGAGCAAGAACGCATTTACGCTGCCTCTCCTGATTAGCAGAGTGCAGCTTCCTCCTGCGCAAATCACCGGGCGAATGACTTGCTTGGTCATAAATGTTAACATGGACACGACCCGCAGGCCGGGCGAAGCTGCCTCCGCCATGGGGCTCCCTCCCTTCTGCCCGATGAGAGTCTGGCGTGGCCCCCAGCCCTGCACATCAGCCGCTTGGCACACAGCAGATAGCGGGTTACTGTGGGTCAGTGGCGAGTGAGTGAGTGAGTGAATGAATGAATGAACAAATGAAAGAACGAGTGAACGAATGAATGGACTTAGTCCTACTTCACAGTAACATTTGAAAGTTCAAATTCTTTTCAAACTAGAGCAAGATTTCCAAAGGGTCGTTGGTGGTCGCTTGCGTGCAAATGCGGCTCTACGGAAGCCTGCGGCTGGCAGGATGGACGTGGCGAGCCGTGGACCCTCTGAAACGCACGTTTCGCTTCCACCTCACTTTGCCAGGGTGGTTTGGGACCCTAACCCCGTCTCATGGAACAGCACCCGGGGGGAGAGTGAAAGCAAGGAATTATTATAAATCCTTCTGCTTTTCACTCTAACTCTTGCTGCCTCTTTCCAGCGCCTCGTTTCACAACTTTTCCTCCCTCGTGTTTCTCCATTGGCTTTTTTCGTGATGTATGCATTTGGAAAAAATCTTCTGAATGATCCTGGTGCTGGGACTTTGACCTCATTGGGCGTCGTGTGGGCGATCGAGTTGCACTGCACGCTGCCAGCGCGATGAGCTCGTGCTGCCTAAAAAGGCACTCACTGCGTCCAGGAAAGCCCGGCTGGGAAGATGGCACTCGCCCAGGGGCCGAGGCCACTTGGCCCACACGTGCAGAATATTCTCCTGTGCAGCTTCCCTGCTGGGGTGGAGGGTTTGCACTGGAGGAATTTAGGTGTATTAATACGCCCCGCCAGGTGCAATAAATAGCTGTCTTTGCCTGACCTTAACCTCACATAAGCGCCGTGGTTCTGAAAAGCCCTGTGCACCCCAGGAGTAATCGAAAACATTTGGGGAGAGTGACGCTGGTGCTAATGCGTTCGAGGTGGGTGGCAGGTTGGGGCATTCAGGTGGAAATAAAAATGCGTGAAGTGTCAGAGATGTGTCTGGTGAAGCTGGGAAGCTTGGCTAGACTAGCCTTTAAGGGGATGTGTAACAGTTCTCGGCAACTTTTTTTAAACTAGTGACAGGATTTCCCCGGTTTTTCCGCTGAAGGCTCTTCTCTGTTCCAGGGTCCATTCCAGGAGCCCATGCTGCATTCTGTCACCATGTGGCCTTTGACTCCTCCAATCTGTGACAGTTTCTCAATCTGTCCTTATCTTCCTGACCTGGCGCTTTCGAAGGGTAGTGGTCAGATATTTTGTAGAATGTTCCTCAGTGTGGACTTGTCTGATTGGACTGAGGCCATGGGTTTGGGGGAAGAACCCCACAGAGGTGACGTGCCCCGTCCCTCGCGTCCCAGCGGGGGCACGTGTAACCCACACAGGGGGTCATCCCTGGGGATGTCGGCCTTGGTCACTTGGCTAAGGTGGTGTCTGCAGGTGTCTCCACTGTAAAGTTGCTGCTCCTCCCTGTCCCTGCTCGTTCCCTGGAAGCAAAGCACTCAGTCCAGCCCACACTGGGTGACGGGGACTTGGGCTCAGGTCCTGCAGGGAGGAATATCAGAGAATTAGCAGCCCTAAGGTTAACTGTCGCTGCACTGGTAAATTTGGAGAGAAATGCCCTGCAGCTATGCAGACATCCTGTGTCACCCTAGAATTCATCAGTAGATATGCAATTCTTTTTGTAGTGTGGACATCAAAGCGGGTTGTTCAACGTAACCAGTGAACTTGAGAGCAGGGATTGGGGAGCCCTCCAGTGGTCGTGGCCCAGCCCCCAGGTCCTGGCTGCTTCTCCTCGCTCCTTACTGCCGGGATGCCACCGGCTCTCTGGATCTCACAGACACCTTTGTGTGTCCTGTTTGCTGCTGGGGACGTGGACCCTCCGAGACCTTCCTACCCCACACTGCTCCCCTCCTCTCCTGCTGCCACCAGAGCCAGCAGCAGAAAGGCGGGTGCCCGACCACCTGCCCCGGCTGTGCTCTGGGTCCTAACATGCATGGGAACAAGATAGAATTGGGAGGTAATTCTTTTGGCTTCGTCTTCTGTTTGAGGGGAGGAGGGTGGCCAAATACTGGACCATTATTTGAATTAAGGCCTTACGTGGTAGGTAGAAAGAATAGCGACTTTATTCTTCTTAACTCATTGTCACTGTTCATGATCTGCTCACTTATTCCCTCAGTTTGAGATGAGACCTCAGTTTTTAAAAGCACTTGTTTGGCTTTGATATGTGACTTTGATAAAGAAACCCAACAGCAGACAGCAGGCCCCTCGGGTTAGCCAAAGCCTGTTTGGCCAGTTAAGCCTAAATACTGCTGTTCAGTGGACACATTTTTTGCTAATTTCGTTCCCTGCTTTCTACTGTTAAAATGAGTAGACTGTAGGGGGAAAGTCTAATGGAAGGAAGGGAAATGAGCTGACTTGTAGAAATTATCCTGAATGATGGTGAGCATCAGAACGTGAGAAAGATCAAAGAAAATGCGGACCAGACAATTAAAAAAAAAACGAAACGTCTGGATTGCAGAGAGTTGCAGTCTTTGCCTAGAAAACGTGACAGTAAATCTGTACCCAGCAGCGTCCGCTGGGCTCTGGGGAGCCCTCACGTCGCACGTCTCCCTCCCCCCGCCCCGGTGCCTGGTGCTCACTGTGGGAATCGGGACCGTGGGTTAAGGTTTGCTAGCTGGTCACATGCACCGTGGGCTCTGAGCCCTTTTCTTAGCTCATTAACACAGCAACGCTGTGGGGTAAATGTTCCCCCCTCATTCACATGTGGAAGCCCCAATCCCCGCTGTGGCCGTGTTTGGAAATGGGGCCTCCAAGGAAGTGTTAAAGTTAAAGGAGGCCACAGGGGTGGGGCCTGACCCAGTAGGATCATTGTCCTTGTAAGAGAACTGCAGGGGCCTCACTGTCCCTGCACGTGCGCACGGAGTAGAGGTCACGTGAACACACGCAGCACGAAGGGGCCTCTGCAAGCTGGGCATTTGCTGGCACCTTGATCTGGAACTTTCCAGTTTGCAAAACTCTGAGAAAATGAATTTCTACTGGTTAAGCCACCGTGCCTGTCATATTTTGTTACAGCAGCCTGAGCGGACCAGGCGGCGGACACTGTTACTCCCATGTGGAAGGTGACGAAGCGGAGTCACAGGACGGAGGAGTTGCTGGCCTCATTGATCTGTCGATTTTCCCTTTACCTCTGGTGTTTCGCTTTGCAGATTTAATGTACTGTTCAGTGCGTAAAGGTTCCTGGCAATTGCAGCTTTATTGTAAATCTACCCACCTGCCTTTATCCCGTGGTTCCCTTTTCTTCATTTGACTTTTTTCACTTAGAATTCTCCTTTCTGTGATGTTAATATCTGAAACCCTGTGTGTCGGTCAGGACAGGGCAGGTGTGACTCAGTAGCACTCGAGAAGTCCGGCGCAGGTCTCAGGGCCTCGGATAATCGTCCTCTCTCAGTCCCTGCCCAGCACGACTTTGTCGCCGGCTCAGGCTCACTCGCTGGCATGTGAGACCTCTGCCCGCAAGTGCCACGTCGTTTCGGGCACAGATGGTGGGGAGGGAGCCAGGCGGGCTCCTCTGGCCGGTGTGAGGGGCTTTGTGCAAAGTAGAAAAAGGGAGGAAGACCCCACCCCTAGGTGCAGGGTAAGGGGAGGAGAGGGTGTCCCCTCCCTCAGACGGGGCAGCCCCCGCAGGGCTGGGGAAGCAGGGGCTGAGTTTCGGCCCGTCGCCCCGCGGCGGGCGCTGTGTGGCCAGGCATGGTGTCCTGCTCGGAGCACACTGGCTCGCCAGGCAGCTCCCGGCTGTGCCGTCAGGGGACACGGCTTGTCCGTGGCGTCCTGTTCTCCCAGACCCGGGCGGTGGGCTGTGTGTAAGGTTTTGCTTTCTTTATGTCTCCATGGGTATTTTCATGAGAAGCTGGGGCTGCTGGCAAGACAGTGTTTCCAACCGTTCCTGAAGCGGGGGCCACAGCTGCTTGTTAAGTTTTCCGGAACCTGGAGGAAGAACTTACTCCTTTCTTTGATGCTCCGAAACAGTAAGGACGGCCTCTGACAACGATGGCGTCTAAATCCAAAACCGAGACTGCGTATATGTACACTGGTGTTCTTGTTTTGCTTTCTTTATTTGTGTTCTGAAATTACCCTCCTTTGTGCCCGGTTGAAGTCACATTCGCATGACTTAGCGCTCTTGGCGCTGCCCGCCAGCCGTGGCTCACCGGGCCTGGCGCCGGCCTGCGCCACAAATGGCCGCCACAGCGCCTGTGTGTCAGGCGTGCAGGGGACCGGGAATCGCTGCTTTCCCGGCAGCCGCCCACTCTTTCCTGACACCCTAAGGCTGCTCTTTCCCTATTTTAGGGCTTGTTCTTTGCTGAAGTCATGTGGCAGCACATCAAGGGTATGTTGTCGTGCAGTGTCCAGATGCTCGTTGTCATCTGGGTAGGAGATGCCTTCGGTCCAGATGCCTGTTTCGTGAACTTGGTCGAGTCATGAAACCTCAGTTTTTCTTTCCTCTCTTGCCTTCCCGTGATGAACAGCTGAACCCGTTTTCCCAGGAACCAGCCCCAGCCGCGGCCCCGCCCGTGCAGTCCAACCCGGGGGCACCTGGGAGCTGTGCCCCTCACGCAGAGGACCCTCGCAGCAGGCGGTGACAGCAGGTTCCCGCGGAGGAAGGGGAAAGCCCTGGGAGCCAGTGGCTTGTTACCTCCTACCTCGTTTTCTCAAATTCCCGAGAGACACATCCTCTCGGGGTTCTTTTCCTTTTCCTTTCCGGGTGTGGTATCGCGTGGGTCAGTTCCGTCGTTCTCGCTGCCTCACGGGGGTTCTCGGAGCAGGTGTGGCCGAGGCTGCCCGGGGCGGCTGTGGAGCTGCAGGGGAGCCGGGCTGCGGCTTGGAAGAGCCTGTGGTCCCAGCTGCGGACACCCCCGTAGCTCAGAGCTAGCTGGGGCTCAGCCTGGGCTGGGGCAGCCCCTCGGCCCCGCCACCGAGTGAGCGCTCTCGTTAGCCATCCGCGAAGAGGCTGTGACGTGAGATGCAGTTACAGGTCACCCGGAGGGCACACTGAGTATAATTTTAGATTTTGTTTTCTTTTTCTAAAAAGAAGGTGATTATTTCAGGTTGTCGTCAGTGGCAGTCAGTGAAGGATGTTCATATTTTTTATTTTTCATTTTATTCCTCTGGCCACTGGCCCCCCTCTCCCTGCCGTGGTCCGGGACATCCACAGGGACCGAGTGTTGCTCTGACCTGACCAGCCCTTGGTTGTACCACTCGGGCCGGGCAGTCTTTCTGTTCATTTACTTGTTCATTCATTTATTCATTCTTTCTCTGATCCAACAAAGACATCTCTGACTAGTCCCTACGAGTACCAGATCTCCAACGCTACTGTCCAGTATCCATCCTTGCACTGGGCAGGTTTTTGCTGAGTGGTGCTCTGCACTGGGGATTTCCCCGGGTGCTGGGGACACTGCAGTGCACAAGCCAAAGGCCCCACCCTCCGTACCCTGAGGACACGTGCAGTGTCGAAAGTGCTGTGAAGGAAGACGGGAGTGAGGAGGGCACCAAGAGACGTTGCTGTTGTCCGCGGGTGCCAGAGGGGACTCCCGGCAAGGTGGCATTGCAGGTAGGGGAACGGCAGGTGCAAACACTGCAGGACAATGTGGGCCTGACCCAACCAGAGTCCGAGCAGGGGCTGTTGTGGCTGAGGGAGGGATCCCAGGGGACAGTAAGGAGAAAAGAGGCCAAAGGGATACACAGGGAGGGAGAGTGGAGGGAAATGAGGGTGGGGACAGCACTGGGGCCCGGGTCACCTGGGGCCATCCAGGGCGGCTGTAAAACTTGGGCTTTTCCCCCAGTGAGGTGGGCAGCTATCTGATAGAAGCCCAGCCACTCTGGCCTGCGTTTTAAGAGGATTCTTCCTGGTGCCATGTACAGGACTGCTGTGGATGGCCGGGCAGGTTGCGCACTGCAGAAGCCTAGGGCACACCCCTCCTTCTGACTCCTCTGTGAATGGCTGTCACCACCTGAGCAACACCAGCCCTGTAGGAGGAGCAGACAGACGGGGACGAGGGCAGAAACCATAGACCAGGCTAGACGCTGGCACAGCGACCCGGAGAAGTGATGGTCACAGACCAGAGTAGAGCCATGGAGTGGCCGGAAGTGATTACGTTCCTCATGTCTTCTGCAAGTAGAGCCCACAGGGTTTGCTGATGCATTGGGTGCGGGATGGGAGAGAAAGACATGAAACGTGAGCCAAGGGGTGGCCCTGAGCGGCCAGAAGAGTGGATGTTCAGATTTGACCTAAGCTGGTTTGGGGGGCTGGGTAAATGCCAGGTTTAGGGGAAACCTATTTGTCCCTCTTGGCAGCTCTGCACTCTGCCCCCCACATCCTCCTTGCAAGGCTCACTGGGTCACTCTGGGGTGCGGATTTCTGATTAGCGGGGTTCAGAGGCTAATTCGTAGTCCCTAAGTGGTACACTAAAGTTAATTTGTACAACATATATCACACTCTTTAAGTGGAAGGGTTTTAAAAATGAATTTTAAGATAAAAATTGTCAAACATGCCCCAAATGAGGGAGACTAACACAAAGAACACCGTACACCTGTCACCCAGATCCAACAGGGTGTTGCCGTACCCGCCTCACCCAGCTCTTCCTCTTTTTCTCGTGTTCTTTGCTCATGTGCCGCGTCCCTTCACTCCTCGGTGTGTGCGTCTACAGCAGGAATATTCTTACAGAACCACAATGCTTTCACACTTAACAAAATTGACATGAATTGCTTGGCATCATCTAATACCTAAAGCATAATACAGATTTTCTAATTATCTCAAAACCACAGTGAGATATCACCCCACACCTGTTAGAATGGCTATTATCAAAAAAGACCAAAAGGTAATAAGTGTTGGAGAGGATGTGGAGAAAAGGGAACCCTCGTGCACCGTTGGCGGGAATGTACATTATTACAGCCATAATGGAAAACAGCATGGGGGTTGCTCAAAAAATTAAAAATACGACGACCGTACGATCCAGCAATCCCACTTCTGTGTGTATTTCCAAAGGAAATGAAGTCGGTGTGTCAAGGAGGTCTCTGCACTCGCATGTCCTTTGCAGCACTATTCACAACAGCCGCGTGTAATCGCCCCGAGTGTCCACCAACAGGTGAGGGGATAAAGAAAACAAGGCGTGTCAACATACACTGAGGTACTGTTCAGGCTTAAAAATGAAGGAAATCTGTCATTTTTGACAACATGGATGAACCTGGAGGACATTATGTTAAGTGAAATAAGCCAGGCACAGAAAGACAAATACCACATGATCTCACACGTGGAATCTGAAAGTCAAACTCACAGAAGCAGAGACTAGAATGATGGGAGGTGGGCGATGGGGGAGATGTCGGTTAAATGACACTAAGTTTAAGTCAGGAAGAATAAGTTAAAGAGATCTATCATATATCACAGTGACTATAGTTACAAGAATATATTGTATACTTGAAAATTGCTAAGACAGTAGAATTTAAGCATTCTTACCACAAACATAAGTGTGGGCGGTAGTGTGCATGTTAATTAGCTTGATTGGGCTATTCCGGGATGTATATATAT
>NW_012148563.1:3234123-3235746 GCF_000956105.1 Propithecus coquereli
AAAAAAAAAAAAAAAAGGCATCACCGAGTTGTGTGCTGAGATCAACAGGGACAGTTGGTAAGTGCTTTCCAAGATTAATAACATTAAATAAAACAGTCACAAAGAGATGACTTATCTCCATCCCGTTTGCTTTATTTGAAACATGAGATTCCGCAGGGCCGTGGCTAGCCCAGAGTTATCAGCTCCGCGGTGTCAGGACGCCAACTTGCTGCTGCGCCTCCCGGCGGCGGGGCAGGTAACTTCCTCGCACCGGGGCCTCAGTCCCTCCGCCCCGCACCGCTTTTCACTCCATGTAAGCGCTTCAGAACGTAGGTTCACCGTTCGTTGCTCTTTAACTTCAACAAGGCCTGTCTGTTCATTGAGGAAATCACGTACGCATTCCTACTCGAAGCAAACTGACAATTTTAGGAAACCGATGCGAGACTGAGACTCACAGTGGAAGGAGAATCTTCATCTGGATGAAATTGGTTGAGATAAAACTGTAGGCCCAAACAGTGGCTCAAGGTGTTATGCACACGATTCTATGATTCTAGGTATTTAGTTGGTTTTCAGTGTCTGTGAATAAGAATATCCGCACATTAAAAGCCTTTGAAATGTTAGTCATTATCTTGCAGTGAGCTGCAGCATCGGTGGCTTTGAGACACTTGGAGTGTCACTTTGCCGTGGTGGCTGGAACGGTGGCTTTTGGGGCAGCTAAATGCTGAAGAACACGTTCTTATGCCCAGATCTGCTGAGAAGCTACTACTCTAGGGCATAACAATCTAAAATAAGTTTTTAAACTCACAAGTGCATAACGAGAAGGTTACAGTCACGCTAGTTTGTTTTTCATTTAAGAAGACTCAAGGCAAGTCTTAGCTTCTTGATGTCACTCATGTTCTAATGAAGAAGGTTTGTATGTTTAAATGAAAGGCTGATGATTACAATTTTTCTAAGAAACTGAATTCACGGTGGCAACAGAGATGATTCTAAAATCTCACACTATCGAACGCTAAATGACATGCCCCATGACTCGCGAGTTAGCTACAAATCTGTCGTCTTTGAAATGAGTTTGAAAATACACAGTGTAGCTTGACTAAATCTACTAAATAAACTAAAGCCGACTTGCTTCCTTGTTTTGTGACTGGCTATATCTATGCCATATTCTAACTCCAGAATGTAAAATAACCAAAAACGGTTCTATGTATTCTCTGTAGAAAACAACACAGCAGGTCAGTGCTGAATGAAAGCCGACCATCCGAGCAAAAGGGGAAAGGTCCAACGATGTTAACCATCAACTGAAATAACAAAAGACAAAACAAAGGAGATACCGCTTTATTTCTTATTAGGTTGCTAATGAAAAAGACTCATAATTCCACAAACAGGGTAGACAGCTGTTTCTGGTCTCTTCTTATTTTCTGAAATGTAAGTAACTGGCTCCCAGTCTGAGATTTATTCACTCAATAAACTGTTGGTCTTGTTATTGAGGTTATTTTTATCTTGTTTCATTTTGTTTCTGGCTTTAACTCCCTGAAACTGTAATTTGTACGTAGGGGATTGGGGAATGGGAGGTAAGGGAGACCCCCTGGTAGGAATTACATATGTAACCTAAAAAAATGATTGGCTTATAGGGGAAACGTGTGTCAT
>NW_012148563.1:3235796-3237886 GCF_000956105.1 Propithecus coquereli
AAGACAAATGCTGTGTGATCCCACTTAAGTGACGTTTCCAGAGGAGCCAGGTTCGCAGAGATGGGAAGTAGAGTGGTGGGTGCCAGGGCTGGGGGAGGGCGTGGGGGGTTAGTGTCAGCAGGGACCGAGTCTCACTTTGGGGAGATGAAGTTCTGGAGATGGATGGTGGTGGTGGTTGCACAACAATGTGAGTGTGTTTAATGCGGCAGAACTGCCACTGAAAAATGGCTACGATGGTCAATTTTGTGTTGTGTGCGTTTTACCACAATTTTTTAAAAACAGGTTGGGGGAAGAGTAGGAGGCGGAGGCAGAGTTGAGCTGGGGCGCTGAGGCGGGGAGGGGAGTGTGCCTGCCGTATGGGAGGCGGGATAGGGATGACCAGGCAGTGGAGACCAGAACTAATGTAAAAAGAGCAGGGACACCCTGCTGCGAAGGAGCTTAGCTGTGTGGGGGATCCAGGATGCACCTTTAAAATCACCCCTGTAATCCCAGCACTCTGGGAGGCTGAGGCAGGAGGATTGCTTGAGGTTAGGAGTTCGAGACCAGCCCGAGCATGAGTGAGACCCCGTCTCTACTAAAAATAAAAAAAATTAGCCTGTCGAGTTGACGTGCACCTGTTGTCCCAGCCACTCAGGAGGCTGAGGCAGGAGGATCGCTGGAGTCCAGGAGTTTGAGGTTGCTGTGACCTATGACGATGCCACTACACTCTAGTTTGGGTGACAGAGTGAGACCCTGTCTCAAAAAAAAAATTTTTATGAAGTTAAGGAAAGAAAGCAATTGTTTTGGCAACTTCACCATGAATTTGGAGGCTGCCAAAAATCCGGCAAACCCTTGCTTGATACAGTATAACTTTTAGGCAGGGTTAAAAGTACTTCCAGGAATCAATTCTACAAAATAGACCAGATTGTACAAAGCAGATGATGCAGAACAGATCATATAAAACAGTTACCTTTGGAGTGATGGAAATGTTCTCAATTTAGATTACGGGGATGGTCGCACTGCTCTGTAAACTTACTAAAAATCCTTGAATTATACACTTAAAGTGGATGAATTTTATGGTATGTAAATGAAACCTCAGGAAAGCTGTTCACACACAAACACACACACACACACACACACACACACACACACACACGGTCCTGCTGCCCCATAACCCAGGCTTGTCCCTTACACAGGGCAGCCTGCCCTCTGCCAGCCGCCCCCGTTCACCGTGAGAGGAGCGGCTGACACGTTGCAGCTATGGTCCCCTGGTGCTGCGCCGTCTATTCAGGCCCCTGCACAGTTTTGGAACTTGAAAGCACTGTCATCTACATGTGCTGACCTCACCAAAGACGACTCCTAAGTGGCCCAGGGAGTCCCTGCTCCACTTACGGGCTTCCGTGCAGTTGGGGGCCAACAAAGTGACTCTGGCAGATGACAGGACACCGGCTTCCAGCCACGTTCGCTCCCTGCTGGAACAGCGGCCCTTGAGGACACTCGGAGGGTGGCCTCATCTCCCCACACCCCACCCGCCATTCAGGACCGTCTCGCGGCTCACATTTCCACGGCCGAGTTTTCTGCCAAAGAAGGAACAGCCGGCTCTGCCCAGGCACCAGTCAGCAGCTCGGAACTCGGCAAGGTGGCTCCGACGGTCTGCGAGCCTGGGCTTTCTCGAGATGAGTGTCCTCAATACGCCGTCTGTCTGGAAATAACTCTGAGCCCGGCTTTTTGTTTTCGAGCCACTCATCGTGTCATTGCTTTGGATTTTGTCGCTCCGCCGGTGGCTGCCATGAGGGTGTGCTGGACTCGGTGGCATTTATTAAGGGGGCACATTCTCAGGGTAGGTGCAGCGGAGGCCGTCCCTCCATTTAGATGACAGAGCGGCGGGGCCCCTGGGGACTGGGTGGAGAGCGGCTGTTACCCGCCAGGGTTTGACTCGATAAAAGATGCATTAAAAAGGCATCGCCGGCCGGGCGCGGTGGCTCACGCCTGTAATCCTAGCTCTCTGGGAGACCGAGGCGGGCGGATTGTTTGAGCTCAGGAGTTCGAAACCAGCTCTGAGCAAGAGCGAGACCTCGTCTCTACTAAAAATAGAAAGAAATTAATCGGAC
>NW_012148563.1:3239766-3341946 GCF_000956105.1 Propithecus coquereli
TGATAAAAAACTAAAGAAATAATCAGAGCTATGTATATAATTGCTTTTGGGTTATTTGGGATTGCAGTCTTCTTTTTTATGCAATTTAGGATTACAGTGAGAAAAAATTAAAGGAAAATCAAAAGCTATGTTAACTTAAAAATTACATGATTTATTAATTTAGAAAGGAAACTTTATCTCTTATAAAGGGTTATAGCCTGTAGGGTGGCCATCCTGACAGGCTGGGAAGCGTAGCCTCCAACAAAGGCCAGAGACAGGAGGAAGGGAGGCGTAAGACAGGAATTTAGGCTGACCAGTTGGGTTAGTATACATATTCAACAGGTTACTGGAGGATCTATGAATATTCATGAAAGGGGTCCTAACGCATGTGTATTGAATAAACATGCATGTTACATACAACCTATGTTCAATTTGGGATGAATATTTAACATTTAAAAGTATTACACTTAGGCCCTCTACCTCAAAAGGTCTTTTCAGGACACAAAGGCACTCAAGTATGCAGTCTCCGTAAACCGGCCAGAACCAGTCCATGGTCGGCGGTCTTCTTATCGGGAGAAAGTTACTGAAATCAGTGTCAGGGCCGATCAAAGCTGTAGCCGTGCCTTGTTGAACGGGGGTCTGTCACTAAGTGTCGGGGTGGATGAGCTGCGATTGTTTCAATATGCTTGTCTCCAGGCTGGTGCTTGTTTAGCTGCTGGAGAAAAAGGAAATCCCTGTGGCAGTTAGAACACAGTTTGAGTGTAGGATGCGTGACTTAACCCTCGCCTGGCATGGCCTTAGGCCCTGCTTATAATTTGATGTCTCATGGCCACAAAGAGTCTGTTCTGTTGGTCTTGCGATCTGTGTTTTAACATTCATGCTGGTCAGTTGTCGTGTCTAAACCACAAAAGGCAGGGATATGATGAGGTGTGTCCAACCTCCTGTCCCATCATGGTCAGGAACTCAGTTTTTAAGGTTTCTCGGGAGTCCCTTTGGCTAAGAGGGCCATTTATTCAGTCGGTTGGAGGCTTAGGATTTTATTTTTAGTTTACAACTATTATACTGGATAGGGGTGAGGCAAAGATTTTAAGTTACTTGAATATTTTAGATTTGCTCAAATCATATGTGTGTGCCTTTATTTTTTGCCAAATTGGTGAAATATGTGGTTTATTATATCTATTGAAATGCCTCCTGAGGTGAGTAAATCAACTAATATTTACTGAACAACTACATATGCAAGACTGTGTCTACATGTCTAAAGCAGTGGTTCCTGGCGTGGCCCTCAGCACTCTCGAGGACGCGGTGCGCAGGAGTCCTGTGTGCACACTCAGCATCGTCCAGGACAGAGCAGCGCATCTTTGATGGGATTCCCATCTGACCAGTGTACGATTACTTACTTATAAATTGTACATGTGCTGACTACCACAATAAAAAATTAATCCACTGTACAATATAAACAAAAACAGAAATTTTAGAAAGAAGAGGCAAAAAATTAGAAGAGCATGCATTTTACTTTGGCAAGCTAGACCTCCAGAATAAAATCAAATATGCCTTGTACCATACATACTTTTGCTTTTTAAACATTTTTAGGTGCTATTTGTGATTAATAAGATATAGCTACTCCTAAAGACATCACTGAACTTACATGTAGAAATGGAAGTCCACTAATACAACATAGCACTCTGTGAAATTCTATAATGTTACAGAGATAACATCATAAATGATAGAAAACCACTGTTCAAAGATTTTCATTTTCATCAAAGTATACTTATATCCATGAAAGGGCATTTCCTGAGCAGAAAAAACTCAAAAGCTCCTCTGCAACACTGGCAAAAGACTGGCTGTGGTGGGGGGACTGTCCCATGCACCAGCCTATTCCAGTTATGTTTGTGCTGAACACAGAACTGGAGCCACAAGTCAGCTAAGCAGGGCGGGAGGCAGAAATGGGAGGCACGTGCAAATGAAACAGAAATAAAGACAGAAAGATACTTTAAGAGAGAACCATGTGGAAGACAGGCAAGGGAGAGTCAACACCTGTAAAACTGGAGTCTCTGAAGGAGAAAACCAAAGTAAATGGAACAGAATAATTATTTTAAAATATAAATTAATAATGCATTCCATAAAGAAAAGAAGATTAGAATCTACACTATGTCTCAGAAAACACGGAGAAAGTAGAGGCAATACTGAGACACAGTCTAGTAAAATTTCCAGATGGCCATAATGAAGGGTTTCTGGGGAGGGTAAGCCAAAAAAACAACAAAACAAAGCAAAACAAACAACAAAAAACAAGATTAAAGGGAAAAATATCCACCCTGGCCTCAGATTTCTCCATGGCAACAATCACTAGTACGATAAAGTTGCAGCAATTCCTACAAATTCTCAAGGAAAGAAAGTGTGACCAACAATTGCATACCCTTCGAACTGTCATTTAAACATACAGAAGGAAAAAACATATCCATTTATATATGCGTGGAATTTCTCTGGAAGGATATGTAAGAAAATGAAATTCCATTTGAAAATGCAGGGACTCGAGAATGCCGCTGCACGCACACTTCTTGAATCAGCTGCTGAAGACAGCGTCTTCCATCTCGTGATGCTCGATAGAATCACCTGAGAGCCTATAAACGCCTAGGCTCAGGCCACAGCCCAAACTAATCAAGTTAAATTAAATTAAAAGCTCTGGTGATGGCACTGAGTTATCAGTATTTTTCAAAACCCAAGTTTGAGAACCAGTGCAACTAAGAGTTAAGTTTAAGAACCACACAAGAGATCTGTCAGGGAGCGTCACACCCATTCAACATAGAACTGCGATTAAAACAGCGTGGCAACACTAAAACCCAAGGGAACCACCTGAAGAGCTGCTACAAACAGCGCAAGGATTCAGGACGGTGCCTGCGCAGAAACCACAACCTCCACGTGTTCATGCAGTGACCAGGTGGAAGATACAATGGAAGAAAAGGCTCTGTTTTTAATAGCTCCAGAAGATAAAATACCAAGGAGTAAGGTAGACATGAGTGCAATTTGTGTGAAGAACTCTTTGAAACACTACGGAGAACAAAGATTCCAGCAGCAGGAATGGGACTCACTGTCGTCCTGGGAGAGGGAGGAGGAAGCTCAAGGGTCTCCCCCTCAATCCTGGCACAGTCAGGAGGGGTCTCGGTGCTCACGGCCGTGCCTTCTCTTACTGCGACGGGAAATCTTGACCCAGTGGGGTTAACTGTTTCAAGTTCCCTTTGAAGCAAACTTCCAGAACTGAGGATTTCCACTTGCCCATAGTGTAAATCACAATGGTTATTTCATACTTCTTTTCCTAGGTACTTTTTTTTTTTTTTTTTTGCCTTAAGGTGACAGTCCTTTTTTTTTTTTTTTTTTTTGCCTTAAGGTGACAGTCCTTTTGCTCTGAAATAGTTTCCGCACTGGAGTGGCTGTTAACTGTCACCCCTTGAAGCGCAGTGTTTTGACACCTGTGTCCTCCCTGTCAGATTCCAGGGCGGAAGTTGCTCTTCCTTTACCTGGGGACACTGCCCACTGTTGGGCAGACATTGTCGAGGAGTGTTACACCTTACAGGGAAATTGCTGGTGTCCTTGGTGCTTACTGTCCCTGCGCCTGCAGCTGCGGTCTTAACCACTGTAACCCAGGAACACTTTCCTTTGTCCTGCTTCCAGCAGAAAGAGGAACAGAAAGCGGGTTTCAACATCTCGTGCTGATCCACCAGCTTTGGACACAGGAAAGCTTACTAGCATTAAACTCTTACGTAAATGTCTAACTCTGGAAAAATACAGTGGGCACAGGCCTCCGCCTCAGGTCAGCTGTAATGACTATTCTGCGGGATTTGAATGATACACCTTTTTGTAGATGGCCTTGCTGGACCGCTTGTTAGCGGCCCGACTTTGGATCATTCCTAACCCTTAGGCTGTTGGTTTTGACGGGAGTATGAGGGGCAGCCCCTCGGCCATCTCCGCAAAGCCAGGCCCCAGCTGCTGACTGAGGCTGGAGCCTCCCCCTTGGTACCCCAGCCCCAGGCACTGCCCGGCCGCTGTAAGGGAGATTCGTCTCTTAGGAAACGGACTGGGAGGCACCTCCAGGGCATGTTGTCGTGGAATCTGGGTGTGAGCGTTGCTGCCGGGTGCACGTCAGAGCAGTTCTTCCGAGTTTGTCCATCGTGCACCGGCAAGCCCAGGAGATGTACAGATAATCCTGTACGTACCCCTGACCGGATCGACCAAGAGGAAGGCCGCGAGCTGGGCCTGGAAGAAATGAGGAAGCAGAGGACTCTGCCGCCATTCTCGAGTGCGGACGCCAGTGGGAGGTGGCAGGGGGGTGGCTGGGAACAAGCCAGAAGGTGAAGTTCGGGGCGGCAGGGGTGGACGCATAACCAAGAGCTCGCGGTTCGTCACCAGGGTGACTGTGTGAGCAACACGTGTGCCACGTGTGGAGGATGCCGAGCAGCTGGGTCAGATGTGGGGAGGGCGTGCAGTGCGGGGCGGGTCCGCGTCTGCAAGGGTGCGCCCACCCCGGCCACTTCCAGACCAGCATCCAGGGAAGCGCGGAGTTCTCGGAACTGGCTGAGGCTTGTTGAAGAAAGTCGTGGGTGGGTGGCGGGTTCCCCTGCAGACAAAACAGAGCATAGGAAATGGGGGTGCGGAGCTGGGGGAGGGTAGGTCCAAGTTCCAGACCCCCCAAACCACAGTCCCTTCTGAGTCCAAGGTGGGCTTCACGTACCCCGTGTGGCGCTGTGCCTGTCCTGCTGTCTGTGGCTCATGGCCGCTCACTCGAGTGTCAAGAACATCGGACAGCTGCCCGTGGGGACATTTGCACAGACACTCTTGGGGGACCCAGCCACACACATGCAGATGCTTCCCTAAGGGGGAAAGGCCTTCGTGATTCATAATTCCATACAACTGAGAGTGTTCTGAAAGAGAGCCCACAGCGGGGACCCTCGATCCCACAATTGCTTCTTGGGAAACATGTGAAATTCGAGCCCAGCCTCGCTCCTCCCGAGGGGGCGGTCCCTGTGCCCTGGAGCCTGACTTGCCCCCTCTCCACGCTCCCTGGGGCTGGGCTGCAGCTGGTGCCTCATCCAGGCTGGGAACCGAAAGGGAAGGGTATCTGGGCCACCGAGGGACCTTGGGGGGTGCTGGACAGAAGCCCCCGAAGTGCCTGAGCTGTCCCCCGGGCCCTCTGGTGATTCTCCCGTCTGCGTTGGAGGCTCAGCTTCGCCTTGCTGCGGCTAGTTCTGGGGCGCAATGGGCCGGGCTACAAACGGAGATGGACCGTGTGTCGGTCCGCCCAGACGTCACCGTGCCCACAGCTCTCCGATGCTCCCGACTGCGAAAACTTTTGTTCCCCCAAGCCCTGTAGCTGGCCGGGCTGCTGCTCTCCCCTGACTGCTTCTCTCCTTCCGGATTTGATTAAATCCCTCCCCCTGGCCTCAGCGCCTGGTCCACCTGCTGTCCCCACCTGGGGCAAATAGCTCTATGTGCATTTCTTTTCTCTGCTGGAGGAGACCAGCCTTGTCCTCACTGTCCATGGAATTTTTCAGTGACAGCTAACCGCTGTTACAGAGCCGTGCAAGTTCAGAAAGCACATCCCAGGAGGACATTATGTCCCTGGGCAGCACAGGGGTGGGCACGCATTCACTGAGCTCTGCTGGGGACAGCTCCCGAAAGAGAGATGGCAACATTTTCCTCTGTTTTCTGAGTCCACCCTCCGTAGTTACATGGCTCAGCTGCGTGGCAAAGGCTCTCTTGACCCAGGTACCTGTCAGCCCCCAGAAGAGAACTTGCTAAGATTCATTTGAGCAAAATGTAAAAACGGGCTGAAGACTTAGTCCCTGTGGCCCCAGGGTGACATATGACAACATGTGTGTATTAGTTTGCTAGGGATGCCACAACAAATTGCCACAAACTGGATGACTCAAAACAGTAGAAATATACTCTCTCACAGTTCTGGAAGCCGCAAGTCTGATGTCCAGGTGTGGCAGGGTTGGTTCCTTCTGGAGGCTCTGAGGGAAAATATTTTCCAAGCCACTGGCTTCTTGTGGCTGCCGGCAGCCCTGGCGTCCCTGGGCTTGTTGACACACCACTCCAGTCTCTGCCTTGATCTTCACGTGGTCTCCTCCCTGTGTGTCTGCGTCTCTCTGTGCAAATTTCTCTTTTCTCGTAAGGAATCATTGAATGATCATACTAATCTAGGAGGATCTCATCTTAACTCGATTACATCTATTTCCAAATAAGATGACATGCACGGGTTCTGCGTGGACGTGAAGTTTTGGAGGACACTATTCGACCCAGTGTTCTTACCGTCACATGTGTGGTTTTGTCCTTCAGGGCGGTAACGTGTGGTATGTGCCGTGTGCTCTTAACTTCTTAGACAAGATGAGGAAAACTATCTTTTCATGTCTAACTACCGAATTTATTTTTTTCCATTTCTCTTGGGATTTGAAGGTGTATAACAATATGTCATAAATTGACCTCAAATACTTGCTTGTTCTACAGCAAAATCCATTAATAAAACCTATAACTGGGACAGCTGTATGTTCCCATTCTTGATCTGGCTATTTATAGTGAAACCTATTTTCTCTGAATTAAACTGCATTGGTTAACATTAAAAACTGGAACTGGTTTAAGTGGAATGATTAGAATTTTTGGTTTTACAAAATGATTGATAAAGATCGTGACCATTCCGTGGGATGAAGAGGAAAAGAAGTTACTCTAGTCCAAATGTGTGTGTCCCCCAGAATTCATATGTTGAAATCCTAACCCTCAAGGTGACAGTATTAGGAGGTGGGACTTTTGGGGACGCTATCAGGTCGTGAGCGGGGAACCCTCATAGATGGGGTTAGGCCCAGGGGAGCTCATCTGCCCCTTGCCCCACGTGAAGACAGTGAGAAGGCACCTTCTATGAAACGGGGGTGGCACCAGACACCGAATCTGCCAGCACCTTGCTCTTGGACTTCCAGCCTCCAGAACTGTGGGAAATCAATTTCTGTTGTTTATATGCTGCCCAGTGTCTGGTCTTGTGTTGCAGCAGCCTGAGCAGACTGAGGCAGAGGCATGCAGAATGACTTCCAGGCTGCCAAGAGGGTGCTTGGGGCAGGATGGCGTAGTGTCAGGGTATCACTTACAGAGACTAGGCAGCCTATCGGGTCGGTGGGCGGGGAATGAGAGAGAGTTAGGTTCCATTCTGGAAACGCTGGGTTTGAGGTAGCTGAGGGCTGCCTGCATGGAGGGGTCTAGCAAACGTTCAGACATGTTGGCCTGGGCTGTAGGGGAGAGAGGAGTCTTCAGTGGGCAGGGATGGTCGAGGCCACATGGGTCCATGAGATCCCCTAAGGAGATGGGGAGAGCAGAGGCTGAGGATGGAGCCGCAGGGACCTGGAGGGAAGAAGGGGTGAGTAGAGGGAGAGTCGCCCTGGGGGAGGTGGGAAGGGGGCAGAGGAGAACCAACAGCGTCCCCATTGCAGAGACCCAAAGGGATCCAAGTGGGGGAACGCAGTAGGGAGGGTCCTGGGGGCCAGCACAGCAGCAGTGAAGCCGTGGGGGAGGAAGGGGCACAGAGGACTGGGTCCAGGTGGGGCCGCAGTGGAGCTGGGGATTTGGGGGGCCCAGGCTGCAGGGGCTGGGCTCCTGACAGAGAGGCCAGTGGTGGTCTCCCCAGCATGGTTCCGTGCGCAGGTGTGCCGGCCAGGCTTTGCCGGTGGCTGTTACTTAGTTCTGGATTCTACCACTGACCAGACCGAGGTCCAGCAGCAAAGGAGGCGGCTTTGGAGGTGTGGCAGTGCGCGTTCAAATGCCCCGACACCACCTTTGGAAGAAGCGGGTTGTGTCGCGTATAAGGGTGACAGTGCCAGGGACGCAGGGTTTCCACGTGAAGAGAACTTCCCAGAAAGGAAAGCTGCTCAAACGTTGAATGGACTTCCCTTTGAGGTGGCGGTCTGGTCTTTGGAGGCACGTTTTTCCTGCATTCTTTGAGCTTTTCTGTTTGAATTTTTAAATTTTGAGCAGATTGCCTTTTATAATCATTCTATATTTATCTTTTCTACCCAGTGGCTGCATAGTATTCTATCTGTATTTCCCACAGTTTATTTACTTAAGCTCTTGTGTTTCTCTGAGATAAGTAATGTTGGAATGAACATCCATGGATAATTATCTTCGTGTGCATTTTTCATTATTGTTAGAAGGGAGATTGCTGGGTTCAGAGGACGTGGCCATTTAAGGCTTTCAAAGCACACTGATTTCCATGCCTCCTCAGTTTTCCATTACGCTGCAGAATTTAGTGACAGCCAGGAATTTTCATTCATAAACTTGAGTGTGGGGTTTTCTTTGGAAGCTAGTAAATGACTTCAGGCTTGTCCTTGGACCCCTGCACTGTGCTGACTCTGGAGAATTTTCAAGTTTTTCACTTCTCTTAAAGATACTTACAACTGTATTCATGAAACATTTAAAAAAGCTTCTTATTCACTGTTAAATAATGCAGACTTTCTTAGTGGAATAAGCCATTTACTTATGTTTTTAAAAATTAATGAAACTAAAGGCAAAGGATTTCACATAAATATTAAGGTAAAATACAGTAGTAATTTAGTTTAAAAAAAGAAAGAGGCCAGACACGGGGGCTCCCACCTGTAATCCCAGCGCTTTAGGAAACCGAGGCAGGAGGATTGCTTGAGCCCAGAAGTTTGAGATCAGCCTGGGCAACATAGTGAGACCCTGCCTCTACGGAAAAATTTAAAAATTAGCCCGCCATGGTGGCAGGCACCTGTAGTCCCAGCTACTCAGGAGGCTGAGGTGGGAAGGACCTTTTGCAACCAGGAGTTCGAGGTTGCAGTGAGCTGTGATGATGCCACTGCACTCCAGCCTGGATGACAGAGCAAGACCCTGTCTATAAAAAAAAAAAGAAATAAAGAAATGCTAATTTTCATATTTACTGAAGTGAATTGTTCTGATGTTTTTATATTAATATTGAAATAATTTTAATCTACGAGCCTGCTCTTTTGAACAAAACATGTATAATTGAAGTAATCTGTAATCTACGAAACACAGGGATCCCAATCTCTCTCCCAGGCTTTGATTAGAGAGCCAAGATTGGCATCCACTCTTCATATAAGAATGAGTCGGCTTCCAGAGGTACCAACAAGCCAAAATATCTTAATTTAGTGTCTTATTTATTTATCAGCACAATATTTAAAATTGAGGTTCTATTCTGAGTAATTCATTCCCTGCTATGAAACTGCCCAAAAAGTACTACAAAAATAACACACATACATGCTCTTTGTAAACTTCATTAACATGGAGCTGGACACAGTGTAAAAGTGGTGTTACTTGGTGTTGGGAGGGGCGCTGACGTCTCTCCAGCCTGGCTGAGCTGGGCGCGGGGAAGGAGAAGCCCCTGCAGTCTGCATAGACGCCACCGCCCCCTGCAGCAAGCACAGCCTTCCTTCCTGTCCTGAAGACCCCCCAGCTGCGGTCGGCACTGGGGTGGTTCGTGGCAGGACTCCTCCTCGCCCTACACACAGCAAGGCCTCTGAAAGTCTTTGAATGGGAAATGCTGAGAGTTTCCATGGCAACGTCAGTTCTGCTTCACTGATCCCTGAACCCACACGTCTTTGGTTCAAAGCACCCAAAAGCCCCAGAGCCCGCGTCCTTCCCCAGGAGGCATCCCAGGGTCCTGGCCGCGAGCGCGGGTGCTGGGCTGGAGGCCCCACCCTGGCTGCAGGTGGTTCCGCCTTTTTGTTCCTCAGTGTTCTTACTTGGAAAATGCCTCTAACTCGTGGGCTTGTAAGAATCCGGTAAGAGGACCCACCTCCAGGGCCCAGCACGGTGCCTGGCACATGGCAAGCTCTAGAATCCGGCTCCTCCCCCTAAATCAAATACGTCAGTTGTCTGTCAGTGGGCGCATTGACAAACCCTGGGAAGCGGTGTGAGATTGTACAGCAGTCATCATTGTTCTTAGGTTTCTTTTTCAATTGTCTGCAGTCCCTGCCGATGGCAACTTTATCCATCTTGCCCCTCTTCTTGGGCGTGGGGATTTTTTTGTGTGTGTGTGTGACAAAGTCTTGCTTTGTTTCCCAGGCTGGTGTGATCACACCTCACTGTAACCTTGAACACCTGGGCTCAGGCAATCTTCCCACCTTAGCCTCCCAAAGAGCTGGGACTACAGGTGCCGCCACCACACCCAGATAATTTTATCTTTCGTAGAGTCAGGGTCTCGCTGTGTTGCCCAATCTGGCCTCCAACTCCCAGGCTCGGGTGATCCTCCCGCCCCGGCCTTCCAGGGTGCTGGGATGACAGGCGTGAGCCAGAGCCTTCCTGGAGACGGGGGAGACCCTGAGAGGTCTCGTGGGGGCAGACAAGGGGAGGGAGGCAAACCCCGGGTGACGCTGCAGAAGCCACGCTGAGGGAAGAGGTGTGTTCTCGGCATCGTGAGTTGGGGCACATCTTCATTCATTCACTCATTCATTCGTTCACTGAACACTCCCCGTTGTGTGGTTTCCATGGTATCCATTCAGGATACTGAAATGAAGTTACCTAACCAGGGGCTGAGCGGCAGCCGTGTTTCCAGCCACCGTCCCACTCGGGGTCCTTCTGCCGCAGCCCTCGTTCCCGTCTCCTCTGCGTCCTTTCATGCCGCAGCACCCTCGCGTGACGCTTTCTGCTCTGGTCCTTCTCCCTTGTCATCTTTGCAGGAGGTTCTCTTTGCAGTCTCAGCCACCCTCGTGGCTTCACGATCACCCCTGAGAGTCCCCTCCTCTTTTGAACTCTACCTGGCACCCCGACATCCAGGCGTCATCTCCAGCCGGCCAGCGCTCCCCCCCACCCCCGGGCGCGTCCTGGCCGAGGCCCCTGGCCTCCCATGGTCTCCTCCCCGCCTCCCGGTCCATCGCTTCCAGGACTTATCCCACTGCAAATGCGTCTTTGTCTTGGTGTCCTAGTGACCCCTAGAAAACACTGACCTCTCTCCCCGGCCACAGACGCCATCACAGTGGTCCCTACACCTGTCGCCGTGGCCCCCCTTGCATGGAATCTGCCACACCATCTTTAAAACAAACAAAAAGAAAAAGAAAACACAAACCTCTTGCTATGATCCCTCTCTTTCCCATCCTCGATGATTCCTGGAAGCTTCCAGGATAAATTTTAAGCTCTTATGACAGCACCCAGGCCTCTTAGCCACCTCCCTCCTGCCTCAACTCCCGTCTCTCTCCCACAGGGACCTTACACTCAATTATACTGAGCTACTCAACAGTGTTCCCCATCACTTTCTATACTTCCAGCCTAGTGCTCGCTCCTCCAGGAAGCCCTCCCTGACTTCCTCAGGCTGGGGCCAGAGTATTCACACTGGCTGTGTATTATCCTCACAGCATTTATCCTGAGGTTTGGCCTGTAACAGTTTTTTGTTGTTGCTGAATAAATGAAGAAATCACCAACAAAGGTAATCATTGTTGATGAAAGAAAAGGTTTTAATTTGTTATATTAAATGTCATACATGCTTGTTGTAGAAAAATAATAAGGAAAAGTCCGGGAGCGGTGGCTCACGCCTGTAATCCTAGCACTCTAGGAGGCCGAGGAGGGCGGATTGTTTGAGCTCAGGAGTTCGAAACTAGCCTGAGCAAGAGCGAGATCCCGTCTCTACTAAAAAATTTGAAAGAAATTATTGGACAACTAAAAATATATAGAAAAAATTAGCCGGGCATGGTGGTGCATGCCTGTAGTCCCAGCTACTCGGGAGGCTGAGGCAGGAGGATCGCTTGAGCCCAGGAGTTTGAGGTTGCTGTGGGCTAGGATGACGCCACGGCACTCTAGCCCAGGCAACACAGTGAGACTCTGTCTCAAAAAAAAAAAAAATAATAATAATAATAATAAGGAAAATTTAGACAATAATAGAAAATAAAAATTATGGCCCATACTTGACTGAGCATAAGATCTGTTAACATTGTTTTATTTTTCTCCATTCTTTTATCTATGATGTTTTAAATATGGTCTCGATTATGTTTAGAAATACTGCATATGGTTTTTATTCTCTTTTTTTTTTTAAGGAAAGAAATAACCACAGCCCAGGTATCAAGTGCTCTGTAAGATGTTTTAATAGCCACAGAATAAGGCTCTGAGGATGCGGCATTGTGTCTTCATTTGTATATTGTTGGACTCTTAGGTTGTTTACAGGTTGAGCAAAACCAAAACGACGACTCCGCCTTGAGTGAATGCTTGAACACACTCCTCTCTGTCAAAGTAACACAATGTCATTGAACAATGTGTTTGTTTACTGTTGTGAATAACATTGCTGAGAACATCTCTAAGGGTAAATAATTTTTTGTGGTTCAAACTATATCCTTAAATTATATGTTAGAGGTGCAATTATAAATTTAAAAAGTATAAACATGGCTAAGGACCCTGTTACTTGTTTCCGAAAGGTTGTATCAGTTTACACTTGCATCTGGGTTCTCTGTGATTACCTCAGCTTTGTAAACTTGATAGCTAAGAACTGGTAGCTAATGGATTCTTAGTTGTCCTGAGTTCTTTTTCAAATTGTCAAAACAAGTTTTGGAGTAAACTTAGCCGAAGAACATACTTAGCATGCGTGTTCTTGTCGATTCCTGGGTTGCTTATTAAGCTTTTTCATAGTTGTGGCAAACATTGTTTCTCAGTGTAGATTAGGAGCTGAACATCTGCCTTATGTCCTCAAAGAAATATGCCTAACCAGGTGCTTGATAACCTAAAATAGATTTTTCTGCCCGGCTTTATCTTACAAGATGTTGACGCGTCACAGCGTGTTGAGCGGATGAGTGAGCGATGAAGGCTGGAGTCAAGTAGAAGCGAAACGGCGGCTCCGCCTGAGTGAAAGCTTGCACGGTCCTCTCTGCAAAAATAACACGATGCCGTTAAACACGTCCCAGCTGTTCCATCACATCGCTTCCTAGGAAACAGTCGCTGACTAGCTGAGGCCCAGCAGGCCGCTGTCCTTTCCACCCACGTGCGGGGTGCGTCCGTGTGACCCAGCGCCCGCACATCCCTGCGCAGAGGATCGGCCTGAGTCAAGTTCTGGCAGAAGAACGGGACCATCTTTGGACAAATTTGAATATTAGACACCAAGTCATGTGATGAAAACCAACTAGGAGGAGTAGGTTCTCCTGTGTTCTTGGACATTTCACAAGTGGCGGTAGATGGTTATAATTTTAAAAAGGAAAAAGTGATGCACGTTCTAAGGATGATTTGTCAATTGGATTTTTCACAGAGAGGAAAAAGTCTGCAATGTCCAAAATAAAGCTATTGTTAGAACGCAGCTGGCGGGGCGGAGAGCAGTGTTGTGGAGACAGAGGTTGTTCCGCCCAGGCGGTCTGTGCCCTGACCCCGCGGTGTGTCTGCTCAGCCCTGTGGCTGTGGACTGATCACTTGTCAAGCCTGGGATGATGACAGCGGCCTGCAGGGGAGCAGTGGCCCAGGCCAAATCACGTTTGGAGGCCTCTTCCTGTCTGTGACTCCAGGAAAGAGGGAAGAACATTCATTTGTCCTAAGGAAGCCAGGGCTGGGGCAGGAAGGAGTCACAGAGAGCACCGCTGGGCTGCAGGTCTGGTCGCACCGTCTCGGATCTGGCAACTTGAGTGCGTTACTTGACCCTGAGCCTCGGTTTCCACAGCGGTGCCAGGGGGATGACGGCGCCGACTTTCCGAGGCTGCCGAGGCTCACGTGAGCCAAGACACGTAAAGTGCCCAACACGGCACCTGTGCGTCCAGCGTCCAGTGAATGTCTCATGCGTGTCTGTGACAATGACCTTCTCCAGGTGGCACATTCCGCGTGCCAGGCTCCCCTGCTCACGGGGTGTGGGACCTGGGCAAGCCTCTTCCGTGTCTGTGCCTTGGCTTCCTCATCTCAAGTAAGAGCGTGTGATCATTCCTCAATAAACAAGTCGAAGCGCGTCAGGCATCTTAACAATGTCTGGCACGTGGTGTGAGCCGTGGTGTCATCATCCTCGGCAGCATCTCTCCTCCTCCTCCTCACTTAGAAATATCGTCCCTGAAAGTGAGGCGGTGAGGATGGCAGGCGGCGGCGGGGCTGACAGCTGTGAGGGGCAGCCCGGCCCTCACCGTGCGCGTTCCTCTCCTTCCCCGGCCGTCCCTCTGACAGCCCTACCACGCCTCCCGGGACAGCCAGTCTGTTGCCGCCAAAGACAGTCCAGGGATTCCCAGCCAAGGGAAGCCCTGCAGGCCTCTGGCAATTGTTGCTAATAACCCCGAGAGCACCCTGTGCAAGTGACAGCCGCCACTCGTGTCGCTCGTGTGACAACCTGCACCACACACGCATCCTACCAGTGCCACGGCGGCGCGAATCTGAGAGCCGGGGGCTTTTCAGATCAGTTGAGGCTCTGAAACCTTTCATATCAACTCAGGAAAACAGACCCGGGCACTGCCCGTGACCCCACAAATGCTAATTTGCTTGTCACACACCAGAAACCCAGGACAGCACGGACCCGGTTACGGGTCCTGGTGGGCACTTTTAAGTGGGACGTTTTTCAATCAGAGATGAACCCGTTACAGTGATACCTTTTATGTTGTTTGAGCCTTTTGTATTCTAGCAACAGCTAAAGAGAACTGTGGCAGGGAGAATTGGGGCCACAGGGATGGGGAAGACAGGTGAGTTGGGGACAGGGACGGAAGCCAGGGCAGAGGGGAGGGGTGCGGGTGAGGCTCGGGGGCTGTCTCCCAGCGGAGCGCAGGCTCACAGCGCCCCCCACCCGTGTTGTGTCCCTTCTGGGGGAGCTGGCCGGGGCCAGGAGGGCCAGGATCATTTACATGTCTGTGCACACGTGTGTGTGTGTGTGTGTGTGTGTTTCCTTTTGAAATACACTAGACACTCTCTCTAAGTAAATTATATTTAAGTGATGTAACTGACTGGTCTGGCAACATTTTTTCTTAATGCTTTTACTCTGTTAACTGGGTTGAGTTTCTTTTTCTTATTTTGGTTTTTGCATCTTTTACTAAATTATACGACTTAATACAATTATCATTCTTTTCAAGTTCGATATTCTCAGGAATAGTTTTTTTCAGCAGGCGATTACTCGGGCAGAAGTAGTTTACGTCAGATCCTTTAGGATCTATAGTGCTAGCCTTGCTTCTGTACCCAGTACCTGTATCCAGTACAGCAAAAAACTAACTTCCCTTTGATTAAGCAAAAGTTACCGAGGAATTTCTCGCACATTTCACATTAGCGGACTCCGAATATGATTGCACTGTAATCACCAGTGGCTTCTCTTAACATGTTTGTTATTAGGCTGATCTAATGAGCTGCTTATTCTAAAATTTCTGCCACAGTGTGATACTTGAATTGCCCACATTTCAGTGATAATTTGTGATCCTTGAGTACAAAAGCACTCTTTAAAATACGAATCCTTACAAAGTCCTCTTCAGTGTAACGTTTGCCTCGATGAGACCACTTTGTTCGTATTCGTGGTCCTGTGCCATTCAGATACAGCACAGCCAGTTCTGCTCGTCTTCACATCTGCACGTGTTGACTCCGCTTTGGGCGATTTTTTACTAAAGCATAACTATCCATGAATAGGAATTATCTTTTTGCCCTAAAAACCAGCTTTTTAGAGGAGCTTCCTTCTTCACAGCGAGCGCCCAGGCCGGCCGCCTCCGACTCAGGTTTGATCCTGAACATCTGTCCCTCGCACCATCGTGAACTCGGCCTCTGAAACGTTTCTGCCCTGCCTGATTCCACGTAGTTGGCTCGGACCACAACAGGACCTTTCTTGCTGGTTTCCTCCCTCCGGTTCCTTCCCATGGCTTCTACAGTAGAATCTCTAGAAGTTGGTTCAGTCTCTGCACTGACACTCACTTTAGAGAGGAAGGATCAGCGCCCCCCAACTTCTTGTTCTGTTAGTGATTTTTGTAAAAAATAGTAGCCAATATTTAGCTATATGTTGGCAGTATGCAGCTCTTAAAATCAAGGTGGGAAATGTGGTTCTTAGGCAAGAGACTTAGAGTTTTGTGTTCAATAAAAATCTAATATTTGAAAAATAAAATATTGAGAGTAAATAAAAGATTTAAAAATTCTTAGATATCCACCGTGATCAGACTACTCATTCAAAATTGAAAGCAGGGAATTTTCTGTACCCCTCAATACAAATTTATGTTGTTCTTGAAAAAATATTGAGCTGTGTTTTAAATTTGGTTCCCTTCTGCTTATTCTAAGAAACTATCTACTTTCTCTTATATTGAAATAAGATCTTACGAGTATCTAAAAGTGGGTGATATTTATTTTTAAGTGTTTCCCTTATATTGAAGCTTTAAGCATAACCTCTCCGTTTGAGTCAGCTTGTGTTTCGAGTATTGCTACAGATGAGCCGCAACATGCTGTATCTTTAGTAAATAGAGGCACTGTTTCAATGCTCCATAAAGTGTCATGAAATTCTTTCACAACATGGTGGGGGTGTTCCAGCTTTTTAGGTAAAGGACCAACTTAAAACGAGTTGTGCTTCCATTTGCATTATGAGAAAATAAAGGAGCGGCCTTGTCTCTATATTAAATAAAACGCTGGCGTTGATTAGTTTGTTAACTGATTTTTTTTCAGCTAGGGGTTGGGCCTTCTTTTATTACAAATACTGTCGAATTTTTATAGACTGTTTTAGTGACAAAAAGAAACATGGAGATTCACTCTCCAAGGCTCAAAGTCGCCACCAGGAGGCATAACAGACTTCTCTGTCGCTGGTCCACGAGAGGACGGGGCAATGGTGGGGGCCGCGGGCGGATGCAGGACCCCATCAGGAAGAGCCGGGTGGGGAGCAGGGGGAGTTTGGACGTGGCTTCTCCCCCACCCTCCGCACTTCTCCTTTCCGCAGAAGGCACCACTCCGTGTTTTCTGCCTGCATCCCTGTGCCCGGTGTGGTGCGGGGGTGTGTTTGTGCCAGGCCGTGGAGCTCATCAGTTATCATCAGCTAACCGTGCAGTTACTCCAAACAGTTTCTCTCTGGAAGGCTCGGGTGTCCCGGGTTCATCGTGGCGTCTGATGCGTGGGAGGCCCTCGGTCCGTAGTTGTTGATCGAATGAATCAAGGAAGGCAGGAAGGAGATTACATTCGGCAGTGAGGGGGGCTCTCTGGGACAATTTAAATCATGCTGAGGAGACACGCTGAGGCTACGCCACACGACGGTGGCCGTGGGAGGGCACCGGAGCGCTGTTAGAGAGGAAGCTGATGTGAGGATGAACCGAGAGGTGGGAGGAGGCCGTCCGGAGGCGCGTGCCAACGGCTGGCATCCGTGGGCGTCACTGACACTAAGGCTCTGCCGCGCACAACACTGTCTGCCAGTGTTGTGTGAAAGTATCGTCTCCTTTAATCCTTACAATCCAGCCCTCCACGTTGTTACTATTATTATCCCTCCTTTACAGGTGAGGACTGAGGCACAGAGATGCTAAATAAGGCCTTTTAGGAGGCACTGGTTGGAGTCCCCGACAGGTCGGGACATGCAGGGGAAGGACTCTAGGGGCAGCAGGAGTTCCGTTTGGGATGTGTCTCATATGAGATGCCTTTGGGACGTCTGGACAGAGGTGTCCAGCTGGCAGGGGCTGATTCTTGGAGAAGGTGGGATCAGAAATCTAGATCTGGTGCTGGGCAACATCTGCTGGTCAGAGGGGTGGGGCGTTGCAGGAAAGAGCCCTCAGACCCCCAGGCATCTAACACTCCCCCAGATGAGCGGGCGTAAGGATGTCAGCCCAAGTTTTCTTTCACTCTTTTCTGTGGCACCCAGAAACAGGTATAATATGATAAATGAGATGCAAAAGTTGCTAACTATATTCACTTTTTGCAGGAGCAGTAATCAGTATGGATTAAATGAGAGCTGTGCAGAAAGGCATGAATTTGCATTATTATTACTTTTGCCTTCAACCATGTGACTATTAAAAGCAAAAATTAAGGAGGACAAAGAACTGTATTTGACATCTTGAGAGACCCAGAAGGATTCTTTTTTTTTTTTTTTTTTTTTGAGACAGAGTCTCACTGTGTTGCCCCGGCTAGAGTGCCGTGGCATCAGCCTAGCTCACAGCAACCTCAAACTCCTGGGCTCAAGCGATCCTTCTGCCTCAGCCTCCCGAGTAGCTGGGACTACAGGCATGCGCCACCATGCCCGGCTAATTTTTTCTATATGTTTTTAGTTGTCCAACTAAATTCTTTCTATTTTTAGTAGAGACGGGGTCTCGCTCTTGCTCAGGCTGGTTTCCAACTCCTGAGCTCAAACAATCCGCCCGCCTCGGCCTCCCAGAGAGCTAGGATTACAGGTGTGAGCCACCGCGCCCGGCCCCAGAAGGATTCTTAATCTTCCCAGAGATCCCTGAAATTGGATAAGAAAAGCAGAGTAGCGTTAACTTCAATTATGAATGCAAGCAAAAAACTTCGGTAGTACTGGAAGTACGTGTGACCTCATCGCCAGTAGAAATCACGGACATTTTCACGCCACTGCACGCATCACTATGTCAGTGTTACGGCAGACGTTAGTTAGCTCTGGTTACTTAATGCACTGATAAGGAAGTGCACATAAGTGCTGGCTGTCGAGCTGTTGTCTCTCCGCTTCAAACCCCCCTTCCTCACCCACCCGGGATGCAGGGGCCAGAGCTCTGCACCCCGGCTGGGCATTGCCAGCTGCGCCCGCCAGGCTCTGCCCACAGCAGCAGTGGAGGCAGTCGTGTGGCGGGAGGAAGGATCCTGGAGTAGCTCCTTCCTGCCTGCTTCCTGTTTCTGTAAGCATCACCCCAGCAACGGGGACGGGCTTCACCCTGGCAGCCGCTGTTGGTTCCGTTTCTAGCGTTTTTCACACCCCAGAAACCACCCTCATCAGCCCTGTCTGAGCCTGTGCTGGGAGGTCTGGGTCCCTGCTCCAAGCTTCGGGGCCCCAATCTCCCAGACCTTTGCCCTCGGCCCTAGCTATTCCCAAAACGATCGCCTCTGCACCGCGTGGGGCCTCCTTTGCCCTTTGCAGTTTCAGTCGACCCACACCTGTTTAGTGGGTCCCCTGTATCAATTACTTCTCTTAAAATAGCTGCTGTAGTTTCTTTTTCCTGACTACACTGTGATTGATACACTGTATACGGATTTAAAAATATATTTTGATAATGTGTTTCAAAATAATCCACTTCCTTTGTAACTCTGTTTTGTTTTATGCATTTAAAAATCTTATTCTGCAGATGGCCCATAGGCTTCTGGCACCAGCCTGCCAGGGCATCTGAGGAACCAAAACTGCTGCCAGCCTCATCGCCTGCAGCTTCCTGGGCCTGGTTTAAAAGCCTCCAGGAACACAAAGCAGAAAGGTTTTTCTTTCTGTTCTTCCTTCCTTTCTTGTCAAATAGTTATGGAAGAAAATGAACTTTGTTATTGTTCCCCTGAAAAGTAGTGCATGCTCACGGGAAAACACTGGAAAATAGAAGGAAAGAAAAGCTTATCTCCATCCCCCATGACATAAAGACAGCCCTGGCGCTATTGTGTGTGTTTCCTGAGGCGCTGTGTTGTGTGTTTACTTTTGCGTAGCTCTAACTGGGGAGTGTGTGTGCACACCACCATAAGGCAATAATGTAAAACTTTTAACATAAATTATTTTTATCGTGGTAAACTATATATAGCATAAAATTTCCCATTTTCACCATTTTTAGGTGTACCGTTCAGTGGTTTTAAGTGCATTGTTGTGCAACCATCACCACCATCCACCTCCAGAACTTTTTCATCTTCCCAAACTGAAGTTCTGCACATGGTAAACGCTAACCTCCAAATTCATAGAAAGTAGAATGGGGGTGCCTCCTCCCAGCCGCTGGCAGCCCTCATTCTTTCTGTCTGTATGAATTTGATTAGCATGCATTTTCACTACTGTGCTTTGCTTTTCTAGTGCAAGCACACGGTAAACGGTTTAAATGCACACGCTTATCGCAGGCAGTGCTGCACGCTGCGTACCTGCCTTCTCGCCTCCCTTCCTAAAAATGAAATTAGCAGCTGCAGCGCAGTAAGCCACCTCCCAGTCCTAGTTGTTACGTATCTGCTGATACCTGAAAATTCATGCGGGGCATGATGACTTTCCATTTCCATGAATTTCAAACGTAGAGAGCTCGTGGTGGGGAGAGGATTTTAAAACAGGGGTGTGCCCTGGTTGCGTCCTCTGAAGATTTCTCTCTACACAGATTTCCATATCTTTTGTGTGGCCAATTTCATGTGGAGTCTGTTGGAACCGACACAGTCTAGCTTCTATTTTCTGGGAAAAACTCCGCACTGGTTTTCCTCTTCTTCCTTTTGTGATATTGCATAAACAAGAGTAAAGTGTTTCTTTAAAAAAAAGTATTATTTTTAAATTGTGGTGAAATATACATACCATAACATTTACCATCTTAACCATTTTTAAGTGTACAGTTTAGTGGCATTAAGCACATTCAGATCGTTTTTGCAACTTCCACCACCATCCAGCTCCAGAACTTTCTCATCTTCCCAAACCGAGACTCTGTCCCCATTAAACACTAACTCCTGGCTCTCTCCAGCCCTGGCACCCACTGTTCCGCTTTCTGTCGCTATGAATTATAGGAGGTAGCTCATATAATTGGAATCATACAGGATTTGTCCTTTTGTGACTGGCTTCCTTCACTTGGCGTGATGTCCTCAAGGTTCATCCACACTTTAGCACGTGACAGGATTCCTTCCTTTTTAAGTCCGCATAAAATTCCATTATATGTGTATACCACATTTCGTTTATCCATTCAGCCGTCAGTGAACACTGGGTTGAGTCTACCTACGAAAGGGTAAGTTATTTTTTGCATTTAATGTGAATTATTTGAAATTTTAATGTAGATCCCTTTTCCTCATTATATTTTCTGATATTATTAAGCCAACATGAACCTCTAGCACCGCTTTCGTGTGGCTGCCTGTGGGGTCGGCCCAGCCTCCCAGCCGCATCCGTCCTCCTTCACCTCTGCTTTCCTCACTGGGCACATCCCTTTGTCCTCTTGGAGATGAAGATGCTAAAAGTTAGAGATGGAGCTATGGTATTTTATTATAAATATAGGACATGTATTTTAAGTAACCACAGAATATTAGAGCTGAAAGGTTTGAACATATGTATTTTTTTAATACTCTGAGTTAGTTGCATCACTGCGGGCAGATAATTTCCCTTTTTTCTAAAATCTATACCATGGGAAAGTCTCTTCACCCAAAAGGAGAAGTTCAGGAGCTTCCATTGCCTAACACCATTCTTTGGAGACACAGTCATCCCCCCTTATCTGGCTCTCGAAGTTCAAGTCCAGCCATCTAGGTCATAACTCTCAGCGAGGAAGTACCGGGTGCCTTACTCAAATAACCTTCGCAAGTTCAGGCCTCTTGTTATGGAAAAGTAATATGGTTACTCCTACTAGAGCCGCAGGACTTAGAGTTCTGCGTGCGTGTTTAACAAGCACGTGTGTTTCCCCGCACCTGGCCATACATACCGGCTGGGGATCCTGAGCTGGGGGCTGGGGGAGAGAGGGAGAAGCGCTGGGGTGTGGCAGGAAGGCGGGTGGGGAGGGGCCGGTTTGTCTGGGGCAGAAGCTAACTCCCACAGCCCTTTGTGAATTGTGACTGGGTACATTACATTCAGTATTACATTTGTTTAAATAATGGTCATGAATAACAACTCATTTAACCCTTGTAAACCCTGTGCACTAAGGCCCCGTTATCACCCCCATTTTACTGATGAGGAAACCGAGACACAGAGAGCGGTAGGGAACCTGCCCACAGGTGAAGATGCCCCAGGCAGCACCACCTGCGTGTGCCCGGTTATCCTATTCTGATAACAACAACAAGAACGCTTCACTGACTTGAGTGTTACTCCTTCTCCAAGTTGCTTTGCCTGTTAATCTTTTATTGGTCAAAATTAGATTTTAGCCTTTAGGCAGGAAGAATGTCTTGTTGTGAGACTTGTAATGTGTTTCCCTTTAGGTGTGTTATGGCGCTATTCTCTTTTTACCATACAGGTAATTGTAAATGCTATTTAAACTCCAGCGAGCCTGGAGTCCTGCGCTATATTATTACAGTGCAAACACTAACTCACAAACCCGCTGGGTCCTTATTATTTTCCTAACGGTAGAGCATCCAATTTAAGAAGAAAGGGGTAGGTCAAAGATACTGTAGCATTACAATGACGATGCAGTTCTGATGTTGAGACCCGTAAGAAATCAGCAGTATAACCACCGAAAAGGAGTAGATAACACGCGCCTACGTGCAGACTACGTATCTGTCTAATCCAAAGACTCACTCTCAAACCGAGAGTTCAACGAGACAGTGTGTAATAATATGAACAAAAATCCAAAGCATTCCCATGTCCTGCTATAATGATTTTTTAAATAACGGAAAAGAGAGAAGATCCAGACCCCACTCAGAGTTGCATGAAGGAATGAAGACATACGCAGGGCCTGTTTGAAGAAAGCTGCAATAATTTACTGAGGGACATATTCCACTGAGAGATAGAGAGAGACCTTGTTTCCGAATGAGAAGGCTCTATGTTGAGGAGACGCCGACCCATCCCAGGTGATTAATAAACGCAGTCAGCCCTTCCTACCTGTTGCTTCCACATCCATGGATTCGACCAACCTGGCAGTGAAAAAATGGATGGTTTTGTCTGTACTAAACGTGTGCAGACTTTTTTGCTTGTCATTATTCCCTGAACAATATGGTGTAACAACTATTTACAGAGCATTTACACAGCATTAGATGTTATAAGTAATCTAGAGATGATGTGAGTTTATGGACGATGTGCGTAGGTCGTGCGCAAATACTACACCATTTCATACCAGGGACTTGACATCGTGGGTTTGGGTACTGGGGGTGGCTCCTAGAACCAACGCCGCATGGATACTGAACTGTACGATGCGCTTCGAATAAGATCCCGGTTTAGGGAGGAAGGTCGGTTGAAAGCTTAACAAATAGGCTCTAAAGTTAACCTGGAAGAATGAATGGTGAAGCCGGCCAAGGACTCTTTGAAAAAGAATAACAAGAGTGATTTCAACCTTTTTTTTTTTTTTTTGAGACAGAGTCTCACTCTTTTGCCCGGGCTAGAGTGAGTGCCGTGGCGTCATCCTAGCTCACAGCAACCTCAAACTCCTGGGCTCAAGCGATCCTCCTGCCTCAGCCTCCCGAGTAGCTGGGACTACAGGCATGCGCCACCATGCCCGGCTAATTTTTTCTATATATTTTTAGTTGTCCGATTAATTTCTTTCTATTTTTAGTAGAGACGGGGTCTCGCTCTTGCTCAGGCTGGTCTCGAACTCCTGAGCTCAAGCAATCCGCCCACCTCAGCCTCCCAGAGAGCTAGGATTACAGGCGTGAACCACCGCGCCAGGCCTCAACTTTTTATAGCTTACACATTCTTTGTTCAAACAAAATCTTACCTCCCTGTTCCAATACTTTAGGTGGGTCCTTTACTGCTTCCTGAATAAAGTTCAAGTTCCTTACCCTGAGCATTGTAAAAAGAGCATTCTAACAATACCTAAGGATGTTCCAAAAGCAAGAAAATTCCCACAGTTCCACCACTTCGACACAGCAGCTTGTTTATTCTGCGTTTCCTTCCAGTCTTTGTCTCCATGCATAGGTTTTTACATAGTCAATCCAAATATCCTTGTCTAGGGACCGAGAACACTGAAAGCTTGGCTTTGGGGATAGCAATAAGGCAACAAGAAAATTCTGCGTTCAAAGGGGGGCCGCTTCCCGAAAGACAGCAGAAGCTCCCTGAATGTTCCGAAAATGCTGATGAAAACTTTAAACCCAGTCCAAGCTAATTGAGCGACATTAGTCTCTACCCACGTCTCTAACTTCTATGTAAACTGTGATTCCAGAGCCCCTTGTCTTGCAGGAGACATCATCTGTGTACGGTAAAGTAACAGCAGACAGAATAGGCTGCAGGTTCTCTGTAGGGGCACCTGTTCATGCCAGACTCGGGTCCCCCTGTTCTCTGCAGTCCCTGGGCAGTCCTGTCTTGTAGCTGGGTCTCTCCCTGTTTTACACAGGAAGCTGGAAGAGGTCATGGGATTTGATTGAAACTACAAACTAGGAAGCAGCAGAGCAGGACTTCAGATTATCTGCCGAACCTCTGCTCTGGAGGTTTCAGGGCCTCGCGCTCTGTGCAGGGTGCAGGTCTGCTTGCTCTCCCGGCGCTTCCTCTGCGACGCGGCCTTCCAGGGGTGGTGAGAAGCAAAACTCAGTTCTTTGACCTTCTCGCTTCAAATGTTCTGTCTTTCAACTGACTCCCACAGTCACACTCCTGGCCTTGGCATGACCGCCCATCCCCACCCTCTGGCCCCCACGCCCTATCTCTCAGTGTTCCCGGCGCCGACTTTCTCACCCACCTTTTGAGTTCTTACTTGAAACAAGAGGGCCACAGGTATTGGATGATGTGCTGGCATATTTCCATCTTGACCATCATTTCTGTGCATATTTTGCCATGGATGCTGGGGCATGATTCATCCGTGTAAGTTGATAAGTCAACGTGCTTCGAAGGGTGGGTACCTTGGATGCAGGTATGAGTCCCTCTAGATCCGAGGGCCGTTTGGCAATGTCTGGAGACATGTATGGTTGTCACAGCGGGGTGGAGCGTGCTGCTGGCACGTAGTGGGCGGAGGCCAGGAGTGCTGCTAAGCGTCCTGTGACGCACAGGACAGCAGCCACAGCAAAGTGTCCGCAGTGCCGAGCTGGGGAGCCCTGCTCTTTATTTATACTAGAGTGTTGTCCCCACAGAGTCCAAAACCACATTTGACGCAGACACGGTCACTGAAGTGGAGATGAGGGGAGGGGCTTCGCTATCACCCGAGTAACTCAAATCAAACCCGCTGGTCAGAGGCAGCATTGGGAAAGCCGCCAGCGGGGTGGGGCCCCACGCCCCTGCCATTATGCACGGCAGCTGCCCCAGTCAGGTGCAGGGTATAAAGGTGACGTGGTCAGGAGTGGCTATTTGATCTCCAGTTATTCCAGAATTTCCACTCTTCTGCCAAACATCTCTCCCGACGCTGTTCCTTGCTGTTCCTCAAACTCCCTTTGAAGTTCATCTAAAATCTTCATTTTTTCAAAGGTGAGGCTTTTACATGTTAAAGTCTTTTCTAAAGATATCCAGTTCCTATGAAGGGCTGCTAAGGCAGCAGCTCAGAATCTGGGGCTTTCCTGCAGCCTGCCAGCTGATGGCTTTTCTTTGAACTGCGATTCAGGGCTACAGCGTAAAGGGGAAGCCCTTGTGTTGGAGTGTGGGCATGTTTGTAGTATCGTGCTGAAGTGTGTTTCAGTCTTTATTTTCCTTCAGGGAAACTCATTTTCTTGGAAAATTTTAGGGATGCTATTTTAGGCATTTCTATACCTTAGGTTGGAAGGTTGCTCACTTTTCCTGATGTTTCTGTCTGTCTTTGAATCAGGTAATCTGTAAATCAAGCTGTTTGGCTGCAGTGCCTGACTTTTAACTTTTGAATCCATGTTAGGTACCCTTACATCTCCCTGTTTGCTATAGGAACTGTTTAAATTCAGACTGTAAAGCCCTGTGTTCCCACACGTCCTTTCTGTGAATGACGTTTGTCAGCCACACTTGTAGCCTGGCTGGTTTCTGGATTTTCAGCTAGTGGGGTAGAGCTTTATTTCATGACTCTGATTGTAGGGACAGTCTATCTTTTCTGGAATGTTAAACTATAGGCAGGATTACTGAGGCAAAGCCAAATAAATGGGTATCTGAAAAAAATACTGCTTTCTTTTTTTATTGAAATTGCCATTGTCTGTTCCTAAGTATGTATTGAAATATTTGATTTATTTGTCAATGGAGTATTCTGTTAGCTGTGTACACATTGTGGAGAGTAAAGCTTATTTCCCCATGTCACCATCTGTTCTGGTCAAGAGCATTTGAAATGGACTATTCTGAAAACATATACAGATTTTTTTTCTTTGCACTAGAGTTGACTTGAGGGACTTCTCAGAGTTGCTCCTATATGACTAAGAAATACATACTGATTTTAGTTGTCTTGTTTTCAATATATTCAGAAAATAATTGGTAGATATTTGCAGTGCGTCATGTTAATGAAAAACAGAATTAGTTTTCCTAAGAGATGCTTTATTGGATGTGTTCGTGGCCATTTCCTTGGTCACCGTGCATAGAGGATGTTTCTGTGACCACTCTGGTCTGCCTTAAGGATACCAGTTCTGAGGGATGGACTGGAAAAACGGATACATTTAGGATTGTTGCAGACTTATTCCTGGACACTTCTGGAGATGAACTTAATTCCAGAGTAAAATACATTAGAAATTATTTTAAGCGTGGATCAGATTCTACCCCTCAGCAATATTATTGGGCTTGGTGGCGCTCCAAGGCAGGGCTCGGAGCTCAGGCACTGACCACCTCGGCTCTGTGCTCAGGCGCAGCGCACCTTGCTGGGCCCAGTGGGGCTCGGTGGCAGGTCCTGCAGTTTCTGCTCTTCCTGGTCCTCATCCTCCCTCAGTTCTCCACCCAGGTTCCTGCACGGGGACAGCTGCTTCTTGTTATCTGCCCTCTCCTATTCATATTCCCATTTAGCTCAGAACCAGGTCAAATCCTCAGTACTCGGGGCCAGTGCCTGGCAGCTCCCTCTCCCGCTTTCCCCCTCCCTCTGCGCCCCCTTAGTTGGCGGGTTCTCGGCCTCCCCACAACTCGCTCTCTTCTCACTCTCCTTCCAGCCGCCGGCCTTGGGCTCTCGAGTCTCTTCCATCCTTAAAAACCTGTGATCAAATGAACAAATCTCCCCTTGGTCCTGCCGTCCCCCAAGGCTGAAGTCTACCCTTCATTATACGCACGAATCATTGAAAGTGTTTAATTGTCGAATTTTCACAATAGAATACAATGACCAATGTTTTTCTAGTTGCAAATTAAAGACGTTCTTGACCTTGCTCTCTTCACTCGGAGGCTTCCAGGAGCCACCTCTGTTTCCGTTTCTCAACTGCCCCTCCTCTGCCTCGCTTGTTCCTTAGACATTGCACCCGTGCAACGTAGAAATCCCAAGATTCCTTCCTTCTGGCTCCTTTCTGTTATCTGCAGGCTACCAGTTTGTGTCATCACCTCTCACTAATCACTACCCCGTGCAGAAGTGCCTGCGGGTCACCTCCACTGAGGCTCTCTGCCACCACCTCAAATTCAGCTCAACCAAGCATCAAATTCGCCACCTTCCTTAGAATATCCAAAGCGATTTAAAAAACAAAACCAAAAACCAATTAGATGAAAAAGAAGTGTGGTGAATTGCTGGGTGCTAGGTAGTTATGTAAAAAAAAAAAAAATCCTCAAAACATGTCATTTTTAAGAATTTCTATTTCCAGTTGCTACAAAAATATAAAATACTTAAGATCAATGAGAGTTAATGCTAACCCACCAAAGTGCTCTGTTTCATGAGTTCTCTATCATTCACCCATCCATTCATCCATCGATCTACCCACCTGTCACTTATAAAGTCCGGAGCTGTGAGAACACGCTCGCATTCCGGAGGAGCCCACTCCTGGTCTGGGGGGCCAAGGGAAGGGGGGGGATCACGTTAGTGGGTGGTCGCTGTGAGAATGACGCGTGCTGTTGTGTGTAAAGCCTGGCACAGGAGCTGTATCAGATGCTGGAGACTCGCTCACTGTTGCTTCCCAGCCTCCCCTGCTGCGGGTGCTTCTGCCCCCTGGAAACAGGACCTGTAGGCCAAGTTCACTTTGGGCCTGAGCCAGCTGACCGTGGAATACTGCTTTCCTGAAGACAGCAGGCAAGGTCTGGCCGCCCTGTTTGATGTTCCTACCAATGCTCCTGGTCTTACTGGGAGATCAGGCTCCTGGCGTCGACCTGGGTGTGTGCCCTGCTTTGCCAACACCCCTGGAGTGGGAGGTAGGGTTACTGGTCCAGGCTAAGCCCAGGGAGACAGCTAAGGGCATTCACCAAGCCCACCTGCTGAATGCCTGTTCCCTTTGAAGCCCCCCCGGTGGCTGGGAAGGAGCACTTCTGTGTCAGGCAATGTGATGGGTGCTTTCCATCATAATGTGCTAAGAGCGCAGACTTTTAGTGGGGACTTGGGTTGAAAACCTGGCTTCACCCTTCCAACACGTGTCTGTGGACAAGTTCTGTAACCTTTGTGAGTCTCAGTGTGTGCATAAAGTACTTTGTGGACCGAAGGTGCTGTGCAAATTCTGGGTGATCAATTCATGAACCACATTTATAATATGACATTTTTTTAGAAATTAGTCAAAAGGATCCAAATAAAGTAATAAAATAAATGTAAGCTCGTGGTTTTTACAAGTAATTTAGAGATGTTTATTCACTGTAATCAATATGGCTGCTGATTCATATTCATAGAAAACAGTTGTGAGGGCTGTGATTTAGAAAAATGATTTCAACGTTAGTTATCTGACTAATGGGGAGGCTGAGAGCCACTCTGTCCTCCCATCTGCCTCTGGCTGTGTGCTGTCACCCTGAAAGGATCTGTCTTTGTGGCCCCTGAATGTAGTGAACCTAGCAACAGACCAACACCATGGAGACAAAGCAAACCGCGGTTGGGTGTGGCCCCAGACTGGTGAAACGTCCTGGCGTTGGCCGGTTAGCTATGATTCTGAAGTTCCTGGAACAAAATTAGACCATTTTATTTATTTTTTGTTCTTTGCTGAGGAGTCTCTTGTTCTCCTGAGAACAGATTTTTAGGTTTTGGGCATTTAATTTTCATTGAGAGGGCACAGAGGAAGACAAAATCCTACCACAACCAATGGTAACTTTTAAGAAGGCCTGACACAGACCTGTCGCAAAGCCTAAGTGCTTTCTAAGTGCAGAGACTCTGGGCTTAAATAGGGACCTCAAGAGGTCAGTTCTGTGTGTTTACGGGTCATTAACCGCCTGGAAATTTGGAGTAAGGGACCAGAAATGTAGAGTCTACTTGTTAGAAGTGGCTGTCGATGAATCGTCACTACCAAAGAAGGAGAAAATTGAGTCCTGGTCATCGGCCTCACAGGAAGGCCCTGGGCCCTGCTGGCACGGTCCAGACGGACATCCACCCTCCTCCTGAGACCCCTCAGGCCTTTCAAAGGTGCCCTTGGGTTTCTTCTGTGAGCCTTTCTGAAGACAGAAACCTGGGCTTCTTGTCTGATTGTTTCAGACTCTTAGGTGATTTGTTTTGTCTTCGTCAGGGTGAAGGATTTTATATTGCTCTGCCAAGCCACCTCTGGAGCTGTGAGCACTGGGATAAAAACTTTGTGTACTTCCACGGTTCCCGTTCTACAAATGTCGCCTTTCGTAGCCACACCCCATACGCTGACTTCTGAGCAGGCTCTCCCAGCGCCAAGTTTGTAGATTCCAGTCACCCAGTCACCACCCTTGCTATTGACCTTGCTGTAAGTTAGAAAAGGCCAGGGGTGGGGGCTGCATCGAAAGGGGGCTTTGAGGAGGGGCCATTAGAGCATTACTCGTATCAAAACCAACAGAAGGCAACTGTGGACCCTCCACACTTTATTCCTGGGGCCCCAGGACCCAGGACAAGGAAGACGTATTAAACACTCAACTTACAGTATAGACTTTGACATTTGTCCTAGGGCTGGGATGGTTCTGACATCAGCCACCTCACAGGACTGGCTGGGCTGAAACACAAGTAGAACGTAGCATCCTCCCATCTAGAAGGGTGTTTGGATGGCAGTTTTCAACCACAGGCTACTACTTAGTGGGATCAGAAATCAGCAATTATTTTATCACTAGTATCAACAGTTTGTTCCTGGGACCCAGCATGGTCAGCTAGTTGCTTCTTACTCCACGAGTGTCCTGGCATGGTCCACCTCCCTGGCACCTACATCCTCTGCAGCGGGCCCTCTCCCATTGCTTTTGTGGGGGGTGGGAGGTTTGTTCTCTTCCCTGGGCTGCCCACAGACTCTCTGCCGGGCTCATCCCGGTTCTCAGCATCTTAGCCTGTTGACTAGCTTCCTTCCTGCTAGGGAGGAGGCCTGGACATCCACCAGGGCACTCAGTCTGGAGGCAGAGGGGCAAAGGAGGGGCTGGAGAGGCAGCAGGGCAGGCACTGGTTTATTTTTACCGTACGGGGTTTATATGAGGTGCACCAGGCTAGCAGGGCAGCTCACCCTAACTGTGCCCAGCAGGGTCCATGTGTTAGGGCCTTTGGTCCGCAGTTTTAGTTGTCACTGTCATTATCACTGGCATGTGTTAGTTGAGACTCAAGACACAGGAGCTAAGTAACTTGCTCAAAATCCCACAGTGAGTGGCAGAGTCGGGAACTGGCCCAGATGGCTTAGTTCCAGAGCCCACATTCTTAGCCCCTTCTCTGTGTTCTCAGATGCTGACAACGAGCAGTCGAATGGCCCTGTGAGGCTAGGAAAATGCTCCCTGTGTCATTGCAGGTGTCTCTGGGCATTGCCTCAGGGACAGGCAATGCAAATGGTGCGTGTCCCAGTGCCCTGCTCTGGGAGATGTCACAGGGTTTGGGATGGTCACTAGCTCTAGAATCTTCCAGCTGGATCAGAATATTCAAACTCAAGTCTCAAAAGGAGGAAGCTATTTGATTAACTGGCTAGCATTCTCATCAGTGAAGTTGTTACTACCAGTAAAATCGTAATTGCTTTCCGTGACAAATCCCGTAAGTTCCCATAGTTGCTTATGTAGAACAGTTAAAAATTATTTTCTCCAAATAATTGAGCTCATAGAATTGTTATATCAATGTTTTTAAAAAGTGGTACAGCGAGAAAACAAACTATTAAAAGAAAGGCATTTCATTCTGTTTGAAAGTTGTTTTTGTGAACGTGAAATGCCCGCCATCAAAGCGTGGCGCTCTGTTCATCTTTTAAGTTTAAATCCCCTGTTTTCCTTCGTTTCCGTGTCCCCGCTGCCCACCCTCCCCGCAGCCCTTCCCGCAGAGCCCTAGCTCTGAAGCCCGTCGCGGGCAGCTGGGTGCGCACAGGCCGCGCTAAAGTGCTGCCAAGACTTGGGTCGCGGGCAGAGAATGGGGAGCTGGGGGGCTGTCAAATTTCAATGTGACTTCGTGGTCTCCTGAGACTTCTGGAGCCACCTTTGCAGAGAATTAGGCCAGGCGATTCTGCCGGAGATTCCCGTCTGGAGCCGGGACGTAGCCTAAGAAGGGCCGGGAAACGTGTCCCCAGGGCACGGCCAGGAGAGAGGCCGCAAACCGGGTGACCTTCTGATTGCCCCCGAGTGGTCCCGTCGCCTCTGCCCGCAGCCGGCGAGGTCAGGGGCCCTTCCGGCGCTTTGCCGCAGGACTTTTACTTTAAATTACTAGGGGCGCGTGCGTGGAGTCGGGTCCCTGTCCCAGGGAGGGGACCAGCTCTTCCGTGCGCCCTCGCGGCGCGGCGACGCCTGGACGCGGCAGACCCCGGGCTCCGAGACCCGAATCGGCGCCGAACTGCTCGCACCGGCCCTGGGAGCTCTCAGCCCCGCGGCCGCAGCGACCGGGCGAGGACGGGCGTCCGGAAGCCGGGCCCTCTCCGGGGACGCGTGAGCCGCACCGGCGGCAGGTGCTGCTGCGCGGGCGGAGTCCGCGGCCCAGGGGGGTCCGACCCGAGTTTGCGGGACTCACCCTGCCCCGCCCGCACTGGCTCCTCCCCCGGCGGACCCCGTCCCCGAGCCGACCGGGAGCCTCGCCTTCCGCGGCCTCTCAGCTCGCCCTCCTCCCGCAGACCAGGCGCGGGCGGGGCTGCCGGCGGGACTTTCTCGCCCCAGCGCTTTCCGGCGCGGGGCGGAGGGGCTGGGCGGCGACTGGCGGCGGCGGCGGAGCGGGGCGGGGCGCGCAGGGGCGGCCCCGGGCTCCTCTCCACCCCCCGGGGCCCGCGGCCACCTGCGCCCCGCCCCTGCGGCCGCGCCCGAGCCCGAGAACCGCGGCCGTCGGGCGCGAGCGCTCCTGGGCGATCGGGGCGCGGAGCCGTCGCGGGGACCGCCGCGCTCGTGGGCAGAGCCCCGCGCCGGGATGCGGCGGCGCTGAGCGGTGCCCCCGCGGACGCCCAGAGGCCGTGCGGAGAGTCCCCGCCGCGAGCGGGGCGGGCGCGTGGCCGGCAGGATGACCAACCCCGCGGCCGCGCAGAACAAGGAAATAGACTGTCTGAGTCCCGAGGCCCAGAGACTGGTAAGAGGGAACCCACTTCGGAACTTTCTTTCCGACTGCGAACGGTCCTGGTGGACTTTCTGATTGTTCTAAGGTCGAGGGCAGCCGGCACCTTAGTCCGTGCGGGAGGAGGTGCGGGGTGGGCGCCGCGGGGCCGGAACCCCGCAACTGGGCGTCCCAGCACCGGGTGCGGAGCGGGCTCTGCTCGCAGCTCGGCTGGTGGCCCAGGACCGGCGCCCCTCGGCGCTGGAAGGCACATTTTATTGTAGACGCCCCTTCCAAGGGCGAGAAGGAACGTGGTCTCTCCCCTCTGGCTGCGGGGACGGGCCCTTGACAGGCTCTGCCCAGCTGGTTGGCTCTGGCCGGAACTGCGCCGGTCTAGAATTTCACGCCGAGCTGCTTCGTTGGTATTTTACAAAGTACAGCGCCCGGGAACTGGTGCCCAGAGCCAGCACGCTCTCCCCCGGGCAGGGACACCAGTGGCTGGGGTGCTTTGGAGCACTTATCCTTCTCTGGACCTTAGGACCACCTCCCCAAGGACCCTGGACCCCACGTCCACTTTGGCTGGTCTCCCAGGGTCTTCCCACTCCGGACAGGATCCTGCACCTGGGGGACTTTGCGGTTACCCGGCTCGGCACCCAGTAGTGGGATCAAGGAGGTGGGGGTAGTTTGGCGTTAAAATTGGACAGAGAGGTGGGGAAGCTTTGTAACTACCCATGTTCATGCAGCTAGTTGTTGATTGTGAATGGAAGTATTTAAAAGTGAAAGGGGACACTTTGGAAAAGAAATATTTTATGGAGTTAGTACACAGAGAGCACCCACATTTCCACTTTATCCGATCTTCATGAGACCTTGATAAAAGTGTGAGCCCAAAACAATCGCTCCTTCATCGGGTGGAAATTAATCATCTTCCGGGTGTTTGTGAAAGATTCAAGATGAATAAGACTGCCCTGACTTTGGGAGCACTTACTAGGAAATGCCAGAGAGAAGTACAGAAGTAGATTCTGATGAATGCACACATGAAAATTCAGTTCCTTGCTTGTCAGGTGGTGGTGGGGTTTTCTTTTTTAATGTCCATTTTGCTGTGCTTTTTCTATGACCTCATCTGAAGTTCTGGCAGTGGGCCAGGCTTCTGGAGCTGGTTCCTCTCCTTTAGCCTAATTAGTTCCTAGGGTCCTGGAACCTGGAGGGAGACCCTTGAATTGCTATCAGGAAAGGGTTCTTGAAAGAAGGAAGGATGAGAATGCTACAGAGGAATGCTGGTGTTGCAGGGAGCAGCCTGGGCGAACCATAGATGGCAAGAACAGGGTGGATGTGAGGAGGAACTAACTGCTGGCTGAGAGTCCTTGGAGAAGCCAAGAGTAAACACTGAGATCTGGATGTGAGGAAGGGAGGAACAGGCCGATGGCAGGGATATGGAGAAGGCTGGTAACACCTAGCGTGTGCTAAGGCACTGGCTGCAATGTCTGCGACTAAAGGCGTGGTGCCTCCTGGGCGGGCCTCGGTTGACTGCTTGGTGGAGAGGCTGCCAGGAAGAAGTGAGAGGAGAGTCTGGACGGGATCCAGCCGAGGAGGTGCTTGACCGGCCCAGGCTCACTGCCCCTCACCCCCAATTCCAGAATCCAGTAAGCTCTGAAAACAGCAAGGTTTGTGTTTTGTTTTGTTTTTGTAAGTTTGTGGCAGAATTTTGGCAAAGAACTGTCCTGATGGGAGGCTATTTTTAGTCTTTATCCCTCTTAGTGTGAAGATTGATAGGTTCCTCCGCAACCTTGTTAATGTATTTGATTAAGGGCTGCTACTCTGGGTTGTACTGGAATGTATGGTGTATGCATCTTATTACTCTTACAAAATCTTTTTAGATGTTTTTACATCAAATTCTGAAACACGTTTGGTCCCAGGGTTTTCCAGTAAGAAACTGTGACTCTGTAGGAGCTTTTTTTAGTAAATAGTAGCAGAAACTTTATTAGAGTGGGCCATGGAGAGTAGAGGTAAAACATGGTCCCTGTTTGTGAGGTTAATGGTCTGGTTGGAAAGGAAATGTGCTGAATGACAGCCAGGCAGGGCTTGGGGGTGCCTTAGAAGTGGAGTCACCCAGCGCCGCCCTGGGCTGTCGATCGTGTATACCAGCTAGAGACCAGTAGCGGCTGTCTCAAACTGGTTTGTGCTAGTTTGTGTTCTGCCTTGTGTCCCTGGGTCCTGGGAACAGGGGTCTGCAGTGGAGAAGAGGGGCTGGAGGCTGCATCGGTGCGAGAGCAGAGCTGGGTCGCGGGAGGAAGTCGATTTGGCGAGCTCTGCCTCACTTAGCAAGACCAAAGCAGGATCTGAGCAGCTTCTTAAGCAAGTCCGTGCCCGCCCTGGAGCCGTAGGAGAGGATCAGCTACGACAGTGGAGAAACTGTGCGTTTCTTTAACTTTCGTAACTTCCCCACGCTTGTGAAGCGTTGTGTCACCCCTGGTCTCTTTGCACATACTGATCAGCGCTCAGCCCTCGCAAACGGTCACTTCCATCCCAAGGAGGGGCCGTCAGAGCACAATGGGGACACCATCTCCCAAGGCCCATCTCATTGTAGGCAACTGTGCCGGGGTCCCCGGGTCTCGGAGAGTGGGAGTGTTGACAAATGTGGGCATGGAGTCAGCATGAGGCGGCCAGCCCTGCTGTAGCTCAGTCTAGATGGTGAGCACTGGAGTCATATGGTTCGTTTCAGACGTGCATTTCCCCGTGCAGTTAAGAAGTAAAAATAGAAAGGTAGGTCTTTCCTAATAGTATTAAGAGTGCCCCACTGGGGCAAAGATGGAGACTAAATTTCCCTTTTTGAGAGTTAGTTTCTGTTCAGCCTGAACTGGTATCACACAGCAGAAACCTCTTTAGTGAGTTTCAGAAAACCCTGCAGCCTCAACTGCCACTTACGCTGAGCACAGGAAATCAAGTTATTTATAGATGCAAAATTGTTTTTCAGCGAAGTTGATTGGAGTATTACCTGATTAGTATGAGGTTCTCATCCAATCCCTGCTGAATTGTGAGACTAAATGTTGGTGCATTGTGTTTGCTCCTCAAAAGGCAATGTTCAAGAGGAATTCTTACGCCAAAAAAATCAGGCTGTGTGACTCAGCAAAGGAATTGTTTATGACTGGTTACTCATATGCCAGTGTTTCCAAAATGTTCATATTTAAAAGATTAATCTTGGAGCCCCAGAGTCCATACATAATGTTTAGATTACCAACCTGTTACCCCATCAATAGGCCCGTTACATCTCAGTGTATGTCAGACATGGGGTGGGGAGAAGAGGAATTTTTATTACCTTACTGTTTTTACTGGAGGCCACCCAAATTTTAGTTTGTTTTTTAAATAAAGAAGTTCATTTTTAGGGAATGGATTTACTAGAACTTTCATTATTCAGACTATCTAGATAAAATTAAATAAACTTGGTTCTTTCTCCCAAATTAAGCAAAGCATTGCAAGATTGAATAACTCAGAATTGCCATGTAAGTGATCACAGACCACCACTACAATCCCCCACCCCAGGTCAGACCCCAAAACAATAAACCGAACAAAAACACACCCAGCACCGCTGACATGTCTTCTGAGATTTGTTCATTCATTCATTTTGTGGAGGGCCAGTGTCTCCAGTGGTTTCTCCTTGATACTGTAACTTGACAACTTTAAAAACCAGGTAAGTAGTTTGAGCTTGAATCTAAATTACAACTACTTTGTAGTAGAGCAGTAAGGTTTACTTTTAATTTAAACCAAAATGTTGCATTTATGTGTTTGCCTAGTGGAGATTATCAAAGTAACATCATTTTGGATCCTCCCGTCTTTTTTATTTTCTGTGGCAAGTAGGTGCGTAATTTTCCTAGGGGAAGAGAAATAGGGAGTGGGCTTTGGTGTGAGTTGGGAATGTCCACCTGCCTCTGAAATTTCCTTGGTGGCACCTTTTCCCGCTGTTCTGCCGGGTGGGTGCCTTAGTGTGCTTGTCTTCTCATTGTGCTTCCAAAGTTAATGGGAACGGAGTTTATACTGTTAAATTAGTAGCTGTCACGGAAGATATCGTGCAAGTTGTAAAAGCAGCCAACATTTACTAAACCCCTCCTGAGTCAGGCCAGTAAGTGCTGTATACGGAAGTTTTCCCTGACCCTTGCCTTAACCTCATGGTGGGGGGAGGGTAGGTATTTTTGTTATCTCCAGTTTACAGATAAAGAGGACACTGAGGCTAGAAAAGTCAGGGGACTTTCCAGTCCCCACAGCTAGTAGGCAGTTCAGACCCAGGCCCGCTGACTTGGAAGCAGTGCTGATAACTGTCACCACTGTATACAGTGCTTAGGGCAGGGTCTAACAGGTAGATGTGCTGCTGTTGCTGTCGTCAGCATTTCCTCGCAGCCTGGGGTCTCACAGCCCCGCATGGGGGCCGAAGGATTTCCTGGCACTAAGGCAGCCTTTTAGGACCTGAGTCCTTGCTCCGAACGCATATCGAGAAGCCTTCATCCCATCAAACTTTTCTGTATCTGGTAGTTTTCAGATAAGAGCTCATGCAATGAATTTTATTTTTCTAGATAAGGAAAAGAAGAGTAGAAATGAAAGACTATAGAAACTTCTGTTGTGCTGTTTTTGTGCTATACTGGCATTTTAATTATTACTTAATGTCAACATACGTACACCCAGGAACCGCTCTGATTTAAGCCTTTTTTTCCTGTGTGTTGTGTAGCACCTCCCTCGTCCTCATCCCAGTAAACAAGTTCATTGAGGATAGAAACAACAGCTACCGTTTCTTTTATGGCCGGTTCCAGGAACGCTGACGGAATACAGGAAAGCACGCATCAGTAGTCGTGATGCCCAAGGCGGGAGCCCCTGGCACTGCCGGAGTGCTCAGCCCTGTTCTGAGCAGAAACAATTGAAATGTTTTTGTGAAACTTTAAACCCGAGGGGTTTATAGTTTATAGGACAACCTTGGGTGGAGCAGGCGGAGGTGAAGGGAGGGGAGTCCAGGTGCTGGCTGGAGGGACACCTGTCACCTGGAGAGAAGTAGCACGAGGGAGGCAGCCCACCCTCACCGTCAGTCCCACACAGCCCCGATAGTGACTGTCCTGGCTCTCATTTCTATTCCCAGCATGTTGAGGCTGTCAAAAGAAATACGAACATTCATTCATCGCAGGAAAAAATGCATTAATAGCAAGAGTAGAAACTCATTTGCAGCATTTGCATTCCTCAGCACAGCATGGGTAGCTGCTGAGCCCCGATTGTGCTGTGAAGTTTGAACAGGTAAACGGCTTTGTCATTGCACTTGATAAAGTGACATCATTTGTACTTGTTTAATGTGTTTGTTATTTTAGTTTGTGAAGTACCTTAAATCTGTTTATTATTCGGAGAAGCAAAGTTCAGAGATTTCCAGTAGCAAAGCAGGGAAAGAAAAGTCTTTGGACAATCTCAATGTACGTTTAATTATTAATCATGAATTATTTAATTCACCTCTGGGGTAAAGACAGAATTTCAGAAGATAAGCTCTTAAGAGATTATGTAGATATAGAATTTCAGAGGAGAAGGAAACTCTTAGAGATGATGTTCCCCCTACTTCTGTAATGAGGGCGGATGCTCAAAATTAAGAAATCTACCCAAGCTCACATAACTGGTAAGCGGTAGAGCCCAAGCTGGTGGCCAGGGCTAGGTGTGCACAGTCTCCAGCTGCAGAAGCTCAGATCCCTACTGAGCAGGCTGCAGCCACGGCCCCGAGAGACAGTCGCACCCAGGGGTGCGTTTCTGGGACTCGTCCACGAGGTCCCCCATGCAGAGGCGGTAGACCCGCAGGAGCAGCCTTGCAAGGTAAAGGCTTCTTTGAAGGCTGCTGTTGTATCATAACATTTCATGATAATTTTAGTGTACTCCATAATTTGAGTTAATTTTGATGGGAACATGGTGTTTTAAATAACCAGTTAAGCTTTAGTCTTTAACTTTGTGTCCTCCAAATCTTCACCTAAACTTGAGGAAAGTACGTCCTGTTTATTCTGTGGCCTAAGCACCAGCCCCAGACCTGTCGTCTAAGTCGTACCCGAGCGAGTTTGTGCAGTGTGGTTGTGTGTCGTGTGAGTGCTGAGGACAGCACCTGCTTCGACATCGAGCTGCTGCAGCCGTGGCCCCAACCCTGTCAGACCCAGCACCCCTTTTATAACAAGTGCCTTAACATCCTCGTAACTAACCTGAAATGAAATTCATAGGTTATAAAATCAACCAGCATGCGTAATTTTAAGTCAATATGATACTGACTTAAAGAGAAATACAGGTAATTTGTAGTAATACAGTACGAATTTTGATACAGAAATGCTGAAACCCAGGTATACCAGGAGATGAGCGCAGGCGTCAGACTCGCACAGACCCGGGCCTGGCCTCGGAGCGGCAGACACAGACAGACGTAGGTGTGCGGGGCTGAGACCCGCACGCCCCCTCTCATGTCACCGTCTGTGATTTGACATTCTGAAATTGTGACTGATGCCCGGGAAGTTCTGAACAAAGCCAAGTGTAATCTTCCCTCAGTTTCCATGCTGATTCCTGGAATGTTTAATGTACGTTTGAACCGTGTAAAATATATTTCGAGTTTACATGTAAGTTGGAATCAGTTTGTAGATCCAAAAATTAAAAACAGCAGTTTTTCTATCTGCCGGAGTAGCCACAGTGCGGGCCTGTCTGATACCGGGTGATTGGGGGACCTGGGCCCGCCCCTTTCATGCCATTCACCCCCCCATCAGTGTGACCCCCCCATTTCCAAAATGCCCTCTGAGTCAGCACTTCCGTCACTGACAGCCACGTGTCCTCACTCAGTAGCAGTTGTCCTCCCGGCCGTGGCTGCAGAGGGGGCTCCTGTGGTTTCGGGGGGACTTACCCAGGTTGCCTAGACTGAAGTAAAATGCACGTGGCAGCCGGTTCGGGAGGCACCAGGCTTGTGCCTGCCCTTTCCCCTCCGTGTTGCCCTGAGTAACAGGCTGTTTTTAGAGGCTCCTGCATCTGAGGGGTGGGGGGTTTACAAAGATAACAAAAGTTGGTGGCTGTTGCCGCTTCCTGTGGCAAAGGCGACTCCGGAAGGGGGCCTGTGTGGCAGCCTCCTCGTTGCTCCTTGCTGGGCACAGTGGCCCCGTGGCAGGCCACACTAACAGGCCACACCGACCCGGGCCAGTGCGGAACTCCTGGAGAAGCACCGGGAAGGATCCCGAGAGGGCCGAGGCCCCTGCTTGTTTCTAAACAAAACCGGTTCCTCATTGGCATTTCGGGCTTCACCTGCATAATCTTCCTGTACAGTCACGGGCGAACTTTACAGACATCCTTCAAACTTTTCCCGAGAGATTATAAGCTACAGTTGGAACATATCATGGGACCTGGAAAAAAGCTACCAGATCTTCAATTCTGTGTGATTCTGAAACCTGGAGGCTCACATGAATGTGCGTGAGCAACATGCAGACGCCTCCTGCTTGCGGAGTGCTGTGCGGCTGAGCTGCCCCTCCCCGAGCAGCGGTCCTCTCCCTCCGCCCACGCCGTGTCCCTAACGTGTGGGAACAGACTCCTCGCAAACTGTGGTTCAGCACCCACCCCCCGGAGCGTGGCGGTCACTGACTTGCACGTGAGTTTGTGCAGTAAGTCCCCACTGGGCCGAGCTGGCCTCCCCGGCTAAGGTTGGTGCCTCTCCGGGCCCAGGGTTTCCTCAGCCTGGGTGGCGGAAGGGACACTTCTCAGTCCTGTTTCTCGAGAACTGCCCGAGAGTTGTGGCTCATAAATCCCTTCCAGCTGCTGTGTAGAATTCTGGACCCCTTGGGCATCACTACAGAGTTTAAAAGCAGAGTGAGAACTTTTTCTGTGACTGCAGGGTGGGAGGTCCTGGGGTGTAGAATTCCACACTAGGCTGGAACCCCCGGAAAGCTTCTAAGCTCAAGAAATGGACGAGCAGAGGTGGGACTCCCTTAAGTTGTGCCGGGCTTTGAAGAAGCTGCCATGAGGGCCCCCTGCCCCACCTTCGTCCCTACAGCAATCAGGGCCTCTGCCCCACCATGTCACTTTCACCTCCTTTGCATGGGGACTTCCTGGGAGGGGCCACAAGAAGGATGCAAACACGTTAGAGCTGTTAGAGCCCCCAGACGTCATCGGAACTGGGGTTCAGGGAGTACTGGGGCTGCTCCCCGCCCTGGGCAGCATCTGTAGCTAGCAGGGTCCTTAGCACTCTCCCTCTGCTGCCTGTGTCCTAGGCTTTGGCTTTGCATCCTCATCAATAACTTTTTTTCTAGTTCTCCTTGGCCTCCCCCCCAAGCCTGAGCAGGCTGTCCCTGAGCTCCCTGACCCTGAAGAAGGAGCAGCCGTTCTCTCCGGATGACTGTCTCTTGCTGCTGGGGGTCTCTGGTGCTCCGAGCAGGAGCCTGTCAGGGCCCCGGAAGAACAGGCACCGTCGGACTGTTTGTCTCACGGCTCGTACGTCTGCTCTGTGCTTCTGTCTAGAGCTAGGGCCCGTCAGGGCTCTCTGTGTGGCGTAGGGACCCCTCGAGAAGGGAGCTCCTGAGGCCTGCTTTCATCTGTGGCTCCAGACGGTGACTTCTTCGCACAGCTTTCTGGAGACTTCTCCAGCCTGGGTCCCGAGACATCACACAAGGGTCTGTGCAGCCCAGAGAAGGCCTCCCGTGGGAGAAGGGCGGCCTCGGTGGTCTGTCTCCCCCTCTGGCCTGCAGGCGAGGAGCAGAGGCCCCTCCACAGCCTTCAGCTCCACAGCAGGATGTAGGGGTGGCGTCGAGGACAGTGGCTGGGAGACCTGGCTGTCTTGGCCATTTGTTTAGGAGGCCTGGGGGTCAGGCCTGTGCTGCCTTATGTATTTTTAGACCCCTCATCACCGTAATGACCTCAGTACCAGGGTGCTGTTGTGTTTCTATATGGTAAAGTGAGATGTAAAAGTAGAACTCTGTAGAATGCTGGAGTCAAAGGCTCAGGATTTTAGATTATTATGATGAGGGAACTTTGGTGATAAATGGAGTCTTTTTTTCCCAGCCATCCTCACCCTCAACGACGGTGGTACCTTACAGCCCAGTGCCTGTGAAACTGTGCCTGGGACCCCCCACCAGGGCAGCAGGACCCTGGGGAGAGGGCCGGCTGCGTACCCTGCAAAGGGAGGTGGCACTCTGGCATTCCAGACCGCAGTCAGCTGGGAGCTGGGATCTGGTGGAGGAGCTGGCGGTGTCAGCACCTCCCTCTGCTCCGCCCAGCCCTGAGGCAGCTGCAGGACCATGGGGAGCCCAGTGGAGAATGCAGAGGCTTCTAGCAAAAACCTACAGCACCTCAGAGGTCTTGTAGCAGCAGCAAGTGTGGGTTTTGGTTCGGGGGCTCCTTCTTTCCCTTCCTGGTTTTGAAATCTTTGCTGTTTATTAGGAAACAGGTCAGACAAACCGAGAAGTAGATGGCCCGCCTGGAGCAGGGGCGAGGGATCAGGGAATCCGAACCACAGGTCTGGGGTGGGCCTGAGGGTTGCATTTCTAACAGGTTCCAGGTGAGACTGGTGCTCTGCTGGGGAATGACATCTGAGAGCCATCAATTTAAAGAGCCCCATGTCCCCCACACCCAGCCTCAACAGTGGCCAGCTCGTAGCTGTTCACACCCCATGCACTCCACACCCAGTTATTGTGAGACAACTCAGAGAGAGATCCTATGGTCGTACCCTTAAATATCTTACTGTGTATCTCAGCAAAGACGGTCTTCAGCAGAGAAGGGAGGCTTCGGGGTCTAGAGTCCGCCATTTCTAGAGTGTCTGGCGTGGAGCCACCATGCCGGGGAGTAGCCGAGGTCTTGCTCAGCCGCCTCTGCCTTTCCCTGTGGGCTCTGTGGGGAGGGCAGAGAGCAGCCCCAGGGCCCCAGTGGGGGCCGCAGAAGCTGCTGGGATCCCAGCCGTAGCCCTGCTTGGGGCTGAGATGACAGCGAGCTGTTCTACATCAGCCAGTGGGGGCGGGAGCTGCAGCGTGAGGGACTGAGGGGCGGGTGGGGTGTGCACAGTCTTGTCCTCTGAACTGCTCTTTGAAGCCCTCTGCAGTTTCTACTTTGCACCCTAAATTCCATAAACCCACTTGCCTTTCTCTGTCCCTTCAGTTCTCTGTCCCTTCAGTCCTGCCAGCTTCATTTGGTCATCGTCATCTCCCCTGAAGTTGGGAGCTTGGAGAGGGTTCACGTGAGGGCATCCCCAACTCCAAATCCGCCGGGGCCCTTGAGGCAGGCAGGCGGCAGTAAGAGGCCCCTGGTGTCGGGTGTGGTAGGCATCCTGGGTGCCACCAGCCTCTGGGAGGTGGCAGGGGCCAGGGCTCTTCTCCAGGGTTCCTCTAGCATTGGGTCCTCATGGGCTCTCCTTGGGACCCCTGGGACCCCGGCCGTTCCTCCAGTGTCCACTCACCTCCCTACTGTGCCTCGCAGCCTTGACCCGAGCGCGAAGCTTGATCCTAGCACGCAGTTCTGCAGCCAGCTGTTTCTGTTTCTACCCCTGTGCTCAAAGCAGCCTCCTTACTCACTTCGGGTTTCCTGTCCCCTCCCTCCCGTCCCCTCGCCCCGTACCTCCTGCCCACGTTTCAGCCAGAGCCGTGTTTCTAAAACAGAAGTCAGACCCCACTGTGTTCTTTCTTAAGACCCTTCGGTGGTTCCTAATTCCTTCAAGACAAGGTTGCAGACGGGAGGCTGAGAGGGAGGCCTGCACCCCAGGTTGCGCACTTCCCGCCGCGTCCCTCGCCCCTGGTCGCAGCACCCTAGCCCTGGCTCTCTGCTGTCTGCTGTGCAGGGTTCGGCTCTGGGCTCGTGTCCTGCGGCTGCTTTCCCCAGCTCCTGGGGTTGGGTCAGGTTCTCCAGAGCAGCCCCCACCATGCTTTCCTTGCCCTGTTGTGGCCCTCGTCACTTATACGTTGTCGCCAGTTGCTGTGCCTATATCCCTGGAAACTTGTCGCCGGCTGACTCTGGTGGTCTGCTGCGTGAGTTAGGTCCCTGCTGTCTCTGGTCCCTTACAAGCTAAGTACAGAAACGGAAAGGAAGTGTTTGGGGACTCTTAGAGCAATCTGACGTGGCTGTTGCCGTCACAAGATTGTGTATTTTACAGTAGAGTTGGCCCAGGCAGGACTATCCTGCACCATCCAAGCACGGGCCCAAAGAACTGGCTGGACTGTCCGCATCGTCCCCAGCAACTTCATGGTGACTGTGTCAGTGATCACTATCTGCCATGCTCCGCCAGGCTGTCGTGGGATGAATTTTGTCAAAACTCTGTATGGTTTTTCTCGCAAGCATCTCGAGCTAATGTCAAGAGCTGTTCTGCTGATAAGGGCCCAGTTTTGTGCTTGTGGGGATGCCACGCACAGGTTTGTATTGGTGTAGCGCTGGCGCGTGCATTTGTGGGATTTTAGTTAGGCAGACTCCAAGAGGCGAGGCGGTGGTCACCACTCCCTGCGTTACAAGCGCTCTGCTTTCCACGTGGGAGTCACACGGGAATCCTACGAGATGCAGGCACTTTGGATTTGAAACTGTGTTGAATTATTATACAAATTTATCTTCTTTCTAAATTCTAATCGAATATAAAAATCGGCATAGTTGATCTGTCTTCAAGGTTGACTTGCTCGTATCCTCAAGGAATTTATTGTGTAACTTGGCTCATTTGTGTGGTTCCGCTGTCAGCCCAAGCCTGTGTCCCTCAAAGCAAGGGTTTCTGGTTTTAGTCTTCGAATGCCATCATGCTCATGCACAGGAGGGACACGTTAGGCTGAGGGCAGCACTTGACCGGAACCTTTCCCTAGTTGGCAGCAGGCCCCACGAGAGTCGCAGAGGTCCAAGGTCCGATGGAGTGTTGTTTGGGAGGCCTGTCACTCGGGGGTAGGACACCGAGAGGGAGCTCCACATGGCAGGTGCTACATGCTCAGGCAGGTGGTCTTTCAGGGATCCAAGCAGAGCTAAACTGAGAGGATGGGGAGCTGGACAGGCAGGCTGGGGCGGGGTCGTGCGGGTGCTCAGGACCCCCTCAGCTCAGAGGGGTCATCTCACACCCGCCTCCTTCCCTCGGTTATCTGTTGGTGCATAACAAATACCCACCAACTCGGCGGCTTGGAATAACACACATTTACAATCTCACAGTTTCTGTGGCCAGGATTCTGGGCCGAGCCTGTGTCCTGCGCTCAGGATCTCACAAGGCTGTAGTCAAGGTGTCGGTCAGGCTGGGGTCTTTCTGGAGTTCAGAGTCCTCTTCTGAGCTCACATGGTTTCGTTGGCAGAATTCACTTCCCGTGGTTGTAGGACTGAGGGTCCCTGTTCCTGCTGGCATCAGCTGGGGCTGCTCTCAGCTCTCCGAGGCCGTGCTGCCCCTCACAGGCCCCTCGCACATGGCAGCTTGCTTTCTCCAGGCCAGCAGGAGACGCTCGCTGACGCCTAGACCCCATTTTAAAGGCCACACCTGATTAGGGCAGGCCCACCAAGCACAATGTCCTTTTTGCTCAACTCAAAGTCAACTGATGAGGGATCTCAATTATTTGTGCGATTCTCTTTGCCATATAACGCTCCAGCATCCGTCACATTCTCATTCCGCACACGCCGGGGCAGAGGGCTGCACAGGGCGTGTACACCAGTGGTAGGTCTTAGGGACCATCCCAGAATTCTGCTGACCACTCTCCTCTCCTCCCATCCCCATCTGGTGGCAGCTTCCTTCTCCCTTCCTTGTGTCCTCACCTGATCCCTCCTCCCTGGCCCCCTGGCCCCTTCTCCCAGTGCACCCTCTCTTCCTCCTCTCCCAAGCTGAGGGGCTAAGGCCGCTGTGAGGGCGCTTGCCTGTTACCTACTGGCTTAGAAACCGAGCCAGCGGGCACGGAGCCACGTGCCTCCCCACGGGTGGCCTTCGTCATTCGCTGGCCTGCTGGCGGCTGGGGGCCGCAGGAAGTCAGTGCGATGCACTTTCCTTCCCCAGCTCCTCCCGCCGTGCTGGACCTTTTCACAGACTCCGGCCGCCCTTCACGAAACAAGCCGTGGCCTTGGAAATCGAAAACGGCAAGGAGGGATCAAACTCAGTTGCATTTGTGACTTCTGACACCCCTTGATTTGAAAGACATGGGCGGGTTGATAAAGGAGCCACGTGAATGAACCGAGTTATAGAACAAATTCCTTGTGAGGACACAGGCAGGCCGACCTGGAAGGCAGATCACCCACGGCCAATTTCAATTCAGATGAGAACTCAGAAAGAAAATAAATTTGTAATACACGCACTGTGTGGAGGAGGTGGCCCTTGACATAAGGACCCCCTTCCTGGCGTGAGCCCGCCGGGCAGAGCGCCCACAGCCCACCTTGCTGCTGGCTGGCCACAGACCCCGCCAAAAGCACGCTGGCCATCTCTGAAGGCTCTGCTTTAAGATTCCCTAGGAGCCGGGCATGGGGGCAACCACCTATATCCCAGCTCCTTAGGAGGCCGAGGTGGGAGGATTGCTTGAGACCAGGAGTTCGAGGCTGCAGTGTACTGATGGCACCTGCAAATAGGCGCTGCACTCCAGCCTGAGCAACATAGCAAGACCCTCTCTCAACAAAAACAAAGATGATGTGAGTTCCCTGAAAACTGTGTTTAGAGAACCGTTGGTGTGAGGATATGCATTCCCAAAAAAACTTAAGTGGAAAGAAGATGGGATTTGTTTGATACCAGGAAACCCAAATTCTGGAACACTTTTGCCATCTATGTCATTGGGCTGTTCTGCATGAAATAATGAACAGCATGAGAATCATAGAACATGAAACATGAACATAAATGCCAGGTTCGAGGGCATGCATTGGCCGTCCCTCGCCAAGCATTTTCAGCGCTCTCAGGTGGAATCTGGCAGAACAGCTACGAGTTGAAAGACCGTTAAATGGAGGCAGTTTTGTTTTTTTTAAACATTAGGAAGGACTCTAACAGCTAGAACCATTTGCTCTGATCTTCGTTTTCTTGAGAAAAGGTGGGCTCCCGGCACTGCGGGGCTGAGGGCTGAAGGGGAGACCGAGGGTGCAGGTGTGCTTTGAGGTGACTGGCTGGGAGTCTGGAGAATGGGGGTGAGTCCCAGCGCCAGGCCAGCAGCCCCGTAATCTCAGTCTGGCAGCCTCCCCGGCCTCCACTCCCTGCTCTGTCAAGTGAGGGGTCGAACTAGAAACCTGCAGGAGCATCCAGCTCTGACGCTCCGCTCTGTGTGTCTGTCGTAGCTCAGAGGGAGGCAGACTGCCCAGCCCTGCCACTTACAGGCTGTGTGACCTTGGGCAAGTTACTTAGCTTCTCTGTGCCGTGGTCCCTCATGTATAAACCGAGGATGGTAACAGTCTCTGCCCAGTGGGGCTGTTTCGAGGAGTACGTGGCATAATGTATTATCCATGAAGTGCTTAGAATAGCGCCCTCTTGGCATTTGAAAGGGCTGGGCAAATGGTAGCAGTTCCTATAGCTACCATCGCTGTCACTCCTGACCACCCTTGTAACCTGAATGAGTCTGGGGTTCATTGTCGTCTGCCTCTTCAGTCTGAACAAGATTTTCTTTCAGCGGCATCACTGCTGACCGTGTCCTGGGAAGCTGTCTGCCCTCTAACCGGATGTCCGCTCTCTTTCAGGCGGAGGCCCGGCTTGCGGCGAAGCGCGCGGCCCGTGCAGAGGCTCGCGAGATCCGCATGAAGGAGCTGGAGCGGCAGCAGAAGGAGGTAACGCGGGGGGCTCTTCGCTGGGTCTTTTCACGGTGACTTTCATTTCAGGCCCAGCGTGCGAATGCGGAGGCACCTGTCGCTGCCGAGGCGCCTGGCCGTCTCACCCGGCCCGCGGTGCAGTGCGCGTGCGCGGCGGGAGTGCGCATGCGCAGGCCCGGCCTGCCCCAGACCGTGGCCTGTGGGACCCTGAGACGAGCGTGTGGGCCCCGCGCCGGTGGAGACCCTCCTTGGCCAGCCTCTGGCTGAGGGGGGCCCAGAGCGCTGGGCTGAACTTCAAGGTCCAACTATCGAACTAGAATTAGGTCCTTCGAATTTAAATGGGCAAGAAGAATAGATTAGTAATTTTTAAACTGACCAAATTGTTTCATTGGTAGATATTTCCCCGAAGGCTTTTACGGTAGGTTTCGGGACCCCCGAGGCCTGCGTGATGCAGAGAAGAGAGGAAACATCATGGATGAAGTAGCCGGGGAGCAGCCCCCCGCCCCGGAATGTGGGCGGTGAATGTGGACGCACCTGTTTCCATCCTCTCGAGCTGGACCCAGAGGTCGTTTCTGGCAGCACGAGGGCTCTTCAACTCGGGGTGGGTCCGTGACCGCAAAGGCGGGAGGCCTCGCCCCTGCCGGTTCACGTTCTCCACCCACACCTGGCCCCAGCCGAAAGGGCCTCTCTTGTTAGAAAGATGTGAATTTATTGTGCTGGGCAGAAGTCACCAGCTGCCTTCCCCAGGGCTGGTTTTCATACACAGGTTCTCGTCTGGCTCTCATGGTGACATTTAAGAAGTCAAACCAGTTTTTAAAATTTGTGAGATTTGAGATAAAAATCTGAATCTCCAGTTTCCCATAAGACCATTGCCGATTCTGCCATGATCCCAACAAGGACAAAGCCGGTCACATTCCCTGTAGGGACAAGGCCCCGGCCGCCAGCCTGAGGTACCCGTTGCCCTTCCTGCCTGGGGAGTTTGCCACTCCACATGGAAATACGTGGGCAGAGGAGGGGGCAGTGTCACCTGCCTTGGGAGCCATCCTGACACCGAGCAGCCCCCGCACACTCAAGCTCTGCTCCATGTAGCACTGCTGGAGGCCACCAAGTGGAATACTTCTTTTGTTCTGATCTGGTTTTCTAAAATATGAATTTTAAACGACAAGATACCGATTGCTTTTCAAACTGCACTTTCTCTGTAGACTATTTCTGTTCATATGTCAGTAGACACTTCAGGCTCATCGTGTGCCGGCCACTGCTAGCCCCTTCCATCTGTTCTAGAAGCCACACCGTGGCAGGGCAGGACAGGAGTTAGTCCCAGAGGCAGCGGCTACCGCTTCTCAGGCTGCATGGCTGCCTCGTTCTGCAGGGCTCGTGGCTGGCGCCGGAGCTCCGAGGCGCATCTGGTTTTAATCTGCCTCCCCTGGTTCCCCAATAGGGACACGGTCTTTATTATTATTATTATTAAGGTCATAGAAGAGTTGTGAGAAGAATTTCCTCAGATAATTTGCTGTTCTGCCAGATTCTGCCATGCTTGATTGGATTTAAGTCCCCCGCCCTGCTGGTGGTTTCTGTGGGGCCGTGTCCTCAGTCCTGTGGGAGTGGCCAAGCCGAGGGAAGGGTGGAGGGGTGCTGTGAGTGGGGCCTCCTTCGGTTTCCATGCGGTATTAGCCGCCATCCCGTCATTCATCTCAAGGGCAGCGTAAGGGAAAGTTGCTTTCACCGAGAATACAAATGTAAGATTTCTACAAAATCAAGGTGAGAATGTATTATATAGCATACCTGTCTTCCAAATTATACATTTAGATAAAATACATTCTATCCTTAATTAGGGGTAGAATTGATTTAAATAAATACATGATGATATTAGCAGCTTGTTACAGAGTTCTTGGGAAAAAGTTGTTGGTTTAGAAAATAAAAATTGAGATGAATGAAGCCACAAAATCATCTATTCAAACAGCTTCCTTTAAAAGCAAAGCATCCCTTTCTTCCTTTGAGCAAAAGGAGTCCTCTCCTGTTGCATTTTAATTCTACAGCATAGGAGTAATCTGTTGATGAACTCCTGCATCTCAGTTGCAATATATCAAGCCAGGCCCAGGGAAGCCCCCACTGCACACACAGGAGAAAGAAGCCAGGCCCAGGGCAGCTGGAGGGCTGCGCTGAGATTCACACCCGGGTCCCTGACTTGCAGAGCCCACGCCCCATCCAGAGCAGCCCTCAGGTATTCGACACCTGCTGACTAGCGTGGGCTTTGCAGAGAAACTCCAATTAAATCCTGGGAAATCTGGTTTAAAGTACCACAGTCATACAAACATACAAGTGTCATTTGGTGAGTAGATCGCATTACAATTTTGAAATCGTTCATCCCAGGGCATGTTTCCCTTCTATCGTAAAGACATTTCAGTGGTTCCCAGGGATCAAAACGCTTTGTCCTGATGCAAGTTCCGAGGAACGTCCGCCACGACAACGGTTTGCTGATTTCGGTCTGCGCTCTCAGACAGGGCTGTACTGAGACAGGACCAGGAGGAAAGTTGCCGGGAACGTGGCCAACATTCCCCGCAAAAAACCGGGTCCCTTTGGTAGAATTGTAAGGGATAAGAAAATAATAGAGAAAAATGGAAAATAAAAGAAATAAAAGTACACAGAGACAAAGATATAGTTTTATAAGTTTATGAAGATTATAGGCAAAGCGGGATCTCAGGGGGCCTAGACCTTCTCCGTGGGTCTCAAAAAGCCCCGAATGAGGTCTTACATGGTAACTTACAGGGAATAGTGATTAATTGCCAGGGGTAACAGATTTACGTAACAACAGGTAGTTCCTCTCAGGTTAACAGATTTTCAAAAGGCTTCTACAGATCCTTTAACTAATTCTATCTACGTGAACAAATGGTTAGAAAATCTTTCAAAGATTAACTTCTAAGTTCTAAGGTAAGTTTATCACTTAACAGAGGGGTTAAACAGAGATATGTTGGCTCCATATTTATTAGGTTATTGTGAATGGAGACAGGCAGTCTGGACTGTTTAAACGAGAGCTTTGCTTATAGCCATTTGGGCAGCTGTCTATTCCGGGGGGCACTCCATTGTCAGCTCTCAGCCTGTAGTTTTTAACAGATTCGCTTTGCTTTACAAAGCAAATCCAAACCTTTAGGTCTGAGAAACGCAGCGCCTCGTGGGATACAGCCGCTACTGTCTTTCAGAGACACCCTTCCTTCCGGGTGCAACAGCATTTGAAATGCAAACCAACACGTTCACATGTTCCTTCAGGGCAAAGCCCTGAAAAACTCCTAAGACAAATCCTGTCTGCAAACACATCTATATTAATTCATGGAGCAACAGAAAGCGTGGTGTCCCTTGAGAGAAAGCAGATTTGGCAAACGTCGCCTTTTCCAGCTATCCTCTGTGGATCAGCCTCGTCACTGAGGTTTCTGCGCAGGCTGTGATGACGTGAAGGTGTCCGAGCACGGCGGCAGACTCCTGCCTGGGTCGAGTCGCGTGACTGGTGACCCCACACTCCTTTCCGGTGTGTGAAATGAGGGCCCTGGAAGGCAGGGGACACGTCAGGGAGGGGGCAGAGAAATGAATGTGACCAAGACAGCAAGTGGGACACTGGCCAAGGCAGCTCGAGGTGGGAAAAGCCACGTTTGTGGAAGCAGAGGACAGGTGTGGCAGGCAAGGGCTGCCTTGGGAGGTGAGAGCTGGGTGGAGGAGACGTCCTGGCTCGGCCACTGTCCTTTTTCTGGTCCAGCCAACCCAGCAGCTCTCACTCATAAAAGGGACAATTTGACCATTATAAATTTAGGATCTTTGACATACAACAGCATTACTATTTATGTCTGCTCCTGTATAAACAGGTATTTGAAAGATTTAAAATAACGTAGATGTATATTTTGTGACTAATCAGAGAGGACCAGGCAGGGTGGACATCCCAGAGCCCCTGCCAGGTCGCAGCACTGGGCTTCGGTACTGTCACAGTCTGTGAGGGGCATTTTCCCAAATTTTACAGGTGAAGAAAATGAGCCTTATAGAGGTTAAGACAGTTTTCCCAGAAGCTGAGAAAATGGCCCAGCCAGGTTTAAGTCCAGATCTGACTGACTGCAAAGCTTGTGGTCTTCCCAGCACACCCCGCCTCTGCCTTGAAGTCAATTCTGTAATAAGCAATAAAAACAAACAAAACAGAAGATGAAATGGGTGTGTTGACCATGGGGTTAAGGTTGGCACCAGCTTGCCGGCACCCACAGCAAAGGGGGAAGTAGACCGGGCCACGTAATCCTAGTCATTTTCCAAGTGCAAACATGCCTCGAAAACCAAGGTTCTCCTTGGTGCTGAATTCAAGGCACAGAATATCAAAAATAAAATGGACAATTTTGTCAGCAAGAGTTTTACAGAAAACACTGAAGCAGTAGCTATTCACCTAGCTGTCCCTTGATTTGACCCCCATCCAGGGGCGGGGAAGTGCACACGTGTGCGCGCCCACGACCATCTGTGTGTGCGTCTAGAGGGAAGAGTGAGTCCGGCTAACGGGCTCGGAGCTTGCAGGATTTAGGAAGGTGTGCCGACAGCACCTCCCCCGGCCTCTGCATATCACATCTCTGGGCCTGGCTGTTGCGAGAACCAGCTGACGCAGTCTGAAGTCGTACAACCTGATACCTGGGGCGCTGGCATTTTAAGTTGTTGATTAAGGGGAAATGAATACCCTTTGGAAGACCAGTGTTTAACTGGTAGGGCTGATATTTTGGTGTAAAAATTGAGAGCTACAATCCCTGTTTTCATCTGGGTAGCGAGCCTTCCCACCTGCACACGGGTGTTTCTGAGCGGCCGAGGGTTTTTTCTGAGCAGGAAGACGCGGTGAGAACACTGGGGAGGGCGGAAGCTGGTGACTGGGGCCGGGATCCCCCGGGGAGGACGTGCAGAGCGTGCAGGGAGGAGAGACAGCAGAGACAGCAGTGTGGGGAGGACCCCGCAGTCTGTCACCACGCCTGGGAGGGCAGCAAACTGGCTGCCTGTGTGTCTGATACAGGCGGGCTCCAGCCCACCCTGAGCTCTCCTTAATGATTCTTTTCAGCAGTTGCACGTGGTGAGGACCGACTGGACTCCAGCTTATGTTAGCTGTGCTCTGGGGGCTGTTTAAAAGGATATGAGCTCCTTTTTAGGGGAAAATTATATGTAGATCTTCTTTGGGGAATCCAGGTGAACCTTGAACTTCATTAGAAGAACCTACCGCACTAGAAAACAGTGCGGATCAGGGTGCATCTCCTTCATTGCTGTTGACTGGGGAACATTTTGGTCGGAGGTGCTGTGTCTGTTATCATCACAGCATTGACTGTGTTCACCTGAGCTCCCCCATATATGACTCGAAACGCTAAATCTAGTCTTACAGTTTTGGCAGGGCCTTGAACAGTGCCTGACACAAATGTTTTGTTGAATGAATGAATGAAAATGAGTAGATACCTCAGCCTTGCCTAGTGATTACTACAAAATTAGAAAACTCTGAAGCAAACTCATGTGTCAATGTCTGATAGTAACTTCTTTTTTACTATTTCAGTGATATTCTAATGGTCGCTCTGTTTAGCTGGCATTTTCCTCGTGTTCTGTATGTGTCGGCATAAATCAGAACATCAAAGCCTCTTTTTTCATTATTTGTGAATTTGACCGGTTGACTTTCCAATTAAGTTTCTGTACTTTCTGGTTAAACTTTTACTATAGTAGTATGAGAAGAAATTTCAAATTAAAGATGGAGAAGTGTTTTTTCCCTTTTATGGTACTAGGTTATACAAATTTCTGCATTAGAACGACAGCAGGATTGTGGTAGAGATTCATGTGGGTATACCCGTATTTCTCCAGTATATCCAAAGTGGAACGTGAAGTAAGTAATGAATCTACTAATTCTTTCAGTGGGACCACAGACACTATTTCATGCACATTTTACCAGTATTCACTGTTTCTTTCCCAGTATGGCTTTTATTCATATTTCTATTTATAGAACCTTTCTTTCTGATGTTTCTGCTTCTTTAATTGGATGTTATATTTCTTCCCCTTTTTCTTTTGTTCTTTTCTATAGATCTATCAGGTCCAAAAGGTAGGCTCTTCCTTCTTTATTTTGTAATTTGCATGGACTAATTTTTCTTTGCCAAGGGCCTGGGCACCTTTCAGAAATAACGCCTTGCATTGGAGAGACGCAGAAGCTCTGACTCTCGTTTCACTGCCTTGTGTGCGAATTTGTTTGAACGAGAACGCTAGGTCCCCGCTCCAGCCCCAGGAAAAGCCACAGCCAGACACATTCCTGTGTACTGAATGCCTTTCCCGTCTCCATTTTCCTCAAGATGATAGAAAATTGTTTCCTTGAGAAAAAAACTAAGAAACAAAATCATGTTTCAGAATTTAAGGAGCCTTTTGAAATCATATATTGAAAGAAAAAGATAATTTTCTTATAAAACGTTTAAAATATCAATGCAAATTACCACCTATTGAGAGATGATTAGATATTGATTTACAATAAAAACGAGTAAGAAAGACAGAGACATAGCAATGAAATAAACCTGCCCTCCATCCCTAATACTCAGAGTTTCCAAACTAACGCGCATCCCCATTTCCTAGTACTGTGTAGAGTCGGCTGAGGTTTAGCAATGAATACACCAAGCAGGCCGGGCTCAGAAAAGAGAGAGAAAGAGCAAGTCGATGACTCATGGTTCAGCAGTAATAAGGTCAAGAGAGAGCGGTTCCCTGCGAATTTACAGAATTTGCATACAAGCGAGTCTTGCCCATAAATGCTTTTAGTTTGTTACTGATGACATCTGTAATAGTTTCTTTTTATGAATTTTAGTTTCTAGATAAAATACAACTGTGTTATTCTCTTAGAGCAGCTAAGAAGATGAGAATAAGGTCAGTCACTCTCCGAGGGCAGAGCGCGCAGGCCCTCTCAGCACCCTGTCGGGACATGTGACAGCCTGGTGTGCTGGCTTCCTGCGCCGGCCACAGAGCCGTATGGCCTTCCCTTCCGCCTCCTTCACTCTGCCGAACGCCTGTCCTGACGAGTGCAAAGAAATGAGTGACGTAGACGCCAGAATCTCTGCACCTGTTAGTGTTTCTAGGGCCCAAGTTTTGAAATGGATCCTGAAGCCCGAGTCCCTGTCATCCCCAGTGTGGACAAGCCCCGGCAGGTCAGAGGCAAGGCTGGGGCCCGCGCTGTCGTCCCAAACCTAGAAAAGGGGCCCCGTCCAGTCCTTTCCGCTCGCAGCCACCCCCGGCCTGTGTTAGGTCACTGTCATTTTCCCTCCACAAACGCACCAGGGACGCAAGGTGAGAACCTGGTCAGGAAGGGCGTGTGCCCAGTGCACGTCCGCAGCAGAAGCGCAGTGCTCAGCGTTGTCACGCAGGTGTGCCCAGGGGACGGGAAGGCTTTCTTCAGCACGGAGATTTATGCAGAGGAAAAGGAGGCAGGCAGTCAGCCTTCCTCCCCGCCCAGCTGGCTGCTTTGTGTAATGGTTTCTCTTGAGTCAAAGCTGTTTCTGAAAGTCAAGCACCTTTTGCTCTGGCGTGGCTCGTGCTTCTGTCTGCATGACTCACCGGCTGATCGCAGTGGTTTACGTTGGGAATATTTTGCACTTTCTGGACTTTGCCGTGCGGGTGCGGGTGGCTAACATGGGAACTACTAGCAAATGGCGCTGGCTGTCTCCACGGGTGTCGTCCCCGCCTGGAGTGACGTGGAAATGCAGCTGAGGCTACGGTAGCTACCGACAAGGCTGCCTGTGAACGAGGTGGAAGATTTTGAATACTTGTTCTTATTTTTATCATGAAAAGAGCAATAAATAATGTGCAGTATTTTATATAGGTATATAACGGGGCAAAAAGAAAAATATGAAAATAGAAAAACTGATAATACAGATTTCTTTTGGAATTTAAATGAGTTTATTGTGAATTTATATAGCCTCTCCCCCCTCCTTTTAAAAAACCTATTTTTCTTCTATGTTTGAAGTTAAGCCATGAGATAAAGGCGGGGTGGTGGCATCACGTGTTACAGGGAAAAAGCTGGAACTGGGCAGGAGCCAACGTTAACTGAACGCAGTAGCTTTCAGCTGATGCATTTCACTGAAATTGAAGTTAAAACACGACTTTGGGAAGTGCTCGCTTTTATTTCCTTTACGAATTTAAGGAAATAACTTACTGAAAAAGATGTGGCTCATCTACTTTTTGTGTTAGAGTTCAGTGTTGAATTTGTAAAAGCATTGGTAAATGCTCCCTCCTAATTTTTCTTCTTCCAACTTTCTACTTACCGCCATCTCTAAGAGTGGGAGGAGACCATCGGAGGGCTGTAGATTTTAAATCTGGCTGCCCTTCAAAACGAAACTAAACCAAACCGAGCAGCAGCATGTTTTGGTTATTGTAAAACAGTGTCAAAAACTGCCTTGTACTTCTAGCATCCACTTTTTCTTCTGATTATAAGATTTTAATATGTAAAGAGAAAACTCACATCTGTGTTATATGATATGGAGGTTTGGCAGGTTGTTTCTTGATTTTCTAATTGGAAATTGAAGAAAAAGTAAGGAGAAAAGCAAAACCCCATTATTTGGGACTGTAACCTGGGTCCCCACCTAACTTTGGGGCTACTGTATGTAGCGACGGTAACAGGCTCCCTGAGTCTGTTTTTCTAATTCCAACTTGGCCCGTTATGGTTTAGACCAACACCATAAACACGTGGAGGTATTACCTACAGTAAGCTCCAAACGTAATTTGCAGGTCTGAGTATTTTTCTTCCCGTACAAAGACCTCTTCTGTAGGCTATGGTCATCTTTCTGCCCATGGCATGCTCTAAAGATGCCAAAGCGTGTGAATCCCCATGGGCCTAGATTCAGCGTAGACACCAGGCAGCTGGGACAAGTGTACTAGACATGAAGGGGTCAGCACAGAGTTCCCCCATCCTCTGGGTGTCCTCGTTCCTGATGTATTAATAGCAACACGGGGATGCCTCTGAGCTTTTGCTGCTCCCAAACAGTGTTTTATTCCTTCGTATTCCTTTTGCTTTGAAGGCATGAACAGCTTCACAGAGGGGCTTGAAATGCTGCTGGTCTCGACTTACCTGCTGGGGCGGAGGGGCCGGGGTGGGGGGTCTCTCTTCACAGCTCACAACCTGCACGGGCTGGGCGGGCGGCGGCTTTCTCTGCAGAACTCGAGCGTGTTCCTGACTGCTCTGCTCTGGCATGTCACCCTCACTGCGCGGCTTGGGCGGCGATTTAGAAATGCATGTCAGAACGGTTTCTTAGACAATTACTATTTCCCTTCTTGCCTAATTTTCTTTCCCTTCTGTCTGTAGAAATATTATGGGCTGGATTCAAAATGGGGTGACATCGAGCAGTGGATGGTAGGCCTCAAATACAATTTTAAGACTTAAATGGTTTATAATTTAATTCTTATGCAGTTTAATTATGTAGATAGATTCCTATTGCACCATAATTTAATACCGAGAGATTTTCTTCCGGGGATTTCTGCATCTGGTCTCTGATTGTTTACATCCCCAAATGAGCCTGCTTAGAAACGCTGGGCCAGGCGTTTTGCCTGTTCAGTAGCCACCGACTGCTGATGCCTCTGGGCCGGCAGTCTGTGGGTCTCCACTGCCACGGCCTCCCTGCACTCCGTGGGCGGAGGGCTGTCCACGGGGACTCAGCCTGGGCGCGTGTCCCCGGTTTGAGAACTTCTGGTGAATGTGCCCGTTACCACCACGGCTCACCAAGTCTGGCCAGAGCCCAAGAGGTGCGTTATTCTGCGTTTCCTTCTTTCGTGATGCCACCAGCTGGCCTCACCCCCATCCGACTTCATCTGCACTTGCTGTCGGGCCCCTCCTCATCCTGTCCGCTGTGCCTGCTGAAACCACTGCTCTTTGGTGAGAAAATTCCTTTACCTTCTCAACCTGTTTCCTCGAACCACCCTCTACCTTCCTAAGTCAGGTGAGAGCCAGCTCACCCCTAGTGATACAGGAGTCCCTCTGGCCCTCCTGGGAGGCTGCCGCGCCCACAGAGGGAGGCTCTGGAAGGGGAGCATTCCATGTGCCTTGCACTGGTCCGAGACAGCATGGCCACACTCGGGAATCCGTTGGCCTGAGTCATTCTTCCTTCTCCTGGCCCTGTTGCTTTGCTGCTGCCCTCGTAAATATCATCACATGCTTTTAGCATTTGAGAGCCTGGCCAGGGAGGAAATGCCCTGCTAAATGTTCCTTAGACATGAAATAATCAAATGAAAATGTAAAATTATCTCCTAACATCTTAGATACTGTGTATAATATAAAAGAGACTAGTTCTTCAAATATAATGAATACACACTTCCTCTATTGAAAAAATGATTAAATCTAACCTGTGTTGTAAACCGTCATTTTAGGCTTGCATGGCACAGGCAGATGTATTTTAACCAACTCTTAAGACGCAGTTAAAAGATGCATCATTGTTTTATATACCACTGAGAAAGAAAGAAAATGTTAATTATAATTGTGAGCAACTTCGATTATAGGATATACCCCCCCAACTTCAGAGATGTCCAAGCATGAAAAGCTGTGTGTGCCTTGGAATCCACAACGTATAGTAGATAGGGTGATCTTTATTGGATCTTTTGTGGGATTTATCTTCTGATTCCCAAGGAGAGAGAGTAAGGTTGTGAACATAAAAGAAAAAGTAGGTTGACTTAAATGGACCAGATTATAGGGGTTAAGAAAAAAATTAAGACCCAGACCAGGCACAGTGGCTAACACCTGTAATCCTAGCACTTTGGGAGGCCGAGGCAGGAGGCTCACTTGAGGCCAGGAGTTCAAGACCAGCCTGGGCAATGTAGCAAGACCCCATCTCCACAAAAAAAAAAAATTAGCGGGGTGTGGTGGTGCACACCTCTAGTCCCAGCTACTTGCTAAGGGAGGAGGATTGCTTGAGCCCAGGAGTTTGAGGTTGCTGTGAGCTATGATCATGCCACTGCACTCCAGCCCATACAACAGAGTACGACCCTGTCTCAAAAAAAAAAAAAATTAAGACTCAGGTTCTGCCCCAACACACATCGTTTTTAAGGCAAAATGAAATATGCCAATTATTTGTGTGCTTAAGAACCTCCCCCTTTTATTATTTTCCAGTGGTTTGATTAAAGCCTTTAAACGAAAACAAGACATATGTTTATTTGACATTTAGGTCAGAAATGCTGTATTATGTTGCAATGGGACTATCTTGGCTTTTGTAAAGCACCTCTGCTATGTCCGTCTCTAACCTTTTCAAACTGTTTCCTCCATTGTTTCGGTAGGAAGACAGTGAGCGCTACTCGCGTAGATCCCGAAGAAACACATCGGTTAGTACTGTGCTTGTTGCTTCCTAGGCAATGTGATCGAAGTCTCATTTGTACTTTAGTGCCTGAAATATATATATCATCTCATATCATCATCTCTTAATGTTTATGAAATAAATTAATTAATACTGACATTACTTAAACACAGACTATGAACTTGGCTATTAGCGTGTTGACCTAAATTTGGTAAGGAGAGTGTATTTGAGAAATTTGTAAGTATTAATATATTTATGACAATTTTAGTGCTTTTTTTGCTATTGGTTATGTATATATAATTTGCATAGTAATACACACTGAGGCTGTGTATTTTTACCTGTGAAGTAAATAATACCACCTTAATGAAATTAGTTTAAATCCATATTATTCATAAATAGTCCTACGACAACAGAGGCGCAAGTAGTCCATGTTGTCAAGGACCTTGCCTTGTGACCGCTGAGATGTTCGGAGGCGGCTGGCCCACCCACTGCCGTGGTGTCGGACCAGCACGCCCTCTGTGACTTGGACGTTGGTGTCTTTGTGTATGTTATATTGTCACTTCACGGTTGTTTCATCCTTTCTTTTAATAGGCTTCTGACGAAGATGAGCGCATGTCAGTGGGTAGTCGCGGAAGCCTGAGGGTCAGTAACCACGATGAGTTTGCATGGCACGGTGTGTGGTCTGAGTCCTTTGCTTTTCCATCCCTGCATTCCAACTTCTCATCCGTCGTCCCTGTAGTCCGATAGTCAGTACCTAACTGACGGGATGCTCGTTTAAAATCTAATCAGTAGGAGATGCTTCTCTGCTGTTGTGAACAGATTATTAATACACATAGGCACTTTGGTTGTTTCTTTCTCCCGAAAGCGGAAGTCATCGTTTTTCTGTATTGGTCCGCGTCAAAACTACCGGAACGTTCGTTAACACGGTTGTGTCAGGGTTGCTGGGATGGTAAGCAGGAGTAATGAATAGTCTCCAAGCAGCCACTTCATTTTACGGAGGGACTACACAGAGCCGAAGGCCTGTTTTTCATTGTTGTGACAGTTAAATCATAATCACTCCTGACTTATGTATAAGCACTAAGTTTGTGTTTAACTTGGCTGTTTATAACAATAAAATGACCAGGCGACACATCGTCTTTGTGCTGTTAAAACGACTCTGTTGTTGTCACTGTCCTTGCAGTGCCAACAGCAGATCCGTAGCCATTTTGCCAGAAAGTTACCGTTCCAATGTGCAGCCGATTGAAGTGCCATCGTGCTATTTGGAACTTTCTCCTGAGACGGCGTAGCCTCCGTGGTGCGGTTGTCCCTTCCTCACGGGCCCTCTGGCACGGCTCATTCTAGAGGAGGAAGATTTACGTAAGGAAAGTATAATAAATGCAAAGCTCAGTTTACAAAATCTGTAGACAAGGTGCAGACATGACAGCTGCTGAGCAGGCCCAGGAGAAGGTCGAGTCCTTGAAACCTGTACCGAAAACACCGTTTCAAGGATGAGGGGGAGTGGCCAGGTGAGGCGAGGGCTCAGATTTAACCTCATGGGGGACGACGGTGACATTGATGAGAACTTTTGATGGAAATGTTGATTAATATGGTTTCAAGAGAGAACAGGAAGAGAGAGATTGAGACAGAATCCAAAACTCTGTATCAAAAAGTATCGTCTTCAGAGCTATGATCCTCCTGAAACCGTGCGTGAGATTTTGTGTGCACTTACGGTTTTCTGGGAAAAGAATGTTCACTTTCTTAAGGTTCTTTGGGGTTTCCTGGACCCAAAGAATTTATTGCAATATTAACGAGTATGTTGAGGTTACGCCAACATTCATCTCATTTTCAATGATTTTAACCAGAAATGAGTTTAATTTCTTTGTTGGACACTGTTCTTTGCCAGGACATCACGTATATTTGGTTTAAGGTATGAAATTCCATGTAGGAGGTCCAAAGTTAGGATGCTGAATAAGAGGAGGAGAAAGTAGGTGGCATTTTCATTTTCAGCTACGTAGTTTGCTACACGGCTCTTTCTCATGATTTACTTGCTCTAAAGAAATAGACTTTCTTTAAAAACCACCAAACTTGAGAACTTGGACTCTGGAGATGAGAGTCAAACCTCCTAATTTTTATAGACGCAGAACAAGCCCAGAGCAGCCAAGAGGCCTGCTCAGGGTCGCGGTGCTCAGTGACAAGGCCAGTGCCGCTGCACAGGGGCCCGCGGGCTGTGCGTCCTGCCTGGGCTGCGTTGCCCCCTCTCTGTGTGTGCCGCTTGCTGCAGCCGAGCAAGGCACCCGACCCCCGCTGAAAGGAATTGCGTCTCGCTATATCTCTGTGCATGGTCAGTTTGTTCTGCTTTCACGTATTTTAATATTCTGAAATCTTTACTTTGTAAAGTCCTGCTATAAGATCATATTTTTTATTTTTTCCCTGTCAAAACACAGGCCTTCTTCATTCAAAGATGATAAACCCTAAAAAAGGTGGTGGGTGGGATTTTACTATCCTGGTGTTTGTATGGATGGTCCTCTCAGAAAATCTAGATTTTGGATATCATAAGTTTTTAACTTTCCTTTATTTAAAAAATGACGGTGATATATCTGTTACCCTTTTCCCTAATATAATCAGAATGTAAGTAAGATACAGAGGAGGAAGTAAGCTTTCTTGTACTGTTTCACATTTCACAAATTATAGGAACCTTTGCCCTGGTAGTTTTAGTTAATGTTACTGGATTTTATGGTAGCTATCATTCTACTGTAACTCTTTTTGTAAATAGACATGTGATCCTAAAGGTTATGGAAAAGTGCCTTTGTTAAGATTTTGAAGATTGCTTGTTTTTCTGTTTTATTTAGCTTTTTAATTCATTTTTGGCAACTCTCTTTTCTGTTGTTTTCCTCTCCCATCCTTGTTCTGACAGTCGCAGCCCGACTTGGAGTACGGGGGTCCCTACGCCTGGGTGAGATGTTCAGATAAACTTTGCCGTGTGACCTTAACCGTGTGGTGTGACTGCTAATGACCTATGGCGTTTCCACTGATTTCATGAATGCTTTTCTAAAAACCCAAGTACATCTGTGTCCCTCTGCCAGTCTTTGCCTGGGGGGCCGTGATGTCGGGAGGGCAGGCTCACCCTCTGGAGTGCACAGTCTTCCTGCAGGGCCTTCTGGGTGCAGCCCTGTCTTCCTGGCCCCGGCACTGGTGCATGAAACTCCCTCACCAGATGGTGCGTGAGCACCAGCTGTTTGCCACACCTTGAGTAGCAGCTGTGCATACCAAGATGAAAAAGATAGTGTCTGCTCTCAAGGAACTCAGATCAAGAATTCCTGATGCCTCAAAATCTCCTTCAAAAGACTAAACGTGAAGTCATTTTACCTAATGGAAAATCCATTATTTTCTAATCTGTGTCCATTCAAATTAAATGCATGATCTGGCTCTTTTGCCAGAAAGTACTTTTTGAGGAAAGACTCCAGTTCCAGGAAGAAAAACAAAGGGTTTAGATTTAAATTCAGAATTACTATTCGTATGTCCCGTCTATGAGAGTTTCCATGTCTTAACGCTTCCTGAAAACCTGTAAAATTTACACCTGAAAGAAGAAAAATTTCTCACCAGAAAGCACAGTTCAGCCTTAAAGTGATTTGGTACTGAAGTTATTAGAGCAGATTATACACTGCTTCACATTAAGGACTTTACGTAAAAGCATTTCGTGTTTCATTTATTCCATTGCGTTTCAAAATTATTCAGCAAATTCTTTTACCTTACGTGTGCATAGCGTATGTGGCGCTCTGAGCCTGCTGTGGGGCCGCTGTTCTGCGCTCAGCAGTGGAGAGCGGAGGCCGGAGCGAACCCCGCTAAGCCACTGCAGCCCGCCTGGCGAGGTTCGGATTTGCCGAGGGCAGTGGAAAGCACAGAGACCTGTAATCAGATTCAGAAAGTGCCCTTCACAAAATGCCTTACTTATCCACGAGCACTTCCGAAGTCGTGCTGGTAGATGACAGCATTTCTGTGACACTAACTGCAGCGACTCCGCTGTTCTTTAAGGAATTCAGTGTATTAGCACTGTGTCTCTAGATTATTACTCTTTTTATTTTAAGCTCAAAGTAAATTTTGTTCAAGGGCTAGTCCCTGATGTATATGTTAGCAATGGTCAGGAACACATTTTGGATTTTGTTTTTATTTCAAGTCTCATTATTTTAAAAATTGAATGCATCAGGTATTGCACTCAAGAGTTTTGATTTTTGCCCTTCTTGTATTTTTTCCTATCTCTAACGCCCTTTAAATGTGATCTTTCTTTCGACTCATGTGGAAAAATAGACATTAACATTAATTTAAAAAGTGGACACTTGACTTTCGCATGGTCACGTGGGAAGTTCACCTATGCCTTGGTTAACACTGCATGGTGGTCGTTAGCATTAGCACTCAGACTAATCACGAGTTACCATTAGAATAACTGGCTTTGTTAGGGCATTTACTCTTGTATCTTATCCTAAATTAGAAAATGCTAATTCATGAATGTCCTCTTTATTTTGTTCTCTCTTCTAGCAGTGTTTCTCAGTGTTAATGTGTGTAAGATTTACCTGGAGCGCTTGTTAAAATTCCTACTCCTGGGCCCTACCTCTAGGTATTCTGATTTCCTAGGTGAGGGCCCATGCTCCTAATCAGCATGCCAGGTGAGGCAGGAGCATCACTTGAGCCCAGGAGTCTGAGGTCACAGCGAGCTGTGATTGTGCCACTGCACTGCAGCCTGGTCGAAAGAGTTAGACTTTGTCTCTTTAAAAAAAAAAGGAAGCATACTAGGTGACCATGATGCAGGTAGTCTGCAGACTGCCCCCCAAAACACAGCCTGGTAGCGTAGAACCATTAAAGTGAACAAGCATGTGTACCACGTAAAGCCACACAGTACAGTGTTGTAAAAAGAATTCTATAGCGCAGAGCTAGGTAAACATGAAGTTAATATGCTGTCTATGGACTTCTTATTCAAATGTTGTTGTGGTTTATTGTCATCTCTCCTTCCATTATGCCACGTAGAAACAGCCCCACCCATCTAAATACAACACGTGGAAACACAAGAGGAGAAAGTCAGTGGTGTTCTTGAAGAAGGTCAAAGTACTTTTCACTGTGGAGATACAGTCAACAAGACACATTCTAGGAACATAGTCTGGGAATACATTCCCTATGACAGAATCCCATTTCCACAGCCCGGGGTGGATGTTCCACAAAGCCTGCAAAGCAGGAGTTTTTCCTGCATTTTCATGGAAGGCTAGAAGAGAAATGGTGACGAAGGAGGGGGTGCGTTTGCCCTCCCAGCTGTTGCTGCAGGCCGAGTTGGAGGATGGAAAGACCAAAAGGAAGAATTCTTCCAAAGCAGTCTGCATTTTATAAGCAACAATGAAAAACCAGAGGGCTTATTTATATATTTTTCTTCCTCATTTATTAGTAAAGGAAAAGTCATCTAAAATTGAAAGATGTTAGCCTTCATTATTATATTAATTTTTTTCCAGAAACTAGTTTCTGAAGAGATAACCAGGGAATAAAGGTGAGGTCTGAAATACACAAGTCCTGACATGGATTTTCATGTCAAATCATCTTGTCGGTGAAGACACGAAAGGAAATGAGGCTAAGTAAATCTCCTGCCAATCTCCAGAGGTTTTTACTATGAAGTTTATTTCAGAAATGTTTTAACGTTACTCATAGAGTTCTCTAATTTAATGTGGAAGGATTTCTACATTTTGTTTCAAAACTTTAAATTCATTGATTTTTTTTTGAGTTGTAGCAAAGGTAAATATGTAGTCTTATAGTCAAGGTTTCATGAAACTGGATTTATAATCTATCTGGAAATTCAGTTATTTATTCTGTGTTGATGCCATGGCTGCCAAATATGTGCTAAACATCACCCCCGACAAGAAACTATGTCCCGTAGCTCCTGCGTGCTGGGCACCCTCCACGTGTGTTCGCATACCCGTCCCGTCGGCACACGCTTCACCAGGGCCCTGTGCTAGGTGCTTGCAATCTCATTTTCATCGCGTTTAGTCCTCACAGTGGCCTTGTAAAGCATATGTTCTTACGCACATTTTTACTGCAGAGGAAGTGGAGGTTCAAGTGGGCTAAATAACTCGCTTAAGGTCACATGACAGTTTGGAATTTGGACACGAGTCCATGACCTAATGGCATCCCCTTCCATTTTTACCAGTTACGTAGACTGCTTCTCCTTTTTCTGTCTCGAGAGATGGTTTTGTCTCCAGTGCTTGACAGCTCTTGCCTTGCTTGGATCGGCAGAGATTTCCTTGAAGATTAATTAGGGCACTTTTAGAAAGCCCATGCTTGGGCTTAGGGGACCTTGGGCTGAGAACTGAGAAGAGAGGGAAGGTAGGCATGCACTGAACATAATTGTTCTCCTTCATTCTGGAGGACGAATTATGAAATCATTTAAATATGTCCTTGGATTTCATTTTGAAAAACAAAATAGGAAGACTGGATGAATGAAAACCCGCTATAGAGGACATACCCCACGATGAACATTTTTTCCACGATGAACTTTTGCATTTATGGATCGAATAGAAACCATTTCTGAATCTTCTGAATATAGCTTCACGGTGGGCCATGATTTTCAAGGACTTACCCTGGACCAGGAACTGAAAACACATTGACTCAGGCCGAGTCGCTGCCTGCGGGGCAGGGATGGTACGCGGCCTGCTCAGAAGCGAAATGTCCGTGACACCGTCATAAAACAGGAAAGGAGAAAACTTCGGGGAGAGCAGCTGCCCCAGGACACGTGTCCACCCCGCGGGAGGGACTGGGTGCTACCTAAAGACCCAGAGTGACATGTGACAGGAAGCCTACTGACTGTGCTGTTTTCGGTGGAGGGGAGGGCAGGCCTGCAGGCAGTCTGGGGGCTGCTGGGGTTGGCACTGTCCCGCCTGCTTGTCATTCACATGCTCACTAAGAAAGCTCACTTCATGCTCGGCTGCCCCTTCCTTGCTGATTTGTGCCTGTGTCTTCATTTGTGTGCTGACGTCAGTTATTCTCTTTTCTTCGTTGAAACAGACAAATGGTTATGATGGAGAATTACACGGACCACAGTCCCTGCAAAGAAGATCTAGCAGGGTTAGTATAGTAAATTTGCATGGCACGAAATTCAGACAGGCTGCTTTAAAGCTTCTAAAACCTATTGCTAAGTTTAGCTTCTTTGCTTTTTTTTTAATGTTCTGATGGGGCTGTCTTTTTTTCCTAGCGCATGATAGAATGGAAGATGTTTTTCATCTAGTAAACGTTCTCAGAATGTTAGTATTCAAACATTCCTAGAATGTTAATCTGACATTCTGAACGTTAGTGTAAGAGATACTGATAAGAATCTCTAAGTTTAAACAGATCTAAAATTAAAGATTAGCTCTGTCATTGTTTTATTGCCCCAGGTGTCTGTGTATAGTGTGCATATTAAGTATGTCCAGCTTTCAGAAATACTAAATCCAGTGTTTTCTCAGTTCTTCACTCATCTCTCATTTGTAATCTCATTGAATGTTTGTCTTAAAGACACATACACAACAGTCCGTATTTTCCTGGAGAGGAAGTGGAAGAGAACTGAACACTAACTCTTGGAAGGCTCACAGCCGAGGGGTGGCGGGCAGGAGAGGGGCCCGAGGAGAAGAGCAGAGCCCTGCTCCAGAGAGAGAGAGAGGGAGGGAGGGAACCACGCCAGTGGCGGGGGCGTCAGGGGCCTTTGGATTTATGAAGAAGGAGGTCATTGGGGATTTTAAAAGGTTAAACTGGAACATTTTAATTAAGCTTCTTGATCTGCTACAGGTCCAGTCTACGTTAAATGATCTAAAATCTTCCTGTTCTTACTGCTTCATTTTTTTCTTTTAGTAATACATTTTACTGATTGTGTAAAATAGTATTTCTTTTAGGTGATCTGAATTATTTTATGTTAAGATATTTTATATATGTACACACATACATATATATACACACACATATATATATACTTAAATTGTATTTTTAGGCTTCTAATGGGTGACCACCTCCCACCTCCCTCCTACCCCAGCCCAGTCTTAGCTTCCTAGAACTGGCTGATCAGGTTTTTACTTTCTTATTCCTATCAGGATTGCATATGCTTTTATTATATTTCACCCAAGCTCTTCTCATTCCAGACTTTGAAAAAACAAGTTTAAGGGCTAGGTCCTCCTACTGGTGTTGCTTTTTACATGGACGTCCTTTAACTTCCCCCAGCGCTGCTATGCTTCTCTTTAAGGCGATACAGCATTCCAGAGGTAGGAACATTCAGCTCACCATTCTGTGCACACTGGCTGTTGACAGTTTTGCTAACCATGCTCAGCATTCCTGCAGACTGCTCAGCACTAGCATTACAGGACAAGAACTGCAGTTATTTTCGGATGGCCTCTCAACCGCTCATTGGAATTTTATTGACTAGTTTGCAAGTTACCTAAATGCGTTACCATAATTGATCACAAAAAAATCATAGTTTAGAGTTGGAAGTTACTTTAGAAATTCTTTATTCCAACTTCTACCTAATATTAATTCTTCTCTAGAATATCCCTAATATGTAGTTGGCAACATGTTTGTGGCAGTGTGCTTTATGATTTGGTTAAGATTTAAGTAACACCTCTATAAATCAAATACAAAAGGACCTGTTTATAAAACTGTTCACCACTGAATATAATTGGCTATAAAATTGATTTAATAAATAATCAGAAAGTATAATGATTGAAGAACAAAATAATGTACATCTTAGGCAGCATCATGTGTGGGAAGATCCCAGAGCAGAAAACTCCAGAGACGGTGTGAGGAGGAGCTTGGAGGAAAGATTGGATGGGAATGAGAAATTTCATGGATACAGGAAAATACCTGTTGGTGGGAAGGAATAAAAGGACAAGACTGACGTGAGAGTTGGAAATATCTGTTTCCTGTCTCAGGAACCCAGCGTCTCCGTAGCAGAACTGATCATTTTGATTGCCATCTCCTGCCTCCATTTGTAGCTCCCACACATGGCACCTCTCCCTCCACATCCTTGGTTGACTCCACTCCAGACACCATAAAGACAGCCTGCAGGGCGGTTCCTTGGATAATGGCTCTCACCTGGACAGGTGGGAGCAGGCTCTCTCAGACTCCGCCTGCCTTCCTGGAGCTTCAGGGCTGAGCTGTCACCTTCAGATGGGCTGGGCTGAAGGAAAATCAAAAATTTTGCAATAAGCAGAATTTTAGTTACTTAAGGAGATATGTAGTGAGGACAGGTCAGACTTGGAGGTTATAGACGGTCTGGCATGAGATTTAGTAAGTAATTATAAGTAGTACTAGAGACATGAAATTGTGAAAAGCAGTGATAGATAAACCCATGGCGTCACTGAGACCTGACACTGAAATATAAAATACAGCTTAGAATCTCCATTTGTTAAGAATTTCTGCTGTAACACTTGTCTCGATTCTAGATAGATCAACATTCCTGGGGTGCTAATACTGGCTTGGTTGTGTTAGCTCATAGTTGCCTTTTGAATGGGCCAGGCAGTGCTCTTGGAACAGCAAGGAGGTGCTCACCATTAAAATGTCTTCTTCTTTGGTGCTCAGAATTCCAGCTACGGTGGCGACGGCAGATTCTCTACTTTGTCATCATCCAGGGAGGAGAAGTTGGTTGGTTTCCATTTAAATCTTTCATATCCTGTCTTCAGAAACTACAGGTTTTGTAGCATGCAATCTTGTATGTGTGAATTCAACTCTACTTTTCTCTTCTAATGTCTATTTTATGAATTATTGTTTTGTTAAAGTAAATTTTTGAGCAGTGGTTAACATTAGTTATTTCATACAGACTTACTTCTGTCTTCTGCATTTGACTATGCCAGCTTGAGTACGAACTGTGGTATTCAGCTGGCTACGGTGAAAGGACGTGTTTTGTGTATATCTCCTAATTGGAATTAATCAAAAGGAAAAAAGAATGAGAGGAATGCCTTGGTGTTCCTTCCTAGAGAGTTTCTGAAAACAGAATTATAAATACTTTGTAGGGTTCATGCAATCTTGGTATCTGTTTCTCAGGGATGGACCAGACTTGGAATGAAAATCAAATCTAATCCAAATCCAGATGTCTACACAATAGAGTTCTTTCCCATACTTTAAGAACATACATCAATCTTGATATAATTTCTGTTCTTTAAGAGCCCTAAAATATCTGAGGCTTGTTTGTCCTAGTTAAGGTTCATATTCGCTCAGCATAATTAGGGAACTAGTCTCAGTAAGAAGAAAACTGAATGGGCCCTGGGGTCACAGAGATAAGCAGGAGAGATAGGTGCTCTCACAGCACGCACTTCTAGAACAGAAGACAGAACACCGCACGGGATGCTAGGGCAGCCGTGAACAGGTCAGTAGAAAAGATGCTAGGGAGACACAATTTTGCCAGAAAGAGTCATAACAAAGAATGTGAACTAAACCTGAAAGAATAAATAGGAAAATAAAAGCCCAAGAAGAATAAATAGGAACTAACCAGGTAGAGCCTAGAGGGGAAGCTCTTTAAGAATAAGGAGACCACGGAGCAGAGCAAAGGCAGTGAACCCGGAGAACTCCTGGGAGAGGCTCTGCTTGGCTGAGCACAGGGCAGTGTCTGACCCCGGACAACCGCCCCCCCTCTGAAATCCAGAAAAAGTCAGATATCCGTGCAGTGCCTCTTCTGTTTCCTTTACTCCCACCCCCACCATGTACCCTTTGACCTTGTTAAAATGCTTCTGGAAGAAATAGCTGGACCTCCTTCCATCCCCTGCTCTCCACACCCCAGTCCCGTTTCCCCGCGGGGCTTCCTTTCTTGCTGGGGCTCCGCCCCCTCCCCTGCCCCAGTCTTTTAACTCCAGGTCCCCGCCCCTCTCCCCCACCTCCGACAGGCCTCGTTCGGCCCCCTCATGCCAAAGGGGGCTCTGGAAGGTGCGGGCAGCTCCCTCTCCCCTGCGGCTTGTCCACTTTCCAAACTCCTGCTGCCTCCCAGACCCTGTTATGGTTAATACTCCGTCCCTCACCCAAGCCGATGACCTTCCTGCCCCCCAGTGGTGAGTTTTGACCAAATGGATATAAGACGAGCTGTAAGCACTGAGGTATTGGGTTATAGCACTTTGAAAAAGAGCTTGTGTATTTTCTTGATTCACGGGGAGATTGTGCTATTGCAGAGAGCACTTAGTCATTAAGAAAACTTTATTTCCTCCTCGCTTTTGACAAGCTGAGATGCTTGCTCTAAAACAGAAGATGGTGATAGATACCTACTGCTCAGATAAAAATTATTCACCCAAGTTCGGCTTGTATTGACTCATGAATTCATTTAAGAGAAATACCCCACCTCCAAAGGGTTAAATGCCGAAATGAGAGCTGGCCCATTCCAACATAAAAGACATCAGAACTCTTTCCCTGAGGCCACGTGTCCCCGTCATCGTGCTGCCTAAAGTCTCATTTTACTCACCGCCCCCCCAGCATCTTCCTGGTCGTCATGCTCTGGAGGTGCCTGTCTGTTCCTGTACAACACACCAGCTCTTTAATTTTATTTAAATATAATAATGGAGAATTATCAATGTAAACGTGGTACTTACCACCCTTCAGAATAACTTTTCAAGTGTGTTAGGTCTGCCAGAAGCAAACCCTGGACATGACAGTGTGGCGTTGAGTGGGGGCCGTGGGCACTTTCTCCCACGCGGCTGGGGGCCCTCGTGCCGTCTCCCACAGCAGGGTTGACCAAGCAACATCTACACAGCGCATTCTCTCCACCAGCCGGAACAAGTTCCAACATTCGTGTTAAATGGTAAAAGCTTCTCCCTGTGCACCCCAGAATTCCACCTACCTCTGCTTCGGGTCACTTTGACGTGGCCTGTTCAAGGGATCGGAACGAGAGGCGCAAGGCAGGGGACCTTGAAGAGTCATCTTAAGGTGCTGTCAAGTTACGTACATAGAACTACTTCACCTTCGAGGACTGCGCTGTTCTTGTGTGCTTAGAATACTCTAGACAAATCAGAAGCAACTAGCTTCCCCTTCAAGGATCCCTTAATTTGAGTAAAACGTTTATTGGGGGAAGCCATTAATTTATATAGTAGTGTTCCCCAGAAATGTTGTCTACACTGTGGGTCTCAGAATCGTGCTGCTAGTTTATTGCAACTTCTGTGAATCCTGAACACGTATTCATTATAAATACTAACCAGGGGGCCAAGCAGGAGGTCATCCCCGACGAAGTGTTTTATTACGTAAAATAGAGGGTGATATCACTGAAAATTCTTCGTTTTGAGTTTTTCCCACAAAACTTTACAAATTAGAACTCGAATTACAGAGACTTTCAAAACCTCCACGGTCTTGCTGTTGTCAGTTAAAATCTGTGTTTCTCTGTGTGTAGACTCAAAAATCCTGATTTGGTCTCATCTAATAGTTTTGTCAGTTAACTGGCTGGACCATCTCTATTTCCTTCTGATCGTCTGTCTTCCTCTCCCCAATAAGTGCATGCCCTTTACTGTTTTTGTTGTAAACGTTTGTTGTGTCTGAACTGACAGTGCTGATGTTCCTTTGAATGACACGAGGGTGTGAGCCTCTGCCCTCCCTCCTGCCTGTTTGCTCTGGTTACAGGGACTCTGCTGCTCCAACCTTGGGCTTCCCAGTGGTGGCCTTGTGCCCTGTGTGTCCTGACTGGAAACTGAGTCTGCCTCCTTTTCACGTCACTTCTTCCCTCCTGCTCTTTCCTTCTGTGCATCCTTTAATTGCAGATTAAACTTAGTGGGTACTTTAGCCTTTTCTAGATGAAGTCAAAAGAGCAGAGCTCAATAAGTGTTTTATTCATAATTGGCTTGACTAGTTTGCTAAGACTTCTCTAAATCTTTTTTTAAAAAGTATCTAAAATATTTAGGACCTGATGTACAAAAAAGGAATTTAGGAAAGGAGAGTTTTATTAAATGTGTATTTTCAAAAACTCAGGTCCAAAATAATTGGTCTCCTGGGTCTCTCCTCCTCTTCCAGCAATTGTTCCCCATTTCGGGTTTCATTTGTTTTTTTAAAAATATTTTTCTCTTATAAATGTGTCCAGGAAGCAATTTGGAAGGTTTTTGTGCATAATCTGACTCCTTCGTCTTTGGGACGAGGACAGAACAGTGCTGTTTCCCTGGCGCTCTCTCTGCTCTGTTTCCTGTTTTTATAAAGGCGGCATCCAGGTCGAGCCCCGAGCTGCTCGCCATTTTAGCTTTAGGTAGACACGTCCATTCTAACACGAGGAAGCCGTGTCAGAGCTCCAAGTACAGGTCATGTTTTGGAGGTTGAATTGTCATCTCCTGAGCATGCAGACTGGAATCGCTGAGTGACCCAGCGCCCAGCCACGCACCTTCCCTGACTCGCTGGCCATGCCCTGGGCCTTGGGCCTGTGAACGGGTCAAGACTCTGGTCAAGATTCTGTTCCGTGGCTGAGTCTGTGCACACTGGTGAGCGCCTTTGAATTGCAGCACGTCCCCTCCCGGGCACTGCCTCGCTGGCACTCGTCCTAGACTTGGGCTCCCCTTTGGCGAGGAGGGGACACGCAGGGCACACGGCAGCAGGTGTGGGAGTGCCAGGCCGACCCCGGATCCAGCCCCACGGCTCCAGCCCCACGGCTCCCTGTCGTGTCCTGGATGTGGCTGGGAGCCTGCAGAGAAGTGAATACACTCTCTGCCGCTCTCTTCACAGGTGGAGATTATGCACTAAATACCCCGAAGTGCTTTGTTAACCTCCGCATCTGAGTTGTCCCTTTTGTTGCTGCTGTTGGTGGTGTTGACCTTGTTACCGTTCTGTGTCATTCCCCGGCCCTTTCGTCCAGGAATGCCTGAAAAGAAATGACTAGAAAGTAATCATATTTCAAAGATGCTGGCATTTACTATTTCAAAATTAAAAATCATCTCATATTTATCTTGTAAAGTTGTGGGTTTGCATCTGTCAGATTAACTGACAACGCGGTGCCTTTTAACTGTTGCACAGTGACTCCGCTGTCATGGTAACCGAAAGCGCCATGGTGGCCTCATTGCTTATTATTTGCTGATGTTTTTCCAAGGCATCTAAAACCTGCCGTTTGCTTCCGTCCTGCAGCCCTCGCGTCTGCACCGCGCGGCACGGCCTGCGGGGAGCTACCGGGTGCGTGCGCCCCACCCAGCACCCCACCACGCATGCGCGCCGCCCCACTTCGCACCTTTGCTCGGAGCTTACGCGTGTTGGTGGCGGCTGTCAGTCCCTTTGGCCAGATCTGGGTTTTATCTCTCTTCGGGGCTGATAAAGCTGTCAGCTGCCCCAGCGTCTGGGATAGGATTGTTAGGATTGTTAGGAATGGAACCAGGGCCACCGTTTGCTTTACCTGTTAGCAGAGAGCAAGCCGGCTTTTTAATGTGTTGGTAACCCGGACACATGCTCATCCATGTCACTATAGTTCTTTGCAAATTCCGTGTTCTGAATATGGGTACTTAAGCTATGTAGGAAGCAAACTAAATACTCAAAGTAGCCACACTGTATTGTCAAGAACTTTCTAAATTTCCACCAGATTGTATGCTTATGAATTAGATATATATAAATGGCTGAGCAAACCAGTGTGTCCTCAGGGGAAAACAGGGAAAATTTAAGTTCCTTTGAACTGGGCAAAGTTTGACATCGTCACTTCCGTACTGTAAGCTCCTGTTTATCCACAGCGATTAATTACGTAATATTTTCAAGCTAACCAAATACTCTGTTTTCTACTAAGCAACTTTTAAAGAGTTATAAAATATTCCTCATTAAAACTGTAATTAACATAGTTGAATACTTTATTTCAAAGTCACTTCACATGAGATTAATTTTTTAAACATCATGTATGAGGATGCCATGACAGAATTTAGGATGTTTGAATTATGTGTTCATTTCAAATCTGGATTAGCAAGTTTTAACTTAGCATGGAATGTTTTTCAAGATAATAGAGATTAAATGGCACACAGGTTGACAGCAACTAAAACTTCTCTCTCGTTTGATTTTTGCACGTTCCTTGTGCTCCACGGCTCTTTGGAGAAGAGCTAGAAACAGTGGCTTTGAGCCTCCCTGCATGATAGTTTTGAGGACATGCTCCTGGCACGTGTCAATTTTTCTTAGCTTATGTTTTCAGTGTTTTCTACATACTCTTGGAGAAAGGAAGGCGCCATCCTGACAATCTGTTTTGGTCACAGGCGTCTGCATTTGACGAGAGCAGCCTTGGCAGGGCCCAGTGGAGCAGGGCCAGCGGTTCCCGTGCTGTAAGGCGCTCTCTGCGCTTCCCGCTTTCCCCTGTCCCGCATGGCCCTGGGGATGCTCGCGGGGCAGGGTCCAGCATGGGAGATGACTGATGTCACAGGGAGGAAATACCGTCTCGTCTCCATTTTCTGTTGTAATAAATGCTATGGATAACATGCCTCGTGAAACCTCTGGTTGTTAGTTTAATGTTTTCACTCACCGCTGAGGTCAAAGGGAAACTAACCTGAATTGAGTTCCCTCTGCTGTCGTCCCCTGTAACACGCTGACCGTACTAACAAGTAGCGATGTGCTCTTAAAGTAGTAAAAGGAGAAAAAAAGGAATTTGACGGGCCACAAGTTGTTTTCATCTCTGAATAATGGAGGAAGATGAACAAATTTAAAGACTTGAAATATTACACATATTTCATTTCCTTCAAAAAATTTTTTTGTCTTTTCACCTCTTCAAAGGATTTGAAATGATAGGCTTGGCTATCAGAATAACGGTGTAGTGGGTACAATAAATATTTGTGAATGAATGAATGAGCAAAGTAATAAAATAGAAAAGTGGAGAGGGTCTGTGGAAGTGAGGAGGTGAATTGCCTGTCCTGAGGACCTGTGGAACCGGCGGGTTCGGTCCCGATTTGTGCTCCCCAGCGGTAGCTGCACCTGCGCTCGGAGGCTCCTCCCCAATCCCGTAACAATGCGTTCAAGCCCCACCTGAAATACGGGGGTTTACTAAGAAGTACTTGAAATGCTTTTATAATTTTGCGTTTGAAATTAATTGGCTACCTAATTAATTAAGTCCATTTTTGTGATTTACTATGCTATTTGTCCAACCATCATGGATATTCACAAATTCTTACGAGGTAAGCCAATCTAACCTACAGTTTTCTTTAAAATATAATTTTTATGAATATTAATCTAATACTCCGTTGACATAGCACTGGTTTTTGTTGACATCTAATTGAATATCAATTTTTATATTGCAGAAATTGTTTAATGTAGAAGAGCCCACTATACTAAATATTTTCCCCAGTTCTTGAGCATTTTTGCAGGCTGTTAGAAAGCTCGACTGTGCCTACAGGCTGAGATAGCCCTGCCTGCAATATGGCGGATAAAGTGCAATAAATGATCTTCTTTTGTCAGGAAAGAGGGAGCATACTAATTCTTCAAGACAATTTTTCCCAAGCACTAGGTGGTCTTCTGGTGGCCTAAGTAGAACTTCTAGGGTCTAGCAGGATGGAGGGCTCATCTATGCTCTGTAAATACTACCGTGTCACCTTTGAGGTGAACTTCTAGAGCCACCAGCCCTTAGATCCTTGGCCCTCATTGCTCTTTTGTGAGCAGTGATTTCTGTGCTTCCAGCCTCCCTCGGGAACTGCCTGGGGCTGATGGCTTTGGCAGAATTGTGGAAATGAAAGGTCATCTCATCCTGGCAGCACAAAGGCCTAAAATAGGACTGGTAAGCTCTGCTGTCGGCAAAAACTTAGCATGGTGAGTGAGAGGGAAGGGACACAGAGGTTCCTGAGCTCCTGACCTCGTCCATCTTTTCCCTGAACCCTCACAGTTCCCCTCCAAGTGCATACTCAGTTTCTTACGTTTCAGGGTGTGCCTTGGGAGAAAGCCTCCCCAGTTCTTGGTCCAGCTTATGGGGAGGCTGCGGCTCAGGCATCTTGTCCTTCAGCCCGGAACAGAGTCCAGCGAGGACCTGGCCCCTGGGCCTGAGGCACCACCAGCCCCAGTTGCTGCGACTTCAGCGTCCAGGCTGACCCCAAACCTGCACGGATATTCCTGGTCCCACTTTGGGGGACTTGCCCCTGCCCCTGGAAGACCAGGAATTGCCCCCTGGCAACCCCTGAGGAAGGACGAATGGCTTTGTGAAGTGACCTTAGTCGTTTGACACACTGGGACACAGTTGTCACCGGTGGTGTCATCTGATCAAGAGCCAGGGAAGATGTTTCTAGCAGAAAGTGAAAGTAGAGAAAAAAACCCAACATGCATTCTCGTTCTTAACCCCAGCACCTCCGTGTGGCCTGTGTCCTTACTTCCATGTCACAGATGACAGACCAAGTGACTTATCTGTGATCATGTGCCAGCAGGAGATGGAGCTGTGGTTTGAACTCAGAGCTTTCTGACTTACACTAGCCCTGCCTTAGCCGCACGACTCGCACACATAAGGCAGCACGTGGACCTTGGTCTTAGAGACTTTTACCCTATTCTTTCCTGCATGGTCAAGTCAGGGCAGCTGGTCTGAGAGCTGTTTTGATTAGGGAAACTCGGGTTGGCGATCAGCTCTGTTATCAACAACCTGCCATATCCTTGCACCATCAACCAGGGCGTGAGAGACACAGAATGCAGTAGGATTTGTCTACGGATGAAGTGTTTCTCTCTCCGTATCAGTAAACCCTCAGGAGAAATTTTTCTGCCTTAAAGTGCTGACATGTTTTCCTCTATGTTGAATAATAAAGTAAAAAAGCGAGGCTAGTAATACTGGTAAATTTCTTGCACGTGCCATACATATGTGGCCGTGATGTCTTACATACGGAGTGCACACGGCACTGTTACCTGGGCATCTTGAACAATGTCTTGCACCGGAGTTGAGTGTATAGCAAATATTTACCGAGTAGGGGAATGGGTGTAGATAGGATGGGTCTGGAGAATCTGCCCATTCTGATCACAGCCCTGTAAAACACTGAATGCTTTTAATTAACATTTGATGGTTATTTATACTCTCAGTTGAAATTGCTCATTCATTCAACAAGTATTTCTTGAGTGTGCCAGCCCTTATCTGGTCACAGGAGATCCACCCTGGCCGGGAGACAGACAAACTAAGAGCTGATATTTGAGATGAGACCCTTATAATTTGCATAAGGATAATGCCTGCAGGTCAGCGGAGGCCCTGAGGTCGACGGAGGGAGTGGTCAGCGCCTGGCACAGGGCGGGGCGTCCAGCGGCTGGGGTGGAGCCCCCCCACCCTCAGCAGGGCAGGGTGCTGCGTGGGTCCCTCTCACAGATGCTCCTCAGGAGGGTCAGGATGTGCTTGGTGATTGTGATCCGAAAGTGTCCAAATCCTGCCCCCACCACCATGCCTTGCTCAGACGAAAATAAGAATTTTCTTTAATAACGTGAAAATGTGTCTAAGACCAAAGCAAATACGAATACAAGTCAAAGTTAGGCAGGCAGAGCTGCCAGGGAATTTGCTGGGATTTTCCTCCACCAAAAGTGAGGAAGCTCAGAGAGATGGGTAGGCGGGTGCACACATGCGAGCACCCAGGTGGAAGGGAATCTGGCACTTTTAAAAGCCGTACGCAATTTGTATTAACCCTAAATCTTATTTTGTTGCTGCTTGGAAAGGCAGAGAAGCAGAACTTCCCAGTGCCCAGGCACCAGATACTGTGGCCTGCTGTTCAGTTTCTGCACCGCACGGCGGCTTGGGTGCTCAGAGCAGTTACCTCCATGCCCGTGGGGCGGCTTTCTGTGTGTAAACGAGGTGGATGCACGTCCAAGCTGAACAGACGCTGTGTGTTATTTTCTTCTTACTAACTCCGAGAATTCTGTATTCTTTTGATAATGTGGTTAATTTACTTTTCCTCTTGGTGGCACTTATTTGAGTGTACGTTTGCTCTCTACCTAACCTCTCTTTTCCTCCTGCGTGCGTGTGGCTGACCTCCACAGCTAACTGAAGCACTTGTCGGTTGGCCTCTGTTCTCGTTGCTTCTTTGCTGACCCTGTTCCTTTGTTTCTGGCTGCGCGTCCTGGCGGCGGCTGTGCGGCAGCCCTCGGAGTGCAGCGGCCACCTCAACTCCAGCTCCCGCGCCTCCTCCAGGGCCAGCTCGGCGCGGGCCAGCCCCGTGGTAAGTCCACCTCCTGGCCTCGCCCCAGGGCCTTCATCCTCTCCTCTTCCTCCTCCCCTTTCTCCTCCTCTTCCAGTGGTTCCAAATTTACAATATTACTGTTTGATTGGGATTATTAGGGTTACACTGCTACATTTTTCAAGGACCATAAACAAGTTGTTAACAGTCCTTAGAGGAGGGAAGGTCTGTGCGATGGGAGATAAACGTAGCCACGTGCGTGGAGGTGTGGGTTTTTATTATTTAAAAATGTGAAGGTTTGACTTTGAACACTTTGTTTGAAATGCTATCTGTTGTCAGACCCAGGCAGTGTTTAAAATAAAGCTTGGGCCTGTGAATGCTGGGACGTTCCTAGTTCTGCGCATTCCTCCCCTGGGTTCGCAGGTCGTTGAGAACATGCACATTCACAGGCCTGCAGCCTGCTACTGTTGCATTCTTTTAAGGAGGGTTTTGCAGGACATTTTTGGCCTGGGAGACTGTGGGAACAGGGGAGGGGACGCTGGTTGGGGAGTGGGGCTGCAGGCTGCAGGGGAGGGTTCCGCACTCAGGGCCAGTGGCACCCTCCCTGGTAAGCCCTGGGGGAAGAGAAGGAAGACGGGCAAGGCGATCTCGTAACCCCCAGCCATAGAGAAGTTTAAATGTGGCTCTTAACTTGGTTACCCAACACCGTACTTCAGTGTGTTGATGCCTAAACATTTGCGGACTGTTCTGTAATCAAACAAGCAGCTGCAGGGCTGAGATGTCCCCCTTGCACAGAGGTACCTGTTTGGCCAGTTTTCCTTATCGTGCTGGTGATTTGTTTGTGTTTTAAATCAGATGCAGTCTTTTAAAACTGTGAGATTTCCTACCAAATGCAGATTTCAGCTGCTCTGGGGAAGAAAACAGGGGAGTCTCTGGCAGCTCTGGGGCCGCACCAGTGAGTGGAGCAGCCTCCGTCCCCACCCGCCCCGTTTCCATGACTCTGGGGCCAAGGCCCAGGCGCCATCCGTCCGTCACTGGGCTCCCAGCAGTGCTTTTCCCCATGCTGGAGAAACGTGTCTTTCCACGTCCCGCCACGGAGAGTGAGACAGCGGAGCTAGTCCAAGAGGGGTGGGCGTTAGCGCGCGGGAGCCTGCGGCTTTGTGGACGCGAAGGCTGCCCCCCCCCCCCGGAACCTGCAGACCCCACTGTTGTCTCACATGCAGCTGTGCCCACCGGCCTCACAGGGGCCCCGGAGAGCAGCGAGAAGGGAGAGAGACCAGGTGGCCGAACATGTCAGGTGTGTGGCAAACACCACACAAACTCCGGGCGCTTACTGCTCCTCATTAAAAGTCTCCCCAGAACCGATCGAGCAATAGTAGTAAGATACTCAGCTGCTCGTTAGCATAGAACTTCCTTTATACAATCTGGCTTGGGACTTCTTTCACTCCTTCCGCCCTGGAGGAGCAGCCGGTTCCGGGAAGCGTCCGGGGTGAGTGTCACAGCAAAGGTGAATGACCCCTCGGTCTGGCCTTCCTCAGGGGACAGGGAGTTACAGGACCCAGGCTCAAACGTCACAGTGCTCGTTCCTGGCTGGCAACATCTGACCAGGCACATAAACTTCTTGAGATTCTGGAAAGAAGGGTCTTGACATCCTTAAAAACAAACACAACTAAAAAACTGAGGCACGGTTAATCTATTTCTCACTAGCTAGGTTATCCAGGGGACGACACAAATGTTGCAGCGTGGTGGCTCGTGGGAAATGCTGCCCCGCCTGGCACTTCATCAGGGCCGTGCGCCCAGGGCCAGTACGAGTGAGGACAGAGGCAGGAAAGAGGAGGTCACGGCGGGGCGGCCCGCCCTGGGTTCGGGAGACTCACATCTGCTAGAGAGAAAGGAAGGCTGGCGCCCCAGAGGGTGGGGGGAGGGCAGTGCTATTAAAGAGCAGAAGTGACCAGAATGAAGGAAACGGTCACTTGTCCCACTTTGAGAAAAAGCGCTGCGGTGTCCAAGACCACCTAGCAGCACCAGGACCTAGAGTCTGCCCCACCCCGAGTCCTCCCAGGGCTGCGGCTCACAGGGACGTGTAATGCGGTTGTGGCTCATTCTCGTTTCTGCCCATCCTTGAAGAGGAGCCGTCTCTTCCTCTCCAACACGTCCCGGCTCTCCTCCTTGAGGAAGCTGTGGTTCACTCATCCAGTCCCTGAGCACCGAGAATGTTCCGGGCCCTGGGCTGTAGTGTGCGCAAACACAGACCTGTCCGTGTCCTCATGGGTGCTCCCCCGATGGTCACACGTAAGGTATGAACCTCAGCAGCGCGGCCGCGAGGGAGAGACGAAGGTGCTCGGAGAGAGTTGGAATCGGGAGGTTTGAGGACCATCTGTCCGGTGAGGCCGACACTTCCAGGCCCCACGGTCCCACTGGGAGCCCAGCGCGCGTTTCTGAAACGTCCATCAGGAATGTGCTGAGTGGAGCCGAGGTCCCCATGTTACCTGTGTATCCAGAGAAAACATGAGCGAACGAGAAAAACAAGACTGTTGTGACTCATGTTTATGTTGCATGAAGAGGCAGGGCAGGGACTAGGAGGTAAAATGGGCCTGAATTGTAAACAAAAGGGTTCAAGGATAAATCATTCAGGATAATGTAAGTATTATTGGATTTAAAACCAAACGTTTCCACCCAATGATAAACTCTGCCGTCAGTTAAATTTGAATGAAAATTACCCTAAAAATGGGTGTTTTCTGGGCAATGTTTCCTGTTGTCAGTTTGTGTCTGAGAGGGACCCTGCAGAGACATTGCTTTAGGTGACTGTTTCCCATCGGGGTCTGGTGTCGCCTGGCTGGGAGTTGGGGACACCAGGAGGAAACGTTCCTTCTGGGCCTGTCCCCTCGAGTAGGGTGTCTCTGTGCACATGGACAGGTGCCCACGAATTGTGTTCTGTCTCTAGGAAAGGGGACAAGCAGCTGGTGACGTGGAAAACCTGGCATTTTAAACCTTACGGGGCACCATGTTTACAAGAGCCTAAGTAGTAAACTCATTTAGACACCACATTAGAGGTTGGAATTCATAAAATACTTACTTTAAGCATTTGTTTTTGAAAGGAAAAGTTGCCATAAACAAAACTTCCACAGACATTTTTTAGAAGTGACTATTTCCAGTAGGCTTTAAAAGATATCTTTGCACACTCAGTCGTGATCATGAAATATTGATGTACGTATTTTATAAACCTGTCGGTATGAAGTTTTCCCATGAGCCTAAAATGTTTAGTTTTGCTTGGAGGATGAGAGTGATGAAGTGCGTGGGCTGCGAGGCGTGTGCCCTGGCCTGGCCGGGCCGGCTGGTGTGGGTGAGCACCTGGGAGCCGCCCGTGGCCAAGGCAGGCCGGCATCTCCACGTGGTCCCCACACCTTGTCAATGTTTAAAGTCCTTTCATTTATTCAGTTTCTTGGTGCATTATTTTCAGAGATAAAATACTGTGTTACATGTCAAAATTAAACCCACCGTCCGGCTTGCTGCTCCACCCCTGCGTAGGGGCTCTATGACGCGCAGCCGCTCTCCTGGCCGGCCCAGGCCGCGCCGGCACTCGCTGCCCTCTAGCGGGAGCTCTCGGGGGGTGCGACGGCTTCCGGGGCCTGGCAGGTGCCCCGAGGGGCTCTACGCACCTTATGCTGCAGGAAAAGTAGCCAGTATATGTGTCCCTTTTAATTTGGACAACAAACAAAATGGAATTTAACATGTAATTAATGTTTGTTCTGCAAACTGACTTATTCTAAGGGATGAAGGCCTTGGGCCCAGGAGACTTAATGAATTGGTTCCCCAGCAGAGGAGGTATCAGGAAGTTCACTTTTCCATAGTTATTTGAAATTTTAATTTGAAAAATATCGCAGGAATATTTTTGCCCCCAAGTGAAGAGAAGAACCACACTTGGAATGCCAAAGTCATCCTCACAGCCAAGAACGTTGGCGCAGGGCTTTCTGGGGCTCTGCTGGGTGAGGCAGAACTGTTTCCATCGGAGGCTGCCTCAGAGCCCCAAAATACATAGTGAGGCCGATGTGGCAGGCACGTCTGGAAGAATGATTCTAGGTGTGCACTGTTGCACATACCAACACACGTCAACAGACGCAGGTGGTGTGGCACACCTGGACAGTGACCGTCTGCCAGCATAACTGTGCCCGTTAGGAGTGAGAAGGGACGTCAGGGAGGCGAGTTGCGAGTGGGCTGAGGTTGGGGAAAGCTCCCATGACACATGTGGCCTTGACTGGCCCTTGGAGGACAGTGGCTGTGGCTAAGCGGAAAGTAGATCCTCCAGGCAGAGGGACCGCTGGGAATTCAAGCCCCGCAACCCCGCCCGCCCAGGAGGCTTATTTATTAATAACAAAGTGGGGAGTGAGACTGGCCCGCCCCTGGATCCGTCCTGCGGATCTGAGGGCCTCTCCGCTTATTTCCTCTCCTGCTCTTAGGACACTAAGGAAACTGGTTAGATGAGAGTGGGAAGTTCACACTAAAGGCGGCTTCAGGAGCCAGACCCGCGGGGCTAAACCTGGATCCGCTGGGCAGAAGACCCTTGCGCTTGGTCGTCCTGAGCTAAGAGCTGGCTTTGGAGTTTGCCTTCTTTTGGGTTACTCGGGTGATTCCATTTGATCCCCTTGATTGGCTGGTTGGCTGTCACTTTTTGCTACCTTGTTTCAGTGGTTGCTTCAGGTGTGCTTGGAGGAGAAGTGGAAGGTGCAAGGAGTTCAGAGGAGGGGAGGTGGCAGCAGTGAGCTTTCTCGGTGGGCACAGGGCAGTGCAGGGGCATCGGGCCCAGCCCAGACTCAGAGGCCACCAGACAGGAAACGGTGATTTGGAGATCACTGTCTCTCCGGCACCCTGAGCGTGTGCCTGGCACCTGCACCCCTGTGCTGAGCTGCCGTTGGTCTCCCTGCACCGATGTCCTCAGGAGCAGTTTAAGTGTACCCGCCAGAGCTTGGCGGGGGTTTGTCGGACTGCAGTCTGAACCCTCTGCTGCGGGAGCTCGCCAGGGTAACCGCAGCCTCCCAGGTCGCCTCCCGGATCTGCTGAATCAGAGGTCTGCAGCTGCCACACACGTCTTCACTTGATTCTCTGGCCAAGTGAAGAAGTTCTGAGCTGCAGGAAGTGGGTTGGAGGGGTGGTGGGGAAAGCGTGATTAGGTGACAGCTTCGTCCCGGAGAGTCTGGAGACAAACTCAAGCCCTATAACCTTCCCAGCGGGCTTGTGATAAGGAACTTTCAATGTGCCAAAAAAAAGCAAAGAGAAAAAGAAACCTGTCTTTCGTTGCGCGCTGAGCAAAGACAAAAATAACACCGATGCCAGCCCCGGCCGCCTTTCATCCCCAAGACACTCTCACAGTCCAGGGCTCTCCCTTGGGGTTCAGCTTTCCCGCGAACCCTCTTGCAGCTCCGTAGGCTGCTCTGGGCCCCCCGAGGCTTCTACTGAGGAAAGGAGAGGGGAGGCCTCAGAGAGACGTCCAGACAGGAAAGATGTGAAAAGCCAAATTTCTGGAGTCCCACTTTTTACTTTTTAAATTGCAAAGGAAGCTAATGTTTTATTTTTTTAATCTTACCCTCTAAATTCATGGTATCCATTTAGTGCTTATAAGTATTTAATATTTGTTCATTTTCCTGAACAGGTTGAAGAGAGACCAGACAGAGATTTTGCTGAGAAGGTAAGGAATCATTCAAAAACCCGGAGTCCCAAGATTTATGGGTGAAACTGACAAGAAAACATGTTGCTTGGTCTTTAATAAAGACATTCCCCAGTAAGTGAACGGGACAAGGCAGTGGCCCACCCAGACTGGTGTCACATCCCTTTGGGGCTCCCCCAGGGGTCACATCCAGTGGGTGCTAACTCCTGCAGAGCAGCGAAGGTGTTCACGCTGGCCCCGGCCGTCTTAGGTTCATCCAGACAAACCCCAAAGCATCCATGAGGGATGCAGAGGGAACCTCCTACTGCCTCCCACATGCCCACTGGAGATCTCCCAATCTGGAAAGGGCATTAAAGTAAAGGCGCTATAATACTAGACTTATACGTAATTTTGGTTTTGTCTGAAATCACAACTGAGCCTCACAACATTGCAGGGCTCTCGCAGCATGCCGGGCCTGTCTGCAGCCACGCTGGCCTCTCTGGGAGGGACGTCCTCTCGGAGAGGCAGCGGGGACACCTCCATCTCCATCGACACTGAGGCCTCCATCAGGGAAATCAAGGTAAGACGCTTTGCTTACTTAAAAGAACCTTTTGTGAAAATCATTCTTCTAATTAAAAAAAAGATCTAATTCATAAATTTCTAGAACTTTCTTCTCAGTAACATTTCCCCTCCCTCCCCTAAAACACAGCATTCTGGTAACACCAAGATCCAGCTCAGATACTGTCTCCTGCAGGAAGCAGCCCTGACCTCCCCTGCCCAGCGGGGCACACCCAGCGAGAGCGCTCACCACGGCGTGGGGATGTGCTGGGTCATCTGCGTGCCTGGCACCTGTGGTGGCCAGACTGCTTCCTGCTCCCTGACCACACTGAGTGCTGTCACCCAACCTTGGCCTCCGAGCATCTTCCCCCTCTGTCTAGAATGTGCCGTTGCCTTTCTGTCTGCCACTTGCCTTTAGTAGACCTCGCTGTTATATTTAATGAGTTTTTTCTCCCACTGGAATGTAGTCATTTTCTGTTCTATCCTTGGCAGCCAGGACGGTGCCAGGCATTTGGTGACCATCTCTGTGTGTGAAAGACACACACGATGCTGTTCCTTAGAGTAACTAGGGACATTGCATCTGAAAAAGAGATGACTCGAAGGGAAGGTTAGTTTACTAGAACTTCTGTCCTCGGAGGGCAGAACCAGGACAGGGAGCTGAAGGGGTCAGAGCTGGCCGTGTTTGTGACAGAGCTCTCTAATACTAGTACTGGTTAAAAGGGGAACTGGCTCCCACTGGTGATGTCTGAGCACTGGATGGCTGTTTGCCCAGGGGGCAGAGAGGGGATTGAGGTATCCACCAGAGCTTGGACTGGGTTGCCTTGAAGATGCCTTCCAGCTCCTATGTTTTATAAGTAAATGAAACCAAAAAAACGGTTTCCCTGTGCTGCCCCTTGGCCTCTGTAGCTCTTTGTTTATTTTTTTCCTACACGGAAGTAGAGTTCGTTGCAGTCCTGATTTGTCTCTGCTCTGAGGGCGTAGTGCCCTTCATTTGTTCAGCAGGAGCTCACGGGGAGGCTAGCTCAGGCCAGGCGCTGTCTCGGGCACCGGGAGTTTGGCAGGGTAGAAACTTGGAACTCCGGAGTGCAAGGACGAAGTTTTGGTGATTTTTACCTCTAGCATCTTACTGTATCTTGCACAGAGTAGGAACCCAGCGTGCTCGAAGGAATCATTAAATACGAGTGGAATAAGCTGTACTGTTTTCAGAAGCCCTTTTGCTTGTTTTTTGAAACTATGTAAAATCATGCAATATACACCTAAATTTTAATCTTTGTAGTATTGAAATTTATTTTATTTTCCTTTAACATTGAATAAAATAAAAAAGAAAATCGGGTGCTCAAACTACCCAAATAATAGGTACTACCCCAAAGTATAAAAGATTTAGGGAATCACTCCTTTTTCGGTAACATCATTTGCCCTTTTTTGCCACTTTCCTCAGGAACTCAGTGAGTTAAAGGACCAGATTCAGGACGTAGAAGGCAGATACATGCAGGGATTGAAAGAGATGAAGGTACCGGTTTATGGAAGCGTGGTCTCACAATATTAACCCAACTTAACTTAAAAAAATCCTCAAGAAGTTCAAAGTGCATGCTTACTCTAAAGAGACTCCAGATGTAGAACTCAAAACGGCAGGAATGCTAGCATAGGTGTGTGCTCACCATTTTCCCAAATGCAGTTTTTTGAATCAAGACTTGAGAATAGTAACTCCCAGCTGGGTGCAGTGACTCACGCTTGTAGTCCTACACTATGGGGGCCTGGGCTCCCCATTTCTACAAAAAATTTAACAATTAGCCAGACATGGTGGCATGCACCTGTAGTCCCAGCTACACAGAAGGTTGAGGCAGGAAGATCACTTCAGCCCAGGAGTTGGAGGTTGCAGTGAGCTGTGATGACACAACTGTACTCTAGCCTGGGCAACAGAGTATGACCCTGTCTCAAAAAAAAAAAGAAAAAGAAAAGAAAAGAAAAAGAAATCATAACTCCCCAGTTGAAGGGGTTAAACTAACACATTCCCCATGCATGTCTTCTACTCACCATCCCTCCCTCAGGCCTAAAACCAGTTTCTAATTGCCCATAGACATGTACCAGACACTTAAAGAAGGTTTTCTGTTTTCTTCACTTTTTGTAGTACACTTTTTGCGTGCAAACATGCTTCATTTGATTTGCTTCTCACAATATCTGATGTCTACCAATAAGGCAGTCCCAACATGCCATGCTTCTAAAATTCCAAGTTATTTGCAATACTATAACATTTTACTAATTGATTACTAAGTCTGAATGTGCATCATCTTGGATGTATTTGAGTATATACACACTACGTTTAGAGTGTGGGGTTTTTAGTACTTCATCGTGCCAGCCAGGAATTTGGGTGCTGTGTTCCTGGAAGGTGAGGTGAGTGGTCAGTGACTGTCTTCATCAGACAGCTTATGGCAAATCGCGGATCTAGCAGTAGATGGCAAATCTGTTTCTTCCTTCTCAGCTCCCCATAAAGGACCTGAGAAATAGTCTGAATTCAGTATCAAAGGACACCAAACAGAGGAAGTGACATAAATCATATGACAAAGTCATCAATTTCATATTTGTCATCTCACTTGAAAGGGAGAAAAATTAAGACTCTGGCTTTTAATTCATATAAAAAGGGAGTTATCGAACCAGCCTGGAACCACTGGCCCACCTAAAATCTTTGCTTTGGGGTGGCAGTACCCGGCGAGACCAACCCTGATCTCCAGGAAGCCGCCACTCAGCACCTGCCGCACCGGACCAGGCAGCTGCCACCTCTTTTTTTAGCTTAAGATACCTTGTGCCCCAGTGGTTCCGATCTGTCTCTGCTCTCCTGGAATCGCCTGCCCCGTTCATGGATTGGGACCCGCAAGGGTGTGAGCCGTGGGAGGGCATCGCTATGTTTATTTTGCAGGCGTCTGTCTTTGGGCCGCCCTTTGAAAGGAATGACCTTTGTCTTTCCAGGACTTGCCCAGTGAGACCTGTGCACCTTGTTTAGTTTTCCTATAGGTCAAAAATCTGAAGTCACTGTTAATCCTTTCCTGGTTCATAAGCCAGAACAGGGATGACTGGCAGTCGCCTGTGGGTTGTGGCGGATATTTAGTTATCGCAGCCGTCACACACTGGTTCTTTTCCAGCTGTTGGTCACGTGTCTTGAGTGATTACTTCAGAAACCTGTGGACAGCCCTGACACACTGCAATGGGACGATCCTCTGTGACCACAGCTCTTTCCACACTGTGTGTCTCCTTTGTTCTAATGAGTGTATAAATCGCTTTCACCTCTAGACACAGACAGTAACTGATTTTCTGAGTGATGAGAATTCGATTTAATTAAAAAGGGGAGATTTCTGTGCATTTAAAATTGCCATGTGTTTCTTACTCCGATTTATATACTCTAAGAAATGTAGTCTAAATTTAGGGCTGAATTTTGTGGGTTTTTTTAAAGAATACTGAACTAATCTTTGTTTTGGTTTTCTTTCTACAATTTCAAAAACATGACCTTCCCGCAGGACTCCCTAGCAGAAGTTGAGGAGAAATATAAGAAGGCCATGGTGTCCAACGCTCAGCTAGACAATGAAAAGACAAACTTCATGTACCAGGTCGATACTCTAAAAGATATGTTGTTGGAACTTGAAGAACAACTGGCTGAATCTAGGCGACAGTATGAAGAGAAAAACAAAGTAAGCTTTAACATGATAGAGAATGGTGGATTGTGTGTGTGTGTGTGTATGTGTGTGTATAGTATGTAATTTATATTATATTGTTTATATATTTTTAAACAGTCATTCTCCGCTTATCCAGGAAACCAAGACACCTGAGAATAAGAAAACTGTGCTCTTTGCTGAGTGACTTGAAATATTGATATGCATAATTTCCATATGTAAACTAGAAACAGTTTTACCAGGAGAACATTAGTGTTTTACATGTAAGATAAAATCATAACCTTTTAAAAACATGCCTATGAAAGAGCCAACATGCTTGGATGAGGCACAATCACATGCGTCAAGATTTTCTGGTTAATGTGTATCTCCTGATTTTTATTTATTTATTTATTTATTTTTTTTTTTTTTGAGACAGAGTCTCGCTTTGTCCCCCGGGCTAGAGTGAGTGCCGTGGCGTCAGCCTGGCTCACAGCAACCTCAAACTCCTGGGCTCAAGCGATCCTTCTGCCTCAGCCTCCCGAGTAGCTGGGACTACAGGCATGCGCCACCATGCCTGGCTAATTTTTTCTACATATTTTTAGTTGTCCAGCTAATTTCTTTCTATTTTTTTAGTAGAGCCAGGGTCTCATCTTGCTCAGGCTGGTCTCGAACTCCTGAGGTCAAGCAATCCACCTGCCTCAGCCTCCCAGAGTGCTAGGATTACAGGTGTGAGCCACCATGCCCGGCCTTGATTTTTATTTATTTTGTTCTTTCTTAACACCATAGAGAAATAGTTATGAGTGTCAAAGATTTTATGAAAATTATATTCATTTATCTTCTGCTGATTGGGAAAAGACGCAATTATTCTATTGAAGAATTAAATACTTTGTGTCCCATCAGCTCTTCAGGTTAATTTTATAGTAAGTCATCTGATATCTTCTACAAAGTCCGGAGAGATGGATTTGTGTTGTTAAAACAAGCCTTGCAGATCGTGCAGACGTAGTAGCAGGTAATTTGTTCCAGGGGGAATGTAAGTCGTAAGAAAATGAACTCGGATGGAAAAAATGTGATTCCGCTGCCTCAATACCATCTTCCTCCTTTGTAGGAATTCGAAAGGGAGAAGCATGCCCACAGCACGCTGCAGTTCCAGTTTGCTGAAGCGAAAGAGGCCCTGAAGCAAAGAGAAGAAATGCTAGAGGTAGGTCGTGTTTCCTGTTCTTCTTTTTCTTTTTTGAATTTGGAGCCATTTTCTCATGGCTGTCTTGGCTTAGGCTACTGTAACAAAATACATAGCCTGCAAGGCTTGAACAGCAGAAACTTATTTTCTCACAGTTCTGGAGACTGGAAGTCCCAGATCAAGGTTGAGTGCTGGTGAGGCCTCTCCCCTTGGCCTGCAGACAGACACCTGTCACCGTGTCCTTGCACGGTGGAGAAGAGCAAGCTCTTGGTGTCTATGTAAGGACACTAATCCTGTGAGGTCAGAGCACCACCCATATGACCTCATTTACCCTTAACTGTCTCCTAAAGACTCTGTCTCCAAATGCAGTCACTTTGGGCATTAGGGCGTCACTATGTGAATTGGGTGGGTGGGTGGGGACAGTTCAGTCTATAGTGATGTGCGCAGTTGTCAGTGCTTTTAAAATTCAGAGTTTAAGCTGACTCTCCATCCCTGATTTAAGGAAAACGGATCCTGTCAGTGGTGAAGATCTTCTTTGGTGTCAGGTGTGTGTTTTGGGAGGTGTGGTAGACAGGACAACACCACTACCCTGCAGAGATGTCCACATCTTAATCCCTTGAAATTGTACATACGTCACCTCACGTGGTAAAAGGGACTTTGCAGATGTGATTAAAGTAAAGACCTGGGGGGCGGTGCAGGTTATCCTGGATGATGTGGGCCTGAGGTGGCCACAAGGGCCCTTACAAGAGGAAGGCAGGTCACAGGCAGAAGCAGGGACGCGGCAAAGGAAGCAGGTGCAGCAGTGAGTGAGGAGGGGACCCGGAGCCCAGGATGCGATCAGTTCTAGGACCCAGGAAGGCAGAGGACGCAGATCCTCGCTGGAGCTTCCAGAAGGGCTTGATTTTAGCCTGTGAGACTCATGTTGGCGTCTGACCTCCAAAATCGTGAGAAGATGTGCTTGTGTTGTTCAAAGCCACTGAGTCCATAGTAATTTGTGAGAGTGGCAATAGGAAACGAATACAGGGTTGGTTTTTAATGTTTTATCTCGATCCGCACTTTAACTGGTACCTTTAAAGTGAGAATTTTACCCAAGCAGGTTTTCTTCCTGCACCTCTTAAAGCTGGGAGTAGGACAAGGAAACAACCCTAGATGCTGGCAGTGCGTTCGGGGTCAACGCGGTGACTGTCCCAGCTCCCAGGTTCTCCAGCGCTGGGGCTTCTCTTCCTGCTTAACCCTTTATCTTCTTTCTTTCTGTCTGTTCCTTTCCTCAGGAAATCCGACAGCTACAGCAGAAGCAGGCGAGTTATATCAGGGAGATTTCTGACCTTCAGGAAACAGTAGAGTGGAAAGACAAAAAGATAGGGGTAGGAGTCTCAAGTCTTTGAAAATCTATTCAAATGGGCAGGCTGCTTAGCAAATAGAGCTCTTGCAGAATTTTGGTTTGCAAAAGTGCTTGTCCGAGTATGCATGCGGTTGCCATGTATCACAAAAGTTTATTAATTTAATTAATTGCAATTAATCTGATTTGTGTAACTGTATTAAGTAATGAATACACTAACTTATCCAGATGTGCACTCAGCATTGGATGCCGACTTCGGGCATGAGCGTGGCGCTCTCCGCCTGCACTGCTAGCGGCGGAGCCCCCTTGAACCCAGGGAGTGAGACGGGCGCTCTGAGGCAGGGCTGACGCGTGGAGGGTCAGACTCATTGCAGTTCCCAGGCTGGTCGTGCCTGGATTTTTCCTCGAAGGGATTTGAGGAGGCTGCAAGGTTGCAAGGGCTGTGCCCCGGCTATTCCCACCTTGAAATCTCCTCGGGGAAGGCCTCCCAGACCCCTCTCCCTCCACAAGAAAAGAAGAGGCAACCCGCCTACATTTAGAGTTGAAGAATAGGAAGAATGGAACCGCACAAAGTGACTGCTGTGATTTTGGTTTCCCCAAAACAGCGGCTCACACACATAGCTCTGATAAAGACCCAGAGTCGCTTGAGCATGTCCCGCACACTGACGCCTGCACGTGGTGGCCCTGCGTTTCGCTTCATTAGCATTGTGTGCATGTGCGTGTGTGTGTGTTTGCTTTACGACCACTTGGTGCTTATCAGTGACAACAGATGCCAAGAGTCAATGTATACAAATAATTAGATTGCTGAAACCGTTGTCACGTGGGGGCTCTTCAGCGTTCCTTCTTGTTCTTTGCTGGCCCTCATTTAAATGGGCCCATCGCTCCCGTTAACTCTCCGCTGCAGGGCTGTGACCCGCAGACAGCTAGAAAGTGATGCAAATGAAGTAGCCTCCGGTGCCCGGTGCTGTGTTTGTGTGCTGCGCAACGCCGATGCTTCGGGGAGCACGAACTGGAACGTTGCTTGGTTCGCATAAACTAAACGAAAGGCTTACTACTTGCATTGTGTTTGTACCTTTGAGCAGAGTCTCTCTGATGTCTTAAGTCTGCTAGTGTCTTAGACAGGAGGAGCCTACTCCTCGTTCCTGCTTCCCACGGTGCCTTCTCACCCGCGCCCGTCTTCTTTCTCTTTGCTGCACGCTCAGGCATTAGAGAGGCAGAAAGAGTTCTTTGATTCCATAAGGAGTGAACGAGATGATCTTAGAGAAGAAGTAGTCATGCTGAAACAGGAATTAAAGGTATGAAGCCAAAGTACAGTTAAAAAAAAAAAATGCCGGCAACAGCAGCAAATTCCGGGATTCTGTGAATATGTGTGTGTGCTGGTGTTAACTAATTTTATGTCATTGATTTTAATTCCGTCAATAAATTCAAATCTTAGGTTAACTGACACTGACGAGAACTAGATGCAAATGCAGTGGATTAGCCTGTGGCCTTTAGATGTTCACAAGCTCAGCTGATCGTGAACGCAGCTCTGATTTCCAAGAATCTTTTGATATATTATCTAAACTTTTTCTCATCCTCATTGATAACTTCTCCAGGCTATGACTCAGAGTCAGATAATTATTTGCTCCTTTGTAGAAAGCCTCAAATGTCAGGACTTCTCTAGCTGAACAGTGTGTCTGGTAAGTGGCATGGGCAAGGCCCGTGCTAATCAGACCTGGAGACCCACTGAGTCACAGGAGGAGGAAACTTCCACGTCCTGTGTGGGCCCCTGTCAGGGGCTCTTCAGCTGCTGGCTTGGCGCAGAGTTAGAAACCGGTGGGCAGCGCACTGGGTGGGCTCCCAAAGTGCTGTAGGAGGTGTTGCTGAGAGAAGGTGGCCGAATAGTCCCTGAAGAGCCAGCGGGAGTGTATCAGTGTCTGCTGCTTGTCTTCCGGGGTCGGAGCCGGAGCAGTCAGCCAGCAGGGGACAGGCCTAGAGCTAAGATTCATGATGCCGCTTCGGAAGAGGCCACGAGTACTGGGGTGGGGATTCCTCGTGCACACGGGAAAGAGCAGGAGGCGGTGGGTGAGGGGTCCAGAGTCGTGAAGTGTAGCTGTTTTTAAAGTGCTTCACTCTGTAATGAGCGTGACTTACATTTCTTTTGAATATACCAGACATTCCAGCCACCTCTTAATTCCTCCTTTAACGTAAGTTCCTTCATTCCTTTCAGAACACACACATATTTCTTTTTATCTCACTCTCTCTTTTTAAAGAATGCACACCAGGGTTTTAAAAGTAAAGGTCACTTTACAGTGATTTGTTGATGTGCCACTTTGTGGCAGCCCCAAGGCCATCACCTCTGGTTAAAAAGGATGCCTGGCCTGGCTCGGTGGCTCACGCCTGTGAGACCAGCCTGAGCAAGAGTGAGACCCCATCTCTACACAAAAATAGAAAAATTAGCCAGGCGTGGTGGTGAGCGCCTGTAGTCCCAGCTCCTCGGGAGGCTGAGGCAGGAGGATGCTTGAGCCCGGGAGTCTGAGGTTGCTGTGAGCTGTGATGACACCACTGTACTCTACCCGGGGGCAACAGAGTGAGACTCTGTCTCAAAAATAACTAAATAAATAGGGTGCCTGTCGGAAGTATCTTGTCACCAGCAAATTAAGGCATGAATTGGAACATCTAAGAAAGAAGTCACCTTTGGAGGAAGGCATTGCAGATTTGTGTGTGTTGATAGAATATTTATGAGTGTGGTGCCCTAGCACTTCTCTGCCTATGTAGAGTCATCCTTTACTTCCAGAAAAATAGTTTCCTTTCTTATTATTAGTAATAAAACAAGAGTTTAATGTGATATCACTGAGGATTATGGCGAGCCTATTTTTGTTCCCAGAAACATGGAATAATCCTAAATTCAGAAATAGCTACCAATGGAGAGACTTCAGACACTCTAAATAACGTTGGATACCAAGCTCCCACCAAGATCGCAAAAGAGGAGTTAAATGCCCTCAAGTCGACAGGGGACGGGACGCTAGGTAAGTATTTGTTTTCCTTTGGGTCCTTTCATCTCTGAAACCAGCATTGATTCACCTTCATGCATCACTGGAGTCGAAGCAATCACCACTGATCGATTAACAGTCACTCAGCATGCCATCTGTCTCCGCACTCCGTAGCAACCCCTGCCGAGTGGCATGACCGCCCACGTGTTGTCTGGCGTGCATCTCTGTGCCGTGCTCACCACCAGTGGCTCGAGTATACGTTTCTTGTGCTTCCCCAAGCTACCAAGTGAGACAGTGAACGCAAGGAAAATAACCTCAAATCAAGTGACAGTGTTGAGCGCACTATTTGGTTTTCCCCAGATACGTACCAAGTGTGGCTTTTGAACTTACTCTGTTACAGAATTGTCAAAAGTCGAGAACAGTGAAGGCTGTGAAGTTAGCTGACCATACGTGCCAGCCAGCGTTGTGCGTCTGTACAGCACTCAGTGTTCTGGGGGTGCTGGTGACAGAGCACATCTTCCTTCCTAGCCCTTCTCGAGCCAGCCCTGGAGGGGGACAGGCAGCCCTGGGCGGTGGGGGTGGTCGCACGGAGGAGGGGCCCTCCCAGCAAGAGTCTGAATCCACCCGCCCTGGTCAGAGGCGGCCTCCTTGGTGTGCCACCTTTTTGCTTCTGAAAGAATATAAAATTGGGGAATCCAACAGGGTGTAGGAATATTTTATGAAATTTTCAGAGATCTGCAAAGACTCACTGATTAATGTTTGTGATAACATTTGGCTTTGGGGAAAACCTTCAGACTTGTGTGTGCAGCCTCAGGTTGTGGTGTGCAGACACGGCCTCGTCCGTCACTGCTCACCAGTTGTGTTCCAGCTTTTTACAGCGAGGCTGGAATAAGGACAGGGCCCGTGACTTTTCATTTCGATTTAGAAGCTTTCATCTTGCTGCTTTGTATTTATGGAAATGTGGAAACCCATAGGTCCTAGCTTCTCAGGACTTGCTTCCCAGGGAGGTAACTCATTTATTATCTTTATAACTATTAAAGAAACACAGCTCTTATAAATTATGCAAAAGTTATTGAAAAAGATAATTAACTTCTGCCATATTTTTATATTAGCTACCTGAACAGCTAGGAATTTGATCATGCTGCTCTTACTCAAATATACATTTTACAAATCTTTGATAACCATTGTGAAATGCTTAAAGAACCAGAAGTATCAGTTTTGTGAGTGGTTTCCAAATGTTTTTTGATCACATATCCTATTAGTGAAGAATTGTGGGAACGTCTCTCTCTATATATTTATTTTTAATGTATGTATGTATACTACTTCATTAATATAAAGTGTACGCTATAAAACATATGCACAGAAATTGTTAAAGAGTGAAGTAAAACTAACTCTCAACAGAAGCCCTAATATGACCCCGTTTTCCCTGGGATAAGTGCACCCAGCGCGGAGACCACTGGTTATAAAAGTATCCGGCCTTGACTTTCAGTAACATGGTGCTATAACTAACATGCTAGGATTTTGTTTGGAGAATCCAAAATACAACTGTTCATTCCAAAGCAGTAATACGTTCTTTGATGAATAGTTTATTATTTAATTAAGTGGTCTCTTGATCTTAAGCCCTTGCCTCCTGCTGGTACCCTGCCCCGTCCCTTGGGGAGTGGTAGCAGGGCACAGACAGGGTGTTTTCTCGGGAAGACCACGGTTAGGTGGTAGAAGACAGATGTCTTGTCACTGGATGAGCTGTTTCAAAGTATCTTCTCGAGGTTGACCTTGAGGCTGAGTTTCTAAAAGTGAACTGAATGTGCTTTTGAGAAAATTATTTGAAAGCTGCTTTTAGAGCAGTGAGATGCGCAGTGCAGTTGATAGCTGGGAAAGCGTGAGTTGTCGAGTTGTGCATTTAGAAATGAGAATGGGGAACACGAACCTGAGTCTGTTCTCAAACCCCTCATTTTGGATTGTTTGGCTGCCTGATCCAGAGCTCATTCTAGTTGTTCAGACTTAACTTCACCTTTAAAAATCCGTTCACACAAGATGGCACCAGCAGCCACCCTTGCCGTCGCGATGGTGGTGGCCTTTGCTGATCAGAAAGTCACTAGCGCAGCTGCTGCTTTGCCGCACAGAACTGGCGAAGGCTTCCGTTTCACGGGGCTCTTGGTGCCTCCCTCTCTTCAGGAGTAGCGTGGGGTGGGGCTTAGAACATGTGTTTACATTTTAATGTATATTGAGTGGTTACCACATCGCGGGGTCCCCTCAACTTTCTTAATGGTCTTTTAGGAAGAGCCAATGAAGTGGAGGTGAAAAATGAAATTGTGGAGAGTGTGGGGAAAAGAGCAATCTTGCAGAATACTGAGAAAGAGCAGCACACCGAGGACGCAGCAAAGCATTGTGTGGACGTGGAGGTACGTCCTGGGGGCAGTGCCGAGGACCAGCAAGCCTCTGATGAAGACAAAGCGCCCTCCCTGGGGACGTTAGCGGGTGCGGAACGTGAGGAACAGGTTCAGAGCCAAAATCCAGAGAACACCCCTCTCCTTGGAAGCGTAGAGCAGGTTAAGTCCCATGAGGTCACACACGTGCCAGATGACAGGACTGGAGCTGTCCTTAGCCACCATTTGAGCGATTTAGACAGTGAAGTCCCAGGTCCCAGGAGCAGGCAGGGCAGTTGTAATAATGCCGTGGGTATCGAAAACCAGAGTAAGGAATCTGTGGAAAAGCAGGAAAAAGAAAAACAAGAGGATTCTAAAAGCCACTCGGAAGAGGTTAGCTCAGAGCCGTGTCAGGAGCACACTCCTCTGCCAACATCTGAAATGGGAAGGGAAGGCGCGGACTCCTGTGGGCAAAGTGCGAGCTGCACAGAGCACGTGGCACAGGCAGGCGACACCCAGGGTGGGCAGCAGCTGGGCACAATGTGTCAGGGCGAGCAGCGTGCGGGAGCTGCCCTGGAGGAGTTGGATCCAAGCGTGGGATGCAGTTTAGAGAAAGAAGTGACCAGCCAGGAAGTGGCCGGGCCCCAGGAGGCCCCAGCGCAGAGCACGGAAGCAGGGAGGGAGGGCAGTGAAGAAGAGAGCGAAGAAGCAGGGCTCGGGGGTGAGAAACCAGTCGAGGCAGGTGTCCAGAACGTTCCTGGTTCACCGGCGGCCGAGAGCCATCGTCAGGAGGCAACAGGCCCAAGCGTGGTCGACACCGAACGTGACCCCCTAGATACGAGAGAGCCCAGGGAGGAGAAGAGTGACCAACAGGCAGAGGCCTTGGAGTCATCACCAAGGAAGGCAAAGAACAAGAAAAAGAAAAACAAGAAGAAAAAATCGACAGGACCTGCAGAAACCCTTAAGGATGTTAAGACAGAGGTGACACATCAGAGCACAGATGTAAGTGAAGTTAAGGAGGAAGAGCAGGTGACATTCACTGACGGAGAGTCCGCAGTGGAAGCTCTAGACGAGGTGACCAAAAATCCAGAGCAGAACATCGTAGCAGAAAGCAGTGAACATGCTGATTGTCCAGAAAATCCTGCAATTGAGTTGGATGGAAAACTTAACCAAGAAGCTGTAAAAACACAAGCAGGGAAAGTAACAGCTGGTGGAGACACGTTAGAGTTCGGAGATGACACAGTTCCATCCTCAGGCACTAGCGTTAGCGACAGAGAACTAGATGAAGATGTCATTAAAAGTAACACTAAGAAAGGTGGTGCCGCCCAAGACAGTCCCCCAGAACCGGAGAATGAAGCAGGCGGTGGCCGCAGCCCGCTCGGAAATCAGAGTCCCGCAGAGGAAACGAACGATGCCGCCCAGACAGGCAGCGCAGGGGGGCCCGCCATGCCAGAACACCCCGGCCGGAGAGGCGACAAAGCTTTAGACAGCATTAGTCTAGAAAGCGACGACTCGGCACCAGCGGGAGAGGCGGGGGGCTTGGATTCCGGAAGCAGCGAAGATATAAGGAGAGGGAGTGAGAAGGGGAAAGGCAAGGAGGACTGCACCATGTCCTGAGCGGAGCCCGCCGCAGATGGCGCACGACGGGAGGCCGAGCTTTAGAGAAGGGCCAGGGACTCTGCGCAGTAAGTCTAATGGTAAGAGACTCTTGTCTGCCATCTCCCCTGGCGACGTAAGTAGAATGTTCTAAGTTGATTCAGATGCGCTGCACGACATCAGTCATCGGGTGCTCTGCGGCACAGACCGCTGCTTGGGGATTTACGTGTAACCATTGACGTCGTCACCCAGGTTGGAAAGAAAGACATGTCTGTTATCACTGTAAGTTCTAAGGGAGAGCATTCCAGTAGTATCGAACAATAGCGTATACTATTTATATTCCAGCTTAAAATAAAATAAAAATATTGAACAGTTGCCTTAGGCTGATATGAATGTGGCTGTTCTTGACCAAACATATCAGCTTCTAACTGAAGTGACCAAATAGCATTCTTAGATTTCTGTATTAGGGGTATAATCGATATTTAAATGAATGCCTCCTTCACATATGTGTACTTTCATACTTGATTTTAGTATATACATTGTAACCCGTATGGCATTGTATTTAAAAGAAATAAACACCCAAATAGCAAATAGGTCACTGAGTGATAAGATTTGCACCTTAGGAAAATAATTAATCATTTTAGGGTTAACAATATCTCAAAGCATGAGGGGACTCTTACTTTCCTTTACCTCATGTAAATCTTTTATCTCAAATCAATGCTTTTGGATCTCACTGTTAATGGTACCGGAATTTACTTTGTAGGAGACTTTGAGTTCACTTCATGCTGTTGCTGTGTACCCAATTCAATTTATACTAAGATTTTTTTAAAAAAGCTTTTTTATGGAAGTGGCATATGTTGAAATTTCATTTCCTATTGCAGTATTTGGGCAGGGAAGTCATTAAATGTTTTTGAACCTTAAAATCCCTTCTCTTTCTGTTTGAGTGTCTAATCATTATGCAAGCGAGAAATATAAAAGGTTACTTCTTGTGCAGACTACTAATTAGACTATCATAAGATATTTTAAAGAGTTGAATCACTTTTGGTATTTTGGTATAAATATTTTCATTTATTGTTTCTCAGCATATTGTTATTGGAAAATTCTTGTTTTGATCTGCCTGAAGAAAAAATATATTTTCTATATAAAGAAGCATTTAAAAAATAATTGTAAAGGTAGACTAAAAAATTGTGACATATGACATCACAAAGGAATGTATGTTATGAATGCTGTTGACACTTTATGAGATTATGTGGGTTCATATTACTGTTACGAGATATAATTGAATGCAAAAAGACCAAAGCCTCAGTAAAAGTTGAGGCAAACATAAGTGTTACTATGTAATTGAAATAAACACATTTTATAATTTTACAAGCCTGCGGTTCCACTCTTTGGACTAACTGAATTCTGATTGTGGCGACTGTTTTACGTGGTGACCACCTTTAAGGTTGTCCGCTTCCGGGTTGCTGCCTCTCGCTGGGGTTCTGGGGGAGACCCACGCCTGATGCCCTTTGTCAGGGATGAGTGAACGTCTCTCTGGCGTCTAGCCTGGTGCTGGCGTGGGCCGTCCGTGGGAGAGTGAGAGATCGTCCCTCGCATCCTCTCCTGTCATCTGCGGTTCTGATGACGAACCCCAGTCAGGAAAGGTCTCCGTTCTGTCGCTCTGCTTCAGTGTGCCCATACTTAGAATGTGTGAATAGTAGATCAAAGCAGCAAACATGTTTACTGTTTCTGCTTAAGTGTCCCTGAAGTGGAGGACAGTGGGGATGACCGAGAAATCTGAGGCTTGCCGGAGGATCGAGGCAAAGGGCTCTACAGGACGTTAAAGGGTTTTTCAGTGTACGGCTCTCGCTTCAGCAAAGCCACGTTCACACTGGAATGCGCATTGGAAAACAGCTCTGGTCTCTACTTTTAAAGGCCTGTGGGGCAGCAATGCAATACCAAAGTCACTAAATGGTCAGATCATCAAACCGTTTTAAGTTATTTCCTTTCTTTCCCATGTTGTTCAACGGCCCCGTTCGGGACAGTGGGCACCCTCTGCACCCTCAATCCAGCCGTCCAGCAGTCTGGACTGTCCGCTCTCATTCCCTTAATTACCGCACAGTTGTGATCACTTCGTCCATGGGGAGCAGGTGCCGGGAACGCGCAGGTAGGACCCAGCGGGGCGTGCACAGCTGGGAATCGGAACCGGAGCAAAGAGGATGGAAAGAAAGACTGAACAGCCAAACCGTTTCTTGGTCATTTCAGAGCTTTCCTCGTGAACGTCGGTTACCCTGCCCTGAGCGTATCATGACGTTAGAGCCGGCACAGTAATTGACATTCACAGCAAAGGCCCTTAAGTTATCAAAAAATGATTCACTTAGGTATAGTCAGCTTTTAATAAAAAGGCAGGTAACTGTGTAAGGCAATTCTGAAAGATTTCAATGTCAAAAGAGTCAATCTCAGGAAAGAATCGAAAGGTTACCTGCCAGCCCTATCCCTAGACCGCTGAGGGTCACTATCATACGGAACAGAGGAAAACGCCGATCGGTGATACCGGACATCAAAAAGCCTGGTACTTTTCAGCCCCGAACCAGAACACAGGGCCTGTGTGTAGATGTAAATCTTGTCCCAAAGGTATAATTAAGTATAGTTATGGGCGTATGTAGAAAATAGGGGAAGGTAGATTTTTGAATTATAGGTTGTTACAATATACAAAGGTCAGCGAGCAGAATTTTTAAGAATGAGATGTAGGACGTTCACTACTTTCTACAATTCTCAGTGTTTGCAGTTAACAGAAGACCTAATGCCCATTTAAATTTCCACCGTCACAAGGACTCTGGAATGCTAATTCTGGGGCACAGACGGTTTGGGGTTCGTGTTTTCTATCGGTAGCCTCCTTTCCTGGAAGACCTCGTGCGCCGCAGCCACAGAGCCAAAGGAGCGCAGCAGCGAGGTGGTTCCAACGTGCGGGCCCCTGAAGGAAAGGGGCGTGCGTGTGTCGTGTTCAGAATATGGGCTCGCTCAGAGTGTGATCATGTATGTAGAAAACTTTGTTCTTCAAGAGGAACATCCTTCCACTCTTTGTCTTTCCTTTGCTGTCTCTCTTACATATTCTTTGAGATGCGAATGGCTGGTGGCTGACGTAGGCATGTATTTCCTAACTCTGCAGTCCCCCGGGCCTTGAAATAGGAGGAAGTGCCGCGGCTCCAGCGGCTGGGCCAGCCCTGCCTTTTGCAGGGGGTAGCTGCTCTCCCGGCAGGAGGCTGGGCTCGGGCAGGAGCTACAGTCAGACCAAGTGGGTGTGAGGAGGGAGCGAGAAGAACCGCAGTCAGCCAGTCAGTGCGTTTTTACCCAATCCCCAAACTCTCCCCAGGCCTTGGTTTCCTCCTCTGAATCTGAAGATTATAGTACTTGACACCCCGTGAGAGAGATGTTTGGAGAATTTAGAGACACTTAATAGATACGCATCTTCATTTATGTGTGGTGGGAGGAATGACAGACACCTAAACCATCACTGCATTTTTCCTGGAAAGAATAACAGCTTCTGGTAACTGGGTGAGCGGGTGTGCTGTCAGTGGCCTTAGGGTTCATGAACATGTAGTCAAAACTATGACATTGATGAGTCTATGAGAGAATTGAGAAAGATAAACACTTCTGAGATGTAAACTCAGAAAGGCGAGGATAATTAAAATGTTGGTGCTATTGAATCGTGATTATCGGTATGTTTCTACATTGCTAACGATGTTAAACCATGAAGCCTGTGAGATCTTGTGTTGCAGCGTGGCTTGGCCCTAGAGTTCTTGCATGCTAACCTAAGGTAGAAGATTAGCCTGTTTGCATGCAGCCGGAAGCCGCTCCCGACGTGAAGCATGTTCTGGGCGGTTGACCCAACCCCCCTTGGCTGAGTTCTCCCCCAGTCCTGTCTGTGGCCTCATTCACCATGGTACGTGTGTATAACTACCTTCATCATTCGTTTCACTAACCTCAACAGTCATTCTTCAATTTAGCCATGTGCTGAAAGGCGCGGTCCACAGAATCGCCTAAACCCGTATCTTTCTGATTTCTTTAGATATTAGGTTGAAAAAGCTTGTTGACGAGCGGGAATGCTTATTGGAACAGGTAATAATCTTTTTATTACTTTATGGGTTCTCGAACAGGGGTTGCTTACTCAGAAAACCTCTAAATGTATCATGCCTGAAAACAATTACCAAGCCAACTGGTGGTCTTAATATTTTTATCCAAATAGAACATGGTGAGTCATACGAGGTTTCATGAGGATGTCTCGGACTCACAGCCAGGGAACTGAATGTGGTGCATGTTACCGAATTGCTGCCTAAAATAAATACTAGCGTAAAAGACCTAGATTGCCATGGAGTGGCAAGGCTGAGTCATTCCAAACACCACTCCTCTGACTTCTGCTTGTCATAACATCAGTTTTGTGCTCTCTCGGTGACTCTTCCTGGCAGGTGTGTGTCTGTGATAGCTGATCACAGTTGTTCTAACTGTGGTTTATCGTCAGTGCTCTCACCCACCTCGAGAAATACTGAACAGCTGTCCTATTTGATCCTTTTTTAATGGAGGATATTTATTAAATCATTCCACAACAATCTAAAGAAACTCAATTCTTCCGATTTTCCCTCATGAGCCTAATCAAGTGTATTTGCCTTACTTTTTACAATTCTGTCGAAGATTCTGTCCGTTGCTTAAAGCACTAAATATAGTGGGAGGATTCTCTTGAACTCCCTGTGATCTTCTAAAAACATGTATCCATTGGAATTCTGTACTTATTCCTTAAAGCAGCCTGCACTGATGGTTTGTATTTAATTAGGGGTTTCCCGCTCCACACCAAGCACAGCAGAAAGACTGTTTCTGTTGCTCTCTTGGAGAGAGGAAAGCTGTGTAGAGACCGTCTTCCTGGAGGCTGGCAACCCGCCTCTGAGCACACCTGCAGCATGACCGAGTTCTGTGGGAAAGTGCACGGAGAACTTTGTTGGGGATTTAATTGAGATACATCTGAGCCCAGAAGGCTGCACAGGGCCTTTCTGGTTTCTTAGTGAATACAGTTTAATGGGGCACTGACTTGCTAACCGATAAACGTTTGAAGTATTTTATGTACAACCTCCTCCTGAGTCTAGAGGAATTTCAATTTTAGAAATAACTTTTCACCCAGAGCCACAAAATAATTCAGGGCTGATGTTGTAAAAAACGTTTACTTTTCTTCCCGAGAAGAGTACTAATTGGCAGAGGTTTTTTATTTGTTTGTGTTGGTTTCTTTATGAAAGGGGCGGGATCCCCTGTGTGGCTGGGGGGCTGTAGGGTGGGCCGTAACCCTTTACCATGTTGATCGCGGGCTTCGCTACGAGCCCCGTCTCTCTGGCGCCCGGGAGACACCCGAACTGCAAGGCAATGCGCCGTTGCACCGCTGGGTGTCGGTTTTTGCCTGACATGCTGCTTCCTTTCTCAGAGGCTCTAAGTGCAGCTTTCAGTCTCATTTGGAATAGAGAAATTAACATATTTTACCGGTGGGTGTTTTCAGATTAAGAAACTCAAAAGGCAGCTGGAGGAGAGGCAGAAGAACGGCAAGCTGGACGGCCTCCGAGCGGAAGATGGTGTCTTGGAAAACGGGACCGACGTGCATGTGATGGACCTACAAAGTAAATGTCCATCCTTGACAGACGTGAACTCTCTCACACGTGCTGTTTGTACTAGCCTCGCGCGGGAGGAGAAAAACTGTCACGGCAAAGAGTACCCAGTATTCCCCGAGGTCCCCCAAAAACCCTTGAATACAGAAGCACAAAGATGTTTCTTTGTGGGACAGAACGAGGATGGGTAGGTGGGCAGAACAAAGGCGTTTCTCTCAGGGCCTGTCAGTTAGAACAGACGCCCACAGTGTGCACCGCGACACCACCGTCTGAAGCGCTGATAGAAACCACGTTTATTTTACTGGCTGCAGCAGGTTTTTATTTT
>NW_012148563.1:3342066-3344118 GCF_000956105.1 Propithecus coquereli
TAAATATAGGAGCTTCAAGATCCTGTTCTAGTGTATTCAGTGTTTCTTACAATGCCTGTAGTTTTTGTATGTGGGAGGATAAAATATATGAGATAGAATAAAAAGTGATACTGGATAAAAGAACTAGGTTTATAAGTACAAAAAGCTTTTGTTTCAGTGTGGGTGAGTTTATGGAAGGGAAAGAATAAGACATCTGTCAGAAGCAATCCGTATGTAAATGAAAATGGAACACAAAAGGATCATAAATTTGATTCATCTTATATTATGCTCAACATTTTCTGTTGTCTTATTTTGTCATTGTGCCTTTCAAAATAACAACTTAGAGTCTTTGGAGAAACAAAGAAAGATATAACTTGGGTTAGAATGTGACTAGATGATTTCTTAAATGGAAACAAAGACACATTTCATGTGAGTTATTTTCTGTTCACATGGCTAACCAAGGTTGGTGTTTTACTCTGAAGAATTTGGAGCTAGGCATTGTGAGCAGGGCGTCCTCTCTGGAGTAAGAGCCTTGGGCCAGAAGTCCGGGCGGGCTCAGGTGTGAGTTTCGATCTGGAAAAACAGTGGCTTGCGGCGGTTAGGGGTACGCCCTGCTGCCGGGCTATGAGGCCTCAGGAAGGCTGCGTGATCGCTCTGGGCCTCCGTTCCTCCTCTGTAGGAGGAGGATGTCGTGACAGCCCCCCGATAGGGCTTCCTGGGCTGAAACAAGCCAATGGTGTCAAGGCTGCTGGAGCAGTGCCTGTCTGTGTCACGGAGGAAGTGTGCAAAATGCATCATCATCACTGGCATCGTCCCGCCATCCTGATTCCGCCTTTCAACTGGGGTGGGATTTTACCCAATCCCCAAACTCTCCCCAGGCCTTGGTTTCCTCCTCTGAATCTGAAGATTATAGTACTTGACACCCCGTGAGAGAGATGTTTGGAGAATTTAGAGACGCTTAATAGATACGCATCTTCATTTATGTGTGGTGGGAGGAATGACAGACACCTAAACCATCACTGCATTTTTCGAGAGACCTTGGTCCCCCTCAGTCCTCCTCATCCTCCTTTGTCACCTTTACGAATACAGAGGGGAGGTGACTCTCCTGGGCCATGGGAGGAGGAGACCCGGCCGGTGATGACTGAAATTAACCCACAGAATTGACAACATGCTCTTGGAAATATATGATAATGAGCAGCCGACTTAACCTCACTGTGCCTTGTTTTGCTGTTGAGAGTGGGGTGAGAGCTGCCTTTAGAGTGTGGGGAGGACCAGATCTGCACTTCACAGGTGCTGCTTACTGATGCTGCTGTCGCCGTTGGTCGGCCTTGCTCTGTCCAGACAGGCCAGCGAACGACGGGCAGGCCGAAAGAATGGCCGGGGAGCACGGGAGCTCCCAGAATCCCAGCACCTGTTTGGCTACCCCAGGAATTTTCTAGGTCTTACCTCTTTTTTTCCCATTTCATGGGTCTCTAAAATGTATACCAGAAAGTGTGTTGAGATTTAATTATGAAAACCAGGTTTTTAAAACTATAATCCTTTAACAATATTACTAAAATACCTTTAATAGCCAACTAACCTCCCAGTATAAAAGAACGTCCTAAACTGGGGACAAGGTGACTTCATCTTTTTTGATGCCTCATTTCAAAAAACTGCAATCACTGTCTTAAAATGAAGAGTTTTCGTGTGTTTATAATTGGATGCTACAGACCAATGATGAGCAATGCTATTTACTGAGTAGATACAGGGTAGTACTAGGTTTCCAGTATTCTTGCTAAGTAGCACCACAATAAGTTCTACTCACTCAGCAGTGAGACTTGTTGGTTTTTAAAGCTATAAAAGGAAGTACTTCTACTTTCTTCATATCAAATTATTTTGCTTCATTCTTTTTTCATTTTCTTAAAATTGTTTAGTTTTCATTTTCTTCTCCAATTCTGCTTTAAAATTTCTCTTCCTTAAAAGTTTTATCTCTCTATTTTTTATATTCTCACTATAAGACGAAAGTCAGACCATCTTTACTTTTTGCGAGCACTCATTACATTTTAACATTTATTTTCTACTAATCTAGAATAT
>NW_012148563.1:3347528-3357258 GCF_000956105.1 Propithecus coquereli
GACTACTGCTTTAACATTTTAAAAGCCCAAGAGCTTAACGAATTTTCCTTCTCTTTCAACCTTTAGGGGATGCCAACAGACAGATCAGCGACCTCAAATTTAAACTTGCAAAATCTGAGCAAGAGATAACCGCATTAGAACAAAACGTACGTGTACCCTTTTTAAGCAATAACGGGCAGTTAAACTGATGATTAAAAATACTGAAGTTTTACTTGCTAGAAATAGCCCTGAAAGGCGGAGGACAAAAAGAAGCAGAGATTTTTAGAACCAAAAAAAGATCCTGAGGGGAGTACGTTAAGACAGCAAGTCTCTCGAAGTATTTCTTGCAGAGAGAACAAGTAGGAAGGAAAGATAATTATTAGGATTCAGGTGGTTATAATAGATACTAATCCTTTATGAACAACTGTTGTAGAAAATAGCTAATGTGGCTTAGGAGTTTTTTTAAATTTTGCTCTTTAAAAATAACTTAGTTAAAAAGCACTTCATGCTGGAACATCCTTCTTCCCCCGGGTTTCCCTCCCAGCCGGGCAGATCTCCCAGAGGTCTAGACTGCGGCCCTCCTGCCTTAGCACGTTGGGCCCCAGGGCAATTTTTTCTAGCCAAAGGGAGGGGGAAAAAGAGCTACTCGTTCACCCTCAGGTGTGGGTAGACATGGCTGGAACTTTTCAGAACTTTTAAAGAAACAAACATGAGAACAGTGCACACAGAAATGATGAGTTTTACAAAGGACGCTTTTGACCGCAGGAGAATTAGCGTGTGCGGCAGAGCTGCTGTCATCTCAGAACCCTGCCTGGGGAATGCCCTGCCCAAGCCCTCCTCGTGATCCCCGCCTGCCCTTTCCTGCGTCCCACTCACCACCCCCTGGAGACGCAGACTGGAGCTGAGCTCCTGGCAGAACGTCTGCATTGTTCCGCCCTGGCCTCCCGTTTCCAAGAGAGTAATCGCAAAGGCAAGACAGAGCCAGGGCAGCTGGGTGCTAGCGCCGTGGGGGCCACCCTGTGGATGCGGGTCAGGGAAACTAGTCCTTGTCAGGGTCATGCAGGGTCACTCAGAAATATGAGCAAATAACCTGTACAATAGACCAAAATGTCACATCCTACTTCTTTGCAGGGTGTGTTCTCCCATTTATTAAACCACACCCTTTGATCTCAGATCAAATAAAGCAATTGCAGACAGAAAGCAGGCCTATCGATTTATACCTGTGGTTTTTCCTTCCCTTTTAGGTAATAAGGTTAGAGAGTCAAGTAGCACGTTATAAATCGGCTGCTGAAAATGCAGAGAAAATAGAAGATGAACTTAAGGCTGAAAAGCGGAAACTGCAAAGAGAGGTAAATTGTTCAGGCCGTTTCTAGGGAAAGAGTGGGTTACAAATGTGTTCGATACTGTTAAATCTGCCACAGGGCTATTCACTGTCAGGTCGTCCCAAACCGTCATGCCGGCCTCTTACTAAAGGAGTCAGCGCGGCCAGCGGAGCTCAGGGCCAGTCACTGCCATCCACTGGTCCCACCGTCAGGTTTGAGCATTTCCTGCAGGCCCCGCCGTAAACACTGAGTGTGTGAGATAAAGGATGGCCAGGCCTCTCTGCTCTGTATGTTTCGTCATGCGGGGCCAGCCTGGGTGAGGACCTAGAGGAAGTGGGCCCGCTGGCTGAGGGCCAGGTGCTGGTGCGGGGTGAGGCCGGGACTAGGTGTCCTTGGGAAGCCGAGAGGCTCTCGGGCCACCTGCTGTGACACTGGCAAATTACTGCACTTCCAATCTTTTTTTTTTTTTTTTTTCAGTTATACCTATCTCACCTTACTAAAGACACTTGGCAAAGTTGTTCATTCAGCAAATATTTACAGCATCTGCTAGGTGCCGGGCATGGGTCTGGGTGCAGGGGACAAAGTCCCTGCCTTCTTAGAGCCAGTGCTCTGGAAGAGAGAGGTCAAAATAAAAATGCCTGTAGGCAGGAAAGGGGCTGGGGTGTGGTAATGGCTTGGGCCAGGGCCAGTTTTAAGTAGGTGGCCAAGGAAGACTTCCCTTCTGGTGACATGTAAGGACAGGCCTGAGGCTGGTCAGGGAGTGCGTCACGCGAGACTGGGAGAAAGCCCTTCCGTGCCAAGCGGTGAGCAAGCGCAGAGCTGATCTGTGTCCCAGTGGGGCGGCTCTGGCCTCTGTGTGTCCAGACCCGAGGAGAGAGACTGCACGGAAGCCCTTGAGATGGCCGTTCTCACACGGGCGGGGGGCAGCGGGGATGTGTCCAAAAAAGATACATTTTCTCTCCTCTTTAAAAATCTTTCTTTGCCCCTGTGCCCCCGCCCTGTGCCACCTCAGTCCTTATCCCCTTAATAGCAAAGGGGCGACCCCCTGGACCAGGAGCCTTAGGTTCCTCCCTTCCCCGAGGCCCACACCCCTCACCGGTTCTAGCGGAATCCCCTTCCCAAAGGTGCCCCGTGGTCGTTCCTCACGTGTGGTCGTTCCTCACGTCCATCTTACCTCGTGCGTCATTTGCGTGCATTTGACCCAACCGACCAAATGCTTTTCCCCTTCAGACTCTGCGGATTTTCCTTCCACTTCGCTGGCCCTGCCCTCAAAGTACCACTTTTGCTGCATCCCACACGTTTTGATGAAAGCTGTTTCTGTTACCATATTCTAAGTATTTCCAGATTTCCATTATGATTTGTATTAATATTTTAACCCATGAGTTATTTAGAAATAGGCTTTTTAAAAAACACAGGTTATTTTTTTTCTCATTTAACTTTCTAGCTTAATTTTGCTATGTCAGAGAACATGGCCTTGATTATACCTGGTCTTTGAAATGTGTTAGTACTTGCTTGACAACCTGATACGTGACCGATTTCTGTAAATGTCCCACACTTGCTTAGGAAGATGTGTCGTCTCCGATCTAGGGATGCAGAATTCTGTGTCTCCCACTGAGGAGGCTCGTGAAGTGTGTGTTCAGACTCGATTCCTTGTGTCTGCTGAAATTCTCAGTAACAGAGAGAGATTCGTCAGACTCCCCCAATAGATGATGGTGGGTTTGTCTCATTCTCCCTGTTTCTCCATCAGGTTTTGCTTTATATATTTTGAGGCTATGAATAATCAGTGTTTAAAACTCTTATATCCCCTCGATACGTCTCAGCGACCCTCTTGGTCCCGCAGTTCGCCTTGTTGGTTATCAGGTGGCAGCGGCAGCTTCGTCCGCTCTGGGCGTTTCCATCCCGTGTTCCAGTCTTTTCTGCGTGGCCGTCACTGGGTTGTCTCTCCTGAGATGCATGTAGCCAGGTGGTGGCTGTTTTCGACTGAATCTGAAATCCGTATTTTCATCAGAGTCTTTAGTCCATCATCACTGGTATTTTTGGACTTGCTTCTACTGTCCCACTGTGGATGTCCATTTGTCCTGCCTTTTTCGTGTCCTTTTTCTCTCTCCAAATTTAAAATTTATATTCAATTTCTATTCTTTTAATGATCACCCTTGGGATATTATTTATTTATATTGAACTTTAAAAGTCTTAAAGTTGAACAGCATCTTTACTCCCCTCCGGTACAATGGGACTTCTGGACACTAGCTTTAGTTCCCTGTCTGACATACACATGTTCACACACGTGTGTTTGTATACCCGTATGTCCACTCATCAGACAGTATTATTGCTGTTGTTGTTTTGTACAGTCCATGTTTGTTTTGACTTATCTACATATTTGCCATTTAAGTATCTTTTCCGTTAGTATCTCACTCTGTACTTCTAGATCATTTAACACATATACGTTAGAAGTTCTGTTCGAGTAGGCTTCTTGGTGGCAGATCCCCTCCGTGTTTGTTATAAGTGCTTTTATTTCACCCTTGTTCTTGGACAACGGTGTTGAGGGAGATACAGCTCTGGGACGGGCATCAGTTCTCCTCAACGCGCGAAGCTACCGTCTTCTGGCTTCTGTCGAAGCCGTTGGGAAATCTGCGATTCTAGCTGCAGGACCTTTGTAGGGAACCTTTTTTCCCCTCTCTAGCTTCTTTCAAGTCTTTCTTTGTCTTGATTTTGTGCGGTTTCACTCTAATATGTTAGATGTGGGTTAATTGCTATTTATTCTGCTTGGGATATATAGGGTTTCTTGGATCTGTGAATTCTTTTTTAAAATCTATTTTGGAAAATAGCCAACCATTAGCTCCTTAAATGATTCCTCCTTTCTAGTCTCTTCCCCCTCTTGGACTCTACTCAGAGGATATTAGACCTTCTCACTGTAACCTCCACAATTTTTAACCATCTCTCTTTTATATTTTCCATCACCATACCTCTCTGTTTCATAATGCCTAAAGTGTTTTTGCATAGATTTTTCCAGTTTCCCTTTTTTGAAAAAAGTATATTCATTCCTGATAGTTTCTTGTTGTATGTATGCTATTTTATTTTATTTTTTTTTTTTTAATTTTTATTTTTTTATTTATTTTTTGAAACAGAGTCTCACTCTGTTGCCTGGGCTAGAGTGAGTGCCATGGCGTCAGCCTAGCTCACAGCAACCTCAAACTCCTGGGCTCATGCGATCTTCCTGCCTCAGCCTCCCGAGGAGCTGGGACTACAGGCATGCGCCACCATGCCTGGCTAATTTTTTCTATATGTTTTTAGTTGTCCGGCTAATTTCTTTCTATTTTTAATGGAGACAGGATCTTGCTCTTGCTCAGGCGGTCTCTTTTTTAATTATATCCTATTTCTTTAAATATTTCCTAACAGCGATTCTATTTTCTATATCTGACAACTGAAGCACAGTCAGTGTTTGGGGGTCTAATTCTGTTGTTTATTTCTTCTGGTGACTCTCACTCAAATGGTTTGTCCTTTCGGGTATTTAGTGTTTTGTGAGACTATGCTTGGTTTCAATTTGTGGGAATACTCTACTCCAGGCCTGACTTGGGCAAATTTCCTGCACAGAGGACTTGCTTCTGCCTCTGCTGGTCGGGGCTGGAAGGACTTCCGTCCCAGGACCCCAGCCACCTCCTTGAGGGTTTCGGGTCGGAAGCAGAGCCATGTGCTCTGTTCTAATCATTCCTATCTCCACAGCCCTGTGGCTGTACTTCTGCCGGCTCCGGGCACCTCCACTTTGCCCTGCTGCCTGGTGTCCAGGCGGCTCCGCTAATGCGGCTTCTGCTGCCCGTCTCCTGCCCTGAGTCCCAGGCTCTGGGGCCCTGGCTGCAGGTGTGACCCTCTGGACCTCAGGCATTCCAGCTTTGGTTTCTGGCTGCAGAAGCCTTTCTGCTGGCTGCCCGGGCTGTGGGGGCCACCGCCTCCAACCTGGCCAGGCTCAGCTCTTGTTCATTTGTATCTGTTCGTTTGTTTGCCTCACTTGCCTTATGTGAGACCATGAGGGGCCCCAAGAGTGTGCCCTGTCTGGGGTCAATTGTTTCAGAGGAGGAAGGTTCCCTAGTCACTCTTGATGCCAGAATCATGCGCCTCGTGCTACTTTTTAAATTAAGAAATACACACACACACGGATGTATGCATGCATTTTTAGGACTTTCGTGGGTCCGAGTTATAATTGTGTTTGTGGTAGGATTGGAATCTTGGCAACACAGAACCCTGCTGTGTCGGGGGAAACAGGCTCCTCAAAGCTCACTGCCCTTCCTCTGTTTCCAGCTCCGCTCTGCGCTGGACAAGACAGAAGAGCTCGAGGTGAGCAACGGCCACTTAGTGAAGCGTCTAGAAAAAATGAAAGCAAATAGGAGTGCACTCCTGTCCTCCCAGCAGTAGGTACCAGCTCGGGACGGCGACTGGCTGGTGACTGGAGAGCATCGTCCACGGGCTTTTCTTGTCCTGTCTGGAGCGCTGCTTCTTCCCCGCCTTCGGAGAGAAGACCGCGGCAGGCACTCAGCTCCTGCGCGCTCTGTGCCATGGCTCACCCGAGGGCGCCCAGTCGCCACCAGACGCCTCTGTCTGCAGACCCCTGGCCCGCCTGGGGCCGACACTCAGACCCTGCGGGGTACCCCACAAGCACACTGGGCCTCCGGGGAGCCCGCGTCTGACGGCACAGCGGCCTCCGAACGCCCCTGAAAATGGCGATCACGGTAGAGACGAAGGTGGGGCTTGAGTTTTCTTTTCATGTGTCTTGCTGAAGATTAAGGGGAAATGTGACAATGTTGGGACTTCCTTTCGTGGCAGAATCTGCAATTGGAGCAACTTCAGTAGTATCTCTTAGTCCGCGCTTTTCATACACAAACACTGTGGAACCACAAGCCATTACCAAGCAGAACTTTCACTGGAAACAAGGGGGTGGTCTAGAAGTAAAAGTGACCTTAAGAAGACTCTTTACAGGCAACAAATGAAGCTTTTCTAAGGGATTTTTGCATCAGTTCAGTCATAAGAAAAACTTTTTTCCCGGATAATTAGGCAATAGCTTCACTGAAAATGACAGCTTTTCATTTGCATTATTTAATCCTTATATTTGGAATTGAAGTTGTTAACTTCTTTTAAAGAATGTACTATTAATTAATAGAAAAATAAAAAACGAAATGTTGAAAGACTTTAGCAATGTGGTTTTAATTTTTTCCCGTTGAAAAATAAATCTTTAACTGATTTCACGTTAATCATTCTGTATATTTTTGGGTCATCTTTTTATTGTTTAAGCATATGAAATCAATTCATTTTTCTTTCCCCATTTAAAAAAGAAGAGGTATATTCGCAGAATCAGTGCACTTAGAATGACAAGTCAACTGAAGAAGTAGGAGATAGTACAGACAATGATGTCAAAGACAAACGTAGAAAAAGCTAGAATGTGATTTTTAAATTTATTTCATGGAATAAAACTTGTCTTGCAGATGTAGCTACTGGGAATTTGTTGCTGGCTTTTTTCGTCCCTGTATCCCAGAGTTTCTCAACCTCAGCACGACCACCGTCCTGAGCCGGATCGTTCTTGGTTGCTGCGAGAGCTGTCCTGTGCCCCGCGGATGTGGCCAGCACCCCTGGACTCTGCCCCCAAGATGCCTGGAGACCCCACCCCAGTCATGACAGACAAAAATGTCTCCAGACACTGCCACATGTCCACTGGGGAACACAAAAGCACCCTCGTTGAGAGCTGTTACTCAGCCAGAATTAGAAGGTTGGGAAAGGAGATGGTTGAAAACCTGGGCCGGGATCCCAATTGTGTGTTTCCTACAACTTACTTACATTTTTAGAAATGAAATGGCATTTAGGACCCAGAGCAACCTACTCAAAAGACATCGTAAGTGGGTAACAGGAATAGATGGCATTAATCAGTGCAGTTCAGCATCGCAAGGAGATGTTTTCCATTACGTTTTAAAGTTCCTATCTTAGGTCAAGATGTCAACTAAAGAATCAAAAGCGGCCGGGCGCGGTGGCTCACGCCTGTAATCCTAGCACTCTGGGAGGCCGAGGTGGGTGGATCGCTCAAGGTCAGGAGTTGGAGACCAGCCTGAGCAAGAGTGAGACCCCGTCTCTACTAAAAAATAGAAAGAAATGATCTGGACAACTAAAAATATATAGAGAGAGAAAAAATTAGCCGGGCATGGTGGCGGATGCCTGTAGTCCCAGCTACTCGGGAGGCTGAGGCAGGAGGATCGCCTGAGCCCAGGAGTTTGAGGTTGCTGTGAGCTAGGATGACGCCACGGCACTCACTCTAGCCTGGGCAACAAAGCAAGACTCTGTCTAAAAAAAAAAAAAAAAAAAAATCAAAAACTACAGCTGATATTTTTTTTAAATTATGTTATTATTTAGCAAATATGGATTTCTAGTTGTACAGCACGGAGCCCCTGGGGGATACCAGATGAATGCCCACCTTTAGGAGGCTGCGGTCTTCACGGAGAGACTGGCCACGCACAGGGATAGCCATAGCAGAAGGCGGGGTTGGGAAGTGCCAGCCAGTTGCAAATTTTCATACTGGGCACAAGTGTCTATTATGCATCTCTACAATCTGCCAAGCCAGATGTGGCCCACATGTTCCTGTGCCTGCCTGGGTATGGAGGCAGGGGGTGCAGCTGATGTCTGCTGACCTGCCTGACTCCCTCACCTGCAGCCACATTCAGGGAGGACCTGATTCCCCAGTGTTGAGGATGTTTGGGGATTTAGAGGCTTCCAGCTCCGTGGTCAGGGGCTCTGCCCTTGTGCCCAAGAGCCTCCAGGGCTAGATTCCCACCTCGCTCCCAATCACTCGAGGACTAGACACTCCAAGCCTCCGCCCTGTACTTGCTGCCACACCCTCGATGTCACTGCCTGTCCACTTGCTGTGTCTCTCTGCGTTCCATCAGCTCCCCAACACGCCCTTGTTTGCGCCTTTCCCCTCCGCCAAAACAGCCCGGACAGGATGGCTCCTACCTGGTCCCCAGGCGCACTAAATGCTAAGCAGGTCCTGAGTGCGGTTGCCCTGCCTGTGGCTGGGTTACCTCCCTGCACAGCTGCCCATCCCCAGGGGTGGCATAGAAACAAGACCACCACAGACGTGGGGAAAGAGTTCCAAAATGGAAATATCTGAAGCTTCATGTTGACACTTTGTAACTCCCAAGACCTTCTCGTACTGCATTTAGACATAACGTCAACAGCACTGGAGGAGGAGGGTTCCTGCAGTCTGTGTTTACCCTTCACCTCTGTCCCTGCCCACCCCAGCCCTCCCCCCGGCTCAGATGTGCTGAGCTTTCCCCTGCTTGAACTTCTCTCGTGCTGATGTCCCCATGGCCATCGTGTTGGTCCCAGCTGCGTTTGCTCCGCCGCTCCGGCCTGCTTGGGTTCCCTCACTTGGATTTTTCTCAGCCTGCCTCAGCAAGGCTGGGATTTTGTGGCTAGTAAAAGCAGTAGTTCTTCACTGCCACCGTTTTGCTAAATGTGATTTTAAGATAGTGTGGCTTAATATTCCCATATCAAAAATCTTAAATCCACAGTCTTTTAAGAATCGAGGCCTAATTTGGTTCAGATGCCATCGAAGAACAAAATTATTTTTCCCTCCTCTCGTGGGCCATTGGGCAGCATGAGGGGTGACGTAAAGAGAAAAGCTGGCTGGCTCTGTGACACCAAATGTAAAAAAAGATCAGACGCAGAAAAAATGGCCCTAAGTACCAAGATTTAGCACCGCTGAGATTGAGCAAAGTAAAACATGGGAGGACGCAGGTGTAAATACATTAATATTACAGCAGTAGGGCAAGTTCGAAAACAAAATTTGTGGGAAAATCTGAGTTAGATCTGCTAAATTTCATCTCAGAAAAGGTAGTTGCCTCAGCACAAACAACTGAAGAAGCTGAGTCGGGGAAAATATAATCACCAGAACAGGTTCTTCATACCCAGGAATCTCTTCTGTGTTAGAAGCTGATTTTTTTAATTGTAATTTTAAAAATAATTTAATTATTTTTGTTTTTACCCTAAATGCCTAGTTGTGTATGTGTGTGTGTGAGATTCATGATTTCATCAAGGATGACTTTGCAAATTTTCTGGAAGGCGGCCTCTCTGGAGTTCATTATAATTCACTAAATATTGATCAAGGACTTAATCAAGCACCGGGTCCTATTATAGTGAGCAATGCAGACAATAAACCTGTAAATAGTAAGTGAATAAGATTTCGGATGACGAAAGTGCTGTGAGAAAAGTGGAAGCAGGTGGTGGGATGGAGCGTGAGCTGGAGTGTGTGGGCAGGCGGGTGGGGAGCGGGGAGGTTGCTGCTGTAGCTGTCTGGTTAGCAAAGCCTTCGTGGAGCCGGTCACATTTAAACTAAAACCCAAGGATGAAAAAGTCCTGGCCATGTCAATGTCTAGAACAGCATCGTCCAATAGAAA
>NW_012148563.1:3357928-3361928 GCF_000956105.1 Propithecus coquereli
AGAATTGATTTGACTTCAATGCAAAAGCATGTCAATTTCAAAACTACATCCAAATGAAGTAAATTCATCAACTCTTGTGTTGATTCGGGATCAATACATCAAATTCAAAGAAGTATTTCATAAATTGAAAAGCAACTCTAAATTTATCAGTATCAACAAAGTTTTCTTCAAATTTTCTTATAGTTTTTGCAACTAAGTTACATAAGTGTTGATCACAATTAAAATCTTGCAAATTGATTCATGTGTTAAAATCATTATCATTGATTTGTAATTTGAAAAATTTCCATTTCAACATAAATCCTCATACTTGTTTAGATCAATCACATTTAAGGGTCTTCTTGAGCTTCAAATTTAGCTCATTCATTTGTGATATAACATCAGAGAGAAAATATAAGTTACAATGCCAGTTTTTTACTTTAATTATTGAATATTTAAGAAGCTTCCTTTTGTTTCAGTCTTGAGCTGCAGTTAACAGAAAGTAAGTCTTTGTAAAACTCTTGCATGACTCAACTAAAATGAGCATTGGCTAAGAGCACAAGACCATTAAATTCATGTCTTCTATTTCAACAGTTTCATAAACTGGTGATTCATAGCATTTGTATGTGTATCCTGAATGATTTTAACAACTGTATCCATGACTCTTTTATAAAGACTGATTCAGAAAACTGAGCACAAATATTTTCATTATGTTTCATACAGTGAAATGAAGCAATAAAAAAACATCAGTCTCTCATTTTAGAATGCCATAAAATTTGTAATTTTGACCTAACATATCTGAAACACCATCCACCATGACAGAAGCTAACATTTTCATGTCTAATTTCATATCTAGCTAAAGTTCTTTCTTGAGATATGTAAAATATTTTTGAATATTCACATCACAAGTTCAATTTTTTAGATTGCAAATTGACATTTCTTTGTAAGTTTGGAAGTCCTTTGAAACAAAATGTACCCCAAGTATTAATTGGGTTATCTCTCTTCTATTAAATGATTCATCCAAAACCAAGATAGAGTGTCAGACAGAGAGAGAGCCCAAGGTGGAAGCCATAGTCTTTTTAAACCGAATCTTGGAAGTAACATCTCATCACTTACGACATTCAAGGATAGGGAAGTTAGCTCCGTTTCTTGAGAAGAGTATCAAAAAAATGGACATACTTTTTAAACCACCACATTATGTATTTGCTGAAAATGTCACTTAATATTGTCTACTTTATTATCTTTAAACATTTTTTATATAATAAACCAATCACATTTTCATTTTGCTCTTCCTCAAAAACTGCAATGGCTGTGCATCACGACCCTCGCAACCTACCTTCGCTGAGGCTTTCTTTTCTTACTGTTCCAGTCACAGTATTGGCTTCTGTACCTCTACTTGATTCTGCATTGGTAGCCTGTCTGTTTTAAATCTATAAATGTATCCATATTTATTTTCAAACTAAAAAAAGAATTTATAGTTAAAATAAACCTAAGTATTTCAATTTAATTACCAAATATGATTTATTGTGTATCACTGTAACTTGTGCTGCCTGCATGAAATATTAAAATAAATGCATTGAAATGTTATATTTGTACATAGAAAAATCATTCATGCTGAATCAATCTTTTGACACCAACGAGATGTGTTTATGTATAATAATAGGAATGACAGGCCTCACATGCACAGTACAATAATAACAGTGAAATCCTGCATGATGCAACAGTGAAAGTGAGATGTAGTCCAACCAAAACAATAAGGTCAAAGAGGAGGGCTAGAGAGTTCTGTTTAAGCCACATCAAAATTCAGCTTATGAAACATGAAAATGGCTGTACCATGAGGCAGTGAGTGCTTCTCTGACCACTCTATTTAAAATTTCCAATCCCAGGCCAGGCACAGTGGCTCACACCTATAATCCCAGCACTTTGGGAGGCGGAGGCAGAAGGATCACTTGAGCCCAGGAGTTCAAGACCAACCTGGGCAACGTAGTGAGACCCCTTCTCTTAAAAAAAAAAAAGATAATAAAATTGCCAATCCATCAACAATTCCTGTTCCCCTTTCCTGCTGCATTTTTGTCAACTTATCACCATCTAACATACAAGAGATTTTCCTTTACATGCCTGCTGGCATGTAAGCCCCACGACTGATGATAGGGAACTGAGTGTGGAGCTCTGGGAAGAGATCTGGTTGGAGGTGTAAATTCAGGAGTCATCAGCAAAGATGCAGTTTTCAAGTCCTGGGACTACACTCGCCTAGGGGGAGGGTGTAACTAATGAGAGGCCACAGGAAGAGCCTAGAACAATCTAACAAGGAATTAGGTAGAGGAAGAGGGGCCAGCAGTGGGTACTGAGGAGGATCAGCAAAAGGTTGGGTACTAAGAGATGACAAAGGTCAGTAGACGGACTATAAAAACACACAACCCAGGCAGGCTCACAAAACCAAGGTTCTCCTCGTCTCTCTCCCACCCTGCCCCCACCAGCATGCTCCCCTCCCCAGATCCTTATCCATGTCGTACCATCATCCACGCTACCACCTTGAGAGGAAGCCTCAGTGTTACTCTGACCCCTCCTCTCCCTCACCCGCTCCACACTCATCTCCAGCACAGCCCCCGTGACTCCACTGAAGGAAGATCTCACGAGTCCATCCCTTCCCATCGCCATCACCTGCCCTTCTGGACAGGCCATCGTCATTGGCAGCCCACCCTTCCTGGTCTCCTTCACACTTCCAACCTGTTAGACTAAACTCCTGACCTCCTCTACGTCTGTACCCATATTTGATCTTTGCAATAACCCAGGGAGACGGCACTCTTACACCTCCATGTTCTAAGTGAGGAAAGTGGAGCACAAAAAAATCAGGCAACTTGTCTGAAGGGACACAACTGCTAAACAGAGGGTCCTCGAGTAATACGATTCTGGCCAAGGCTGGAGGCGAGTCTGCCTTGCTCAGCATCAGGTGCCCAGTGCTTAGAGCGCTGTCTGCTACTCAACACTCAGGAAACGATAGCTGGTGTTGCTTCTTCATTGTGACTACTAATATACTGGGAGTCACGTGTTTCCCAAAGTGTGTTTTCATGAACCACCAATTTCTAGGAATGTCAGTGAGGGCTCTGAGTAAAGAGCTCTGTAAACAAATAGCTTTTGTTAACACCCTCTTAAACAGTTGATGGGTTTGCTCGTTGAGGAGCAGTTAAGCATGAATGTCATTGGGATTCCTAGTAAGAGGGACATGGACTGGGAACCATTTCCCAAACTGCATGATCGTGACACCTGTTTCTTCGCAGGGCCTTCTGGGCTCTGTAGAACACATGTTAGGAAATGCTCTTCTAGCCTCGAAGTCAGGCCCAATGTGTGTGCTCCCAGCCTGGGTCTCTGCCTCCACACCTGCCTCCAGGTACACCCCAGCGTCCTTCCCTATCCCCATGCTCTTCAATATCTTGAGTCCTCACAGACCAGAGCGCAAGATTTCATTCTTCTCCCACAACAGAAAGCCCTGGAAGTTGGAGATTTGGGCGTGTGAGGCTCATCTATGCTTGAGAGGACCAACCCAGGAGAGTCTGCAGATGTCTTCACATTTGGCCACCGTGTTTCAAGACCACCAGAAAAACTACAGCATAATTCATTGACCCACTCATGCCTTATGCTCTTCTTCATCAAGATTTCCTTCTTCTACCATTTTCTTTTCTTTCAGAGCCCTATATTCTACCCTGTCAGAGGCCAATTATCAAAACATATGAAGACAGTAGCAGAAGGACTGGACCTCAATCTTTCATAAGTGAGAATAATATTGTTATGTTACTGATTTGATCACAGCCTTCAGAATGTTTTTGGCCATTAAAATGTTTATGAGGGCAGGGGGCAGAGTGAAGAATATGAACAGTTTCCATGGTCTACTGCCTGCTAAAGCTCAATTTTATTTATCAATATAGATGAGAAGCTATAGACCTTGAAAAGATTTCATAAAGATAAAACAGACTGAGGAATAGAAGGATAATTCTGCAATATTGTTAAAAATACTATCTCAGTTAAC
>NW_012148563.1:3362528-3370368 GCF_000956105.1 Propithecus coquereli
AAAAAAAAAAACAAAAAAGACACAAATAAAATTCCCCCAAGAAACAATAGTAATAATCCTAAGAAATAAAAGAAACAGAAGAACCTACATTAGGAAATCTATATAATCTGAGAGATATAAGACATGAAAAACCATAGAATGATTTATGGTAAGAATGAATATCATAAAGGTGTGACTTTCTCCCAAATTTATAGATTTAATACATTTCTTATGAAATGCACTTTGAGATTTATTTGGAGGGTAATCTCACAAAATTATTTTCATAGTCATCTGGTGTAGGGGCTGGGCCTAGAAGAAAGGATGGGAGGATGGAAAGAACATGAGCAGGTGAATGGAGGATCAGGTGAAAACGCCTGCCCGAAGCTGCGTGTTTGCTGTGTGCAAAGGTCAGCTGAAAACGGCTGACCTGTATGGACACTGTTAAAGTAGCAAATGGCCCTGACCCTTTGCACGTGTCCTTGGCAATAAACGTGGGGAGGAACTTGGCTGAGGAGGCCATTTTCTCCTTTAGATTTTGGTGTTTCTAAACACTATGTGTTTCAAGTAATTATTCATTCCTTCGCTACCGAGCTCAGGAGCCAAAAGCAGCTGCAACAAGTGGTGACCCCGACGTGAGTCAGGAATCCAGGCGACCAGTGAGTGTTTTGGTCTCCCAGATTACAAGGGGAATCATCCCGGTAAGGGACAGTCCCGCCCACTGCTTTGGGAAAGGGACCGATGCACGTAGTTTCAGAAGGGGGTTTCTAATATGGGGCAACACCTGACAAAAGATCAGCAAATTGATCTGTGCACTTTGCAACATCTCTTAAAAGCTGCCCAGTGTTCTGTCGAACCAAAAGCTTTACCACTCCTATGCGCAGTAAGACAGCATGGCCCCTGGTTCCCAGATGAGGGCACGTTAGATTTAGAGCTCCGGGGGCAAGTAGGGAAGCTTTTTAAGAAGAATCTTAGGGGGTTCCTGTGCCCCTTGCTGTGTTGACTACATGGAGCCTGGTGCGAACAGCGCTGACTCCTTTACATGTTCCTACGGCTTCTAATCTGTTGGAACCCGCTCCTCCTCCTCCACCGTCTGCTCCGCTGGAGGAGCTGGCGTCCCCTGCCATAAAATTCCCGAATCCTGAGCCATTCTCTCCACCATCACCTCCTGCGGCTCAACAGGAGGAGCAGATACCTCCTTCTCCTTCCCCTCTCAAAGGGGATTTCTATTCCTCCCCTGGTAAAACCATCCACTTTTCAGCATTGCCTATGAGAGGGCCAATCTTCATGGGGATGACATTTGCTAGAACAATGGAATCTTCTAACTACCCAGCCTTTTCATTAGGGTCCACTGCTCAGGCGCATCCAATGCAACCCACACCTTTACAACGGACTAGTTCGCCCATCCAGCTAGAGCAGTGGCCCATTAAGCAGGATAAATCAAAACATTTAAAATCTCTCGTCCAGGACCAACTTAAAGCGGGACATACCTGAGCCCAGGGAACACTCCTGTATTCGTCATACCTATAAAGAACAATAAGTGGCGTTTACCACAGGACCTAAGAGCTCTTAATGCTATTATAGTCCCGATGGGACCTCTACGAACCAGCCTTCCCCAGCCGTCATTAATTCCAAGAGATTGGCCTTTGATTGTGATTGAGTTAACACGGGGAAGAGGACGTTTATGCTCAATTTTTCTACAGGTCCCGAGTGGTTCCCTTCCAGATGAGTTCGCCCACATCGTGTGCTGGATTCTACAAATGAAACGTCTCTCTCTCCAGCCGCTGCTGATGGGGGTCCCACCTCGACAGACACATAACACCATGACAGTGCCCAGGACCACGTGGGGTCAATTGAGACAACTAGAGACACAGGCCTCAGCTATGATAACACAACTGGGGGCGGCTCCCACCCCGGGGAACACTTTCCTGGCGTATTTGGCTATTGTCGCCCATAATAACAGCCAGGTAACCCGAGGGCTGCTTTGCAGCCTTTTCTCCTTTTATTTCTCCCAGGCAGTACAGCCACAGCTTACTGGGTTCATGTCTTACACTCACCTGTTTAAGCCCCTAACATGGTGGGACTGGGAGATCCCTCTGTCTACCAATGTCTCGACGTGGACTGGAGGAGTATGGTTGCCTCCATGTTCCTGGCAGAGAAATGGAACAGACTGGCTGAATATCGCAGTAGTTTATCATTCCTCTGATCCTCCTGTGGATGTTACCAAATTACATAATACAACATGGTGCATTCCCACGACCACCCAAAAATATATTATCAACCGGTCGTGCTTGGTCTTGTCACTTTGTCTCTTATTTTCCAGGATGGATCCAGCAATTGATGTCTCTTCATAATGGCTTTGGGAGGTCACAGACTGAAGTTTACATCTTTCTCCTACTCACACTCCGTCTCTAATTTTAAATAAAAAGGGGTACATGTGGGGGCTGGGCCTAGAAGAAAGAAAGGATGGGTGGAGAGAAAGAACATGAGCAGGTGAATGGTCAGGTGAAAACACCTGCCCGAAGCTGCTTGTTTGCTGTATGCAAAGGTCATCTGAAAACAGCTGACCTGTATGGACGTTGTTAAAGAAATTAGCAAACGGCCCTGACCCTTTGCACGTGTCCTTGGAAATAAATGTGGGGAGGAACTTAGCTGAGGATGCCATTTTCTCCTTTAGATTTTGGTCTCTCCTCCTCTCTAAACACTGTTTCGAGTAATTATTGACTCCTTCACTACCATGCTCAGGAGCGAAGAAGCAGCCGCAACAATCTGGAAGTTAAACCACAGCCACATTGCTACTAGACTAGATAATTTTGATAAAAGACAGTGAGCTTCCACCAAGTATTACCAATGTTACAAAAGTGGGAAGACAGGTCCCTGAAGTGGGACCACCCAGCCTTGCTCAAAAGGGCACCTGGCTGCTTAGTTCTACCTTATTTTCCCAACGCATTCCCTGAGGATCCCCAGGGTGTGGCTTCCATGCTATCAAGACTTTGTTAACACTCCCTCAAACGGTTGTCTATACATGTTGTCACCTTTTTGCACGTCCTGTCTGTTCCACACATTTTAGCCACTAATATGTTCTCTGCTCTTAGACTGTATGTTCTTTGAGAAGAAGCTTTGCACTCTATGGCCTGCCTGATACACAGCAAGACCTCAGCAGGTGTTTGTGGAATAAAATAATTGTAACAGCTCCTAAATAGAGAGGTTAAATATGTATAGGGACATCACAGTCCATGTGGGAGGTCTGGATGGTTTTTCTCTCTCTGTATAGCTCCCTCAAAGCATCCTAAATAAGGCTCTGTGAGAAGTAGGATTATAGGAGATTTCCACTTCTTCATATTCTGCATTTTCTACGTTAAACACATAACTTTAATAGGATATTTAAAAATTATAAGCAAAAATAAGTAAAAACTATTATGTGAATGATTCTGAACTCGGAATGGGGTAAAAAAATCTCTAAGATCACTGAAATGACTGACTGATCAATTTCTTAAAAATATAAAACTTCACATCAAAACAATATAAAGCCCAAATCAATTCTATGGACAAGGTAGAACTGCCTGGCAGGAGAGGCAGAGCCGCTGGCCGCGCACACAGACACAGGGAACTCTGATGAGGAGGAGCAAGGGTCCACGCCCCCAGGGCCAGTGGGCAGTATCCAGAATCATCAAAAAAAAAGGAGGGGGCTAGAGGAAGACACAACTGGGCACTGGGGCTCATGGCTACACTGAAACGACTGAGGTCATTAAGTGGGTATGTTTCTTTCACCTGCCACCATAACACGAGATTTAGTGTCTTCCATGCAAACAGTCTGCCTGCCCTCTTTAAAACTGCCTCCCTTCCAGCGCTATCCCCCCACCCCCACAGCCCCTCCTGCCACCTGCTCAGCGGCTTGCCCGCAAGCAACAGCATCACCAGCCTGCACAGATTACCTATTCGGCAACCTGGTGACACATGTGACGTCGGGGCTCAGTATGTCTGGACCCCTGTTCCCTCATGGCACAACATCCTATCTCTATTCCCAAATCCCAGTCATCCTCCGCAAGGATGGCCGTGATCACTGTTTTCAATAGTTTGAAAGGTTGACATATGAAAGAAAGATTTGACTATTTCTGTGTTGCACCAATAGCGTAGAGAGGGGGCCAGCAGTGGAATGAGCATTTGACAAACTTATGTTCAGCACAGGAAAGCAATTTCTAACAATTCTCTGCTGGAGCAAAGAAGTGTCAAGGGCCCAGAGTAGGATGTGGTTTCCAGCTGTCTTGGTATGAGGGTTGCCTTCCCATGGACACACTTCCAGAGCCACCCCTTCCAGGGTCACCATGGCCCAGAACTACAAGTCCTGCTCTTGATGCCATCTGCCCAGATGAGGGGAGAGTGTCCAGCCTAATGTGATCCTCAGCCTGAAGCCCTTTTTATAACAAACACAGGCCAGACTTCATTCCCCTGTGAAGCTCTGGCCTGTGAGGGCACGGCCACTGGGCTTGAGCACGTCACAACAGCATGCTGCTGCCCTGGCCACCCTCTTCATCCACTGATATTAACTTTAAATGATACATTGATTTCAAAAATGAAATCCACTGCAAAAGGACAAGACTTAACTTTGAGAGGCACCCCAAGGCACCTTAGATGACGGCAAGACTTGCCGTAAAGTATATTAAGTCACCCCAAGGTGATTTCGGGTAGACCCATGCTCATTGTTCATCTTGGATCTTTTTTCATTACGTTTGACTTTTTTAAACGGTCGCACTACAATATTACTTATCTTGATTGCTGAGGTTTTTGGCAACCCCTTAAATTTTGCATCCATGACAAATAAATGCCTCAGTGTCCTCATCCAGCCAGCCCCTCGGCCCTGCTAATGGTCAAAGGACAAGCTACATCAAACACTACGAGGGCACACGCGGCGGTGGACACAGCCCCGCAAGGAAGGAGGCCAGGTCCCCTCCGGCCACTGAAGGGGCAGTTTGGCCTCCACCGGCAAGGGCAACGCCCCCCCAGCATTTTCACATAATGACTTTGCAGAGCCGTGAGGTCCGGACGAGGGTCTCCGGCTGCAAATCAGGAAAATCTTCGCAGGTGGCTCTGCCCACCCGGCCCACCGCGCAAACTCTCTTCTCCCGCCAAATGTGCAAATTCCAAATAGGGCGGCCTCCTGCCCGCAATTTGGCGCCCGCAAGCCGGGCTAATCACGGTGTAGCCCTGTTCGTGAAGACCAATAGGAGCGCGCATCGTCAGGCGGTGGGCGGGCCACCGGCAGCCGTTACCCGACAGGCGCCGGGGCAGCATTCCCTGCGCCATTAGCCCTGAGGCGGCTGTGGAGATCAGACGTCCCACGTGTGGCACCGGCGGTAGCGCTGCTCCCAGGGGCGACGGGCGTGGACGCGGGGCGGTAAGCTGGGCAGCGAGGTGGGGCAGGGCGCGGCCGCTGGGCTTGAGCAGGTCGGGACGGTGAACCCCCGTGTGGCCGGGTAACGGCCTGGAGGCCCGTCCCGCCGACTCACGCGGGACGCCAAACGGCGGTGCGGACGAGGCCGGCGAGGTGCGGGAGGGGCCGTGGCCTTGCGCGTGCCTCAGGCGGCCCCGGGGTTCTGAGACCTTCACAACCGTTCCAAGAGGGCTTTTCCGGCTCGGGTTCGCCGGCGTGGAGCGCCCTGCACCCCAAAAGCTTGTCTAGCTAAGTCCGAGCCCTGCCTTTCCGAGGCGGCTACTTCCCCAGGGAAAGATGGGAATCCGCTCCTGTGCGTGCGCGCACCAGACTGCAGCAGGCTCGGGTGCCGCGGCCCAGACCCGGCCAGAGCGAGAAGGGAGGTTGATTGGTTACCCCAGTGCCCGGCCGGCCCGGCCAAGGTCCTCAGCTAGTGTGAAGGGCCAGGAAGGTTTCCCTAAAAAGTGGGTAATGGAGATGAGGTCTGAAGGTTGAGCGGGAACTAAAGGTTAGGTAGGGGGTGCGGGCAGGCGAGAGCACGCACGCGGCCCGACTTGTTCAGGGAAACGGAAAGGCCGGTGTATCTGGAAGACAGAAGTGCCCCGCACCACGCAGAGTCCAGAGCGCTGTGGGCTCTTAAGAGATTTACTGAGATTTTAATCTATCTGAAAACGGTGACAGTCCTTTGCTGAGTTTCAAGCAGTAGAGGGAAGTGGTCAGATAAACATTTTGCAAAGAGTACTTTGGCCAAATGGGAGATTCTTGCCGTAATAGCTGTGAGAGTTAGGGGTTAAAATTGGCAAGACCCGGTGAGGATGAGGGGCGTGTCAAGGGAGAGTTCTGCAATTCACTGGGATCGAGAACACTGGAGGAACTAGCTTGGTCAGTGAGAACTCCAAGAAGAGAATAAAAACGGGGTATGTGCCTAGAAGTGGAATTGCTGGGTCATGTGGTCATTCTGTATTTAACTTTATGAGGGACTGCCAGACTGTTTTCCAAAGTGGCCGCAACATTTTACACTTCGACCAGCAGTGGATGGAAGTTTTGATTTCTCCATATCCTTGCCAACACTTATTATCCATTATTATTATTGCCATCCTAGTGGATGTGAAGTGGTATCTCGTTTTGCTTTGCATTTCCCTTATAACTGTGATAGATATTGAGCATCTTTTCACGTGTTTCTTGGCCATTTGTGTATCTTTGGAGAAATGTTTATTTAAGAGCAAGACCCTGTCTCCAAAAAAATTTTTTTAAATTACATGAACCCCGTAAACCTGTAATCCCAGCTACTCGGGAGGCTGAGGCCAGAGGATCGCTTGAGCTCAGGAGTTTGAGGTTGCAGTGAGCTGTGATGACACCACTGCACTCTAGCCTGAGTGACAACCAGACCCTGTCTCAAAAAGTAAATAAATAAATGCATGCATACATGCGTACATATGTGCATTGGGGGTTGAATACTTCCAGGTTAGCTAATTACTTCACATCTGTGTATCTTTTCCATTCGTATGTATTATAAAAATCTAGAACTTACGTGTCAAAATGAACTCATCATCTTTATTGCTCCTCACCCAAAACAAAATAACATTAAAAACATAAAACTATTTCTCTATGTAGGTTCCTAGTTCAGTGAATATAAATCAATGATGATAATTTCATTTTTATATAAAAGACATCTAGTTCTATATCATTCCTTTCCTTACCCTTTCTGTCAAAATCAATACTAAAAGAGTCCTTCCTCCTGTGACTAATCTCCCACTTGCTCATCTTTCAGATCTCAGTTTAAATGACATTCTCAAAGGCCTTCACTAACCCTTAGACTGTTGAATCTGTGTTTTTATTGAGCACACCACGTGATTCTTACATCGGGCAAGTTTCGAGAAAGGTACTCTATAATAAGATTTGTATGCTCCCTTCCCCTCTTCCCACCCCACTTTTGGAAATTGTATGCCTATTATGCTTCATAGAGGCAGAGACTGATCACCTGTATGTCCTCAACACTTAGCAAATGACTTAGCAAATAGAGGTTCAGTCATTATTGAATAATATATCAAAGAATGATTCTCCAGAGAAAGGCTTTCATTCCTGAAAATGGAAATGTACTTGCTTGGTAATAGGGTAGGTGTATGTTTAACATCATTAGAAACTTACAGTTTTCCAAAATGGTTTTAACAATTTGTATTCCCTCTAGCAATGTGTAAGAGTCCCAGTTTGTCCACATCCTCACCAATATCTGGTGTTACCAGCGTTTTTAAAAGCCATTCTAATGTGAAGTGGCACCTTGGGTGGTTTAAATTTGCATTTCCCTGATGACTAATGATGTTGAGAACTTTTTGATACACATGAGAACCATTCATATGTTCTGTGTGTGTGGGTGAAGTAAATGCTTGACTTTTTCCCTTTTATATTAGATTTTTAAAAAATCTATTTGTACAA
>NW_012148563.1:3373663-3375431 GCF_000956105.1 Propithecus coquereli
AAAGCATCTAAGAACTGGCCAGATAAGGAGAAATTGCCAGGCCACAACCTGGGAAAGGATGGGAACCCCGAGAAGTAAGCCTAGCATTAGGAACAACTTTTGCCTTGAACAGCATAGCCTACTCTCTGTTATAATTTAGAAGAAATAACAGAGAGTAGGCTATGCTTTTGATAGCCTCCTGGCAATAAAAGGACAAAAACCAGAGTCCTTGATCTGTCAAAGGTGGGAGTCAGGTAATCTAACCCAGTGTGCTTACTAGGATCGAATCCCAAAGGGCTGTGCTCTAGAATTAAAGTAAACCAGCCCTTCCTCAGACTATAGTTACCTGAATAGTCTAGAGAAATCTCAAATTTTGGTTGGAATAAAGGGATTCCAGATACTAGTTCCCTGTGGCATCTGGCAGTAGCAAACAAAAATTGTCTCTGAGGAAAAGTGACAGCATCCTTGGATTCAAATTATTTATGTGCACAACTTATCAAATACAGTGCCTAGCACTTAATCAAAACATAACCAGGAACCCAAAATGACGTCATGAGTCAGGAAACAATAGACAATACAAACAGATCCACAGGGATTCCACTTACTGGAATTATTAAATACAGACTGTAAAACAACTGTATTTACTATCTTTTAGGAGAGAACAGCTAATGTTAAAAAATTTACCACAAACTAGACAACATTAAAAATGGCATAACAGACTTGGAAAAAACTGGGTAAAATTCTAGAAGTGAAAAATTCAGGTAAACAAACTTAGGGACTTAATAGATGGATTCCACATCAGAATTAGTTACAACTGTAGAAAGAATTTGTGAAGTGGAAGGTAGGTTATAAGAAACTGTCCAGACTGAAGCATGGGGGAGACAAAAGGATGGAAAAATACAGAAGCAAAGAGATGTGATGGATATTGAAAAGGTCTAACATAGGTTTAACTGAAGTCCCATAAAGGGGATTACTTCTAAAAATCCTAAGTATTTTATACACATGTTCCATGTCAGTAAATAAAGATCTCTTTTGTTTTTATAAGCTGCATGATAGGTATTCCATTATATTTAAAAGGGTTGGGAGAATTTAAACTCTCATTATGAATGTCCATTTCATCACCCTTAATAATACAACATATGATCAGTCTTTGCCAATTTGATAAGTAAAAATCCATCCATTTTAATTTGCATTTTTGATAGTAATGCGTTTATACATCTTTTTAAAATATATTTGACTCTTATGAGTCTTAGGAGTTGTCCAAACATAGCTTTTATATATTTTTGGCATATTATTAGTTTGCCGGAACACTTTATGCATTATGTCTATTACTTCCTTGTTTGAAATAATTTAGTTTAGCATTTTGTTTTATTCTTGGTTCTAATTGTTTCAAAGAAATTTTTAAATTTTTCTTGAACCCCCTTTCACATCTCCTTATTTCTTTGTTTCCTTTTACGGCAAAAAATTTTGAATGGATTGTGTGTACTCACTGTCTCCAGTTCTTATGAATCAACTCCAGACAGGCATTCATTCCCATCATTTGACCAAATCAGTTTTTGTAGGTTATAAATGACCCCTGTGCCGCCAAATTCCGTGATGAATTCCAATCTTCATCTTACCCTAGAGTAATCATCCCCTCCTCCTTTACACACCCTCTTCCGTTGTCTTCCCCTGTTCCATATCTACATCTACGGATTTTTCTCCTGCTGCACATATTCTTCCGTCTCAGTCTCCTTTGTTGGTTCCTCTTCATTTCTTCAACCTTTTTGGACTTTGGAATGCCTCAGTT
>NW_012148563.1:3375481-3378479 GCF_000956105.1 Propithecus coquereli
TTTTGCTGAATCAAAATCAACAACCTTTTTTCTTTTTTTTGAGAGTGTCTCCCTCTGTTGCCCAGGCTACAGTGCAGTGGCGTCATCATAGCTCACTGCTACCTCAAACGCCTGGGTTCAAGCCATCCTCCTGCCTCAGCCTCCTGAGGAGCTGGGGACTACAGGTGCCTGCCACCATGCTTGGCTAAATTTTTTTTTTTTTAACTTTTTGTAGAGATGGGGTCTCACTAGTGCCCAGGCTGAACTTGAACTCCCACCTGGGCTTCCCAAAGTGCTGAGATTACAGGTGTGAGCCACCGAATGCAGGAAATCAACAACTTTTTAATTAATGCCTTAGTGTTCTAGCTGATAAATCTTTGCCCACCCCAGAATCATAAATATATTCTCCTGTGTTTTCAGAAATGTGATAGGTTTGTTTTTCACATTAGAAACATGACTCATCTCACTTTTATTATTGGGTATGGTGTGAGATACAGGTCTAGGCATTTATTTTCCTCTAGGAAAAAAAAAAAAAACTACATTGTAAAATCTAGGTGTGCCAGTACCATTTATTGAATATGGCTTATGCTTCCTTTTCCACATTGAGTTGAAATAGTGACCTTCTCAAAAACTAAGTGACCATATACATGTAGCTCTCTTTCTGGACTCATAATTTGTTCCATTAATCTTCTAATCTGACATACTACACTTTCAATAGCTGTAGCTTTACAATTCTTGAAATATGTCATCTAACTTCTAGATTGCTTTCATTATTCTAGGTTCATTGCATTTCCATATTAACTTGCAATCAATTTGTCAACTTCGAAAAAAATTCTTTGGCAATTTCCATTGGAACTGTGTTGAATCTATAGCTCCATTTGTGGTGAACAGATCTTAGCAATATTAAGTCTCTTGGTCTGTGAACATGGTATAGCTCTCCATTTATTTTAGTTCCTCCTTAATTTCATCAGTGTTTTGTAATTTTTAATACAGAAGTCTTGCACATATTTTATTACCTTTAATCACCAACTATTTTATGTTTTTATAAATGGTAAGTACTATTTTACGTTTTCATTTTACAATTGTTGCTAGAATATAGAAATACAGTTGATTTTTTTGTATATTGACCTTTGTATCCTTCATTCTTACTAAATTGACTTATTCTAATAGTTTCTTTGTATATCTCCGTTTTTTTCCTCTGTACATTATGATGTGACCTGTGAATAAAGACAGTTTTACCTCTTTTCCTTTATTGCACTCACTGGCTAGGACTTCTGCTATAATAAATATAAGGGGTGAGAAAACAAATTTATTGTTTTTGACAGCAATTATTCAGTATGTCACTACCCAGTATGATGTTGGCTATAGGTTTTGGGGTTTTTCTTGTAGATAGCCATTGTTAGATTGAGGAAGTTTCCTACTGTTCATGATTTGCTGAGAGCTTTTTGTCATGAATGGGTTTTGAGTTTTAACAAATGTTATCAAAATTCTTTTTCTGCATCTATTGAAATGATCATGTGATTTCTCTCCATTATTCTTTTACTGTGGTGAATGACGTCAATTGATTTACAAATTTTGGACTGCCCTCATCTTCCTGGGGTAAACTCCACTTGATCCAGATGTATTGACCTTTTTTTGCTGTGTAAAAAAATTAATTTAGCATATAATAGTCTGTGTATAAAAGGTATTGCTTTTTTTTTTTTTTCTTGGAATGTTCTTTTCAGGTTTTGGTATCAACATTATGCTGGCCCTGTGAAACATACTGAGAAGTCTTCCCTCTTCCTCACTTCACTAAAGGAGTTAGTTAAGACTGAATTCTGGCTTTATTTCTACCCTTATTGATTGATGGAATTCAGTGAAACCATCTATGCCTGCCATTTTCCTTGAGGGGAAATTTTTAATTACAGATTTAATTTCCTTAAGAGATAGGACTGTTTATATGATTTATTTCTTCCTGTATCCATTTTGGAAGGTTGTGGTTTTCAAGGAAGTATGTCCACCTGAGTTATAGAATTTATCAGATGAAGTTGCTTATTACACCTTCTTATTTTAATGTCTATGTGTTCTGTAGTAATGTGCCCTTTATTGTTTATGACATTCATAATTTGTGTTTTCTCTTTTTCTTAGATAAATTTTGTGAAGCACTTATAAATTTTATATATCTTTTTAAAGAACTTTTGGGTTTTTTTATTTTTATCTATTCATCTATTTTTGTTTTGTTTACTTCTCCTTTTTATATTTCCATCCTACTTTCTTTGGGCTTAATTTTTCTGCTTTTTCTAGTTTCTTAAGATAGAACCTTAGATCATTGATTTTTAAACCTTTCTTCATTTCTAATATAAGCATTTAAAGCTATAAACTCTCTAAGCACTGTTTTAGCTGCATCCTACAGCTTTTGATATGTGGTATTTTTATAATCATTTAGTTCAAAATAATTTAAGTATATTGCTTAATTTCCAAATATTAGGGAAGTTATTATCTTTTTTTATTCTTAATTATACTGTAGTCAGAGAACATACTCTCAAGCATATTGAGGCTTCTGGCCATGATAGAGTAACACACTGGAGAACAGGCAGTATAGGACCATGATCTCTGAGAAAAAGGAAACATCCAACGTTAGCCCTACGACAGCGTGGCTTCCTGCTTGGAAGGACACTGAAGACCGTGGAGCAAGGACAGAGACTTCAAGCAAAGCAGAAGTCTCCCTGAGTAAGGCAGAGATTGGAGTTCAGAAAGGCTAAGGAAGTTAGAAATTGCAGGGCAGTGTTCCTGAGAGAAGGGAATTATGTAGAAAAAGAGCTCCAGAAATCTGCAGGGAGACCCCCTTGATCCTTGACAGATACTAATGTGTATATTTGTAGTTAAAACTCCATGAAGCTATTCTGTGTTTTAACTTTAAAATAATGTACATTTCTTCTGCTCAGAGCACTCTGCCCAGAAGTAGTTACCTGGCAAGGAGTTTTGAAAGTGGGTTGGGGACTATGGGGAGCAAAAAAAAGTTTTGAATCTCACTGTTGTA
>NW_012148563.1:3390004-3391302 GCF_000956105.1 Propithecus coquereli
GTTGTCCAATTAATTTCTTTCTAATTTTAGTAGAGACGGGGTCTCGCTCTTGCTCAGGCTGGTTTCGAACTCCTGAGCTCAAACAATCTGCCCGCCTCAGCCTCCCAGAGAGCTAGGATTTTTTCTTTGTTTTGAGATGGTGTCTCACTCTGTCACCCAGGCTGGAGTGCAGTGGTGTGATCATAGCTCACTGGGATCATAGCTCAAGGGATCCTCCCGCCTCAGTATCTCAAGTAGATGGGAGTATAGGCACACACCACTATGCCTGGCTTGTGGTTTAAACTGTTAAGAGATATTCTAGGTCAAAACAAAAATCCCATCCTGTATTATTCCTGAGACACATTTAAAACAGAAAAGAAAGGTTTAAAATAAAAGGGAAGGCAAGTTAAGAAACAAATGAACTTAAAAATCTGAGATGATAGTATTAATATAGTATAATTGATGCAAAAACCATTATAAGAAGAGGGCCATTTAAAAGTGATAAAGTATTAGACAATGGATATATTATACAATGAAGACATCAGCCATGAACTCTAATGGAACAAACAGTGTACTTTCTACTCATACATTAAATGTTGGAATTAAGGAAAGATTGCTGGAGATTGGACATGATAATGGTTCTCTCTCTTTCCTAGTAAATATCAGTAGGATTTTTTCATCCAATTCAAAATGTTTCCCAAAAAATGAGTTTAAAAAATTTAATTTGGGGGAGAGAATGTAAAATAAATAAAACAAAAAAGGAAAAAGCTTAACCTACCAGATACAAAAATATCCCATGATGCCATAATAATTAAAACAATATAATACTGTTACACAAAAGATAATAGATTAATGAAACAGAATAAATAGAAATAGACTCTTAGAAAATTATGAAACAGAAACAGATTTCAAGATATGATAAAGATGCTGTTTCAACTCAGAAGGAAAGCAATGGATTATTTAGCAAATGGTGTTAGGACAATTGACCACCCATTTTGGAATGAAATTAAGTTAAATTCCTACCTTATGCTAGAGAGAAAAATAAATTCTACATAATGTAGAAAGGCTAAGTGTTAAACATACAGAAACACATGGAATTAGAATAAATTATAGGAGAATTTTTTTATAATTATTTGGTAGGGAAGGCCAGACACAAAACCCAGAAGTCATAAAAGAAAAGACCAAATTATTTAACTAAATAATCTCGAAGACTTTGGTATAACAAAGTGCTATAAAAAGTTTAAGCCAGGTGCTATGGCACATGCCTGTAGCTCTAGCTGAGGCAAGAAGATAGCTTGAGCCGAAGAGTTCAAGTCCAA
>NW_012148563.1:3391352-3394761 GCF_000956105.1 Propithecus coquereli
TGGCGCATGCCTGTAGTCCCAGCTACTCGGGAGGCTGAGGCAGAAGGATCGCTTGAGCCCAGGAGTGTGAGGTTGCTGTGAACTAGGCTGACCCCATGGCACTCACTCTAGCCCGGGCAAAAGAGTGAGACTCTGTCTCAAAAAAAAAAATAAAAATGAGATTTTATATTTTTTTCATATTAAGTCTTTGAAATCTGGTGTGTGTTTTACATTTACAGTACATCTCAATTCAGATTAGCCACATTTCAAGTGCTTAATAGCCACATGTGGCTACTGGACAGTGCAGCTCTAGTTAACTTCACTGATTTCCAGACCTCTGTATCTCCATTTGAATGTCTAATATATGTCTCAGAATTAATGTGTTTCTCGCAATTCATATCCATTCCAACAAAAACAAATCCTTTCAGTTCGAACCTCAATAGATCCAGGATCTAATCAGTTCTTATCTCCTCTGCTGCAGTCACTGTGATCCTGACCATCACTGTCTCTTGCCTAGATTATTACAGTAGCTTCCTGACTGGTTAGATATCCACGTGACTCTCTTCCTCTCCTCCTTCAGTTTTTTCAAGTCTCACCTTATCAGAGAAGTGTTCCTTGACTACCTTGTTTAAAGTGCAAACCTGGCTGGGCACAGTGGCTCATGCCTGTAATCCCAGCACTTTGGAAGGCCAGGGTGGGAGGATCACTTGAGACCAAGAGATTTGAGACCAGCCTGGGCAACAAAGCGAGACACATCTGTGCAAAAAATTTAAAAAATTAGCTGGGTGTGGTGGCGTGTACCTGTAGTCCTAGCTACTTGGGAGGTTGAGCCAGGAGGATTGCTTGAGCTCAGGAGTTTGAGGTTACAATGAGCTATGATGACGCCACTGCATTCTAGCCGAGGCAACAGAGTGAGACCCTGTCTCAAATAATAAAAAGTGAAAAACTCTTCTCCTTACACATATAAATACATACCCATGTGAATCAGTATTCCCTTATCCCTTCAGTGCTTTATTTATTTATTGTTTCAGGGTTTTTGTTTTAGTGACAGTTTCAAACTCGTGGGCTCAAATGATCCTCCCACCTTGGACTCCCTAGTAACTGGGACTACAGGCACATGCCACCATGCCCAGCTTAGTTTTTAAGGTAGCCTGTCACCAGTTCTCTTTGTTCAAAGAAGGTTTGATAGGAATTCTTACAGGATATATCTTTAGCCTTTTCAGTTCTTTTTATGGTCGATTCTCTGTTCACCTGTTTCTGAGTCTTTTTAAAAATTTGTTTTCCTAGAAAATTGCCTATTTTTTGTTAAGTTTTCAAGTTATCCATCAAGGGTGTGTGTGACAATCTTAGTTTTTAGAAGTACTTCTTAATCTCTTGTTAAAATGCTCCTTTTCTCATTACTAATTTCTGTTTTAGTCCTCTCTTAGATTTGTCTGGTATTTATCTACTTCTACTAGTCTTTTAAAAGAATAGTTCTTGATCTTAGGTACCATTTTTACTGTTTTTAAATTGGTCACTTCTGTTTTTGTCTTAACTAATTTTATCCTCAACCCTTTTGGTTTATTTTTAGTTCTTTTCTAGATTCTTGAGTTGATGGCTTAATTCCAGTTTTATTTAATAACAAGCCTCTAAATTTATGGCTTCTTTTGGTGATAACTTTGACCATGTCCCATAGGTTTTGGTAGTCTTTGTTCTTATTGTCGTTAATTTTTTTCAATTATCAAAATCCTCGCTGCTCACGCAGTACCAAAGTCAGGATTCAAAGCTAGATAGGCTGTCTGCATGGAATGAGATCTGCTTTATAATGTGTTCTCATAGTATTATAGAACAGAGTGAACTTAGATGATTTTTTCAGGATTTTTTATTGAAATAGTTCATTGAGAATTAAAGTCAACTTTTTTTTTTTTCCAAGCTCACCAGGAACCTTTCTAACACCTGATCACCAGACTTCCATTGAAGACACCTCAGCTTTTTATAAGTATGGACAGTAAAGATAAGTAGGGATGAGAGGCTCAAATGATTTTGTGAGTTGGCTGGACATTTTTTCTGTTGGTCTCCTTTGGGACTGTTCATGTGTCCATTGGAGTGTCTTAGTTGCCTTTTAGTGACTAGCTTGGGCTTCCTCATCTAAAGAGCTTTATTGAGGTATATTTTACTCATTTCAATGATTTTTTAGTAACTTTATCAAGTGGTGCAACCATCACATAAAACCATAAATCAGTTTTAGAACATTTATATCACCCAAATAAGATCCCTCATGCCCATTTATAGTTAATTTCTCCTCCAACCCCCTGCTCCTCCATCCCAGGCAGCCACTAATCTACTTTTTCTATAAATTTGCTTTTTCTGGACATTTTATTTAAATGGAATCATACAGTATGTAACCTCTTTTGTCTGGCTTCTTTCATTCAACATAATGTTTTTGAGATTAATCTATAAGGTAACGTGTCAGTAGTTCCTTTTTATTGCTGAAAAATACTGTATGTATATACCATGTCATTGGTTTTTAATAATTGTACAATTTGTTTTTAAAATATTTTTGATCTAGATTTGACATAAATAGGGTCACATTATAGTCTTTAAGATTCTGTTTTTTTAGTTTTTGACTTTTTTTAGTGACCTAACACATTGGTGGTTTCTTAGATGTTCCTTAGAAATTTTAAAAGAATGCCTTTGTTCTCTATGTCACTGTCAATTCATGCTTTTTTAAAAGTTACTCATATGTTCTACCAGTTTTATTATTTATTAGCCCTCTGATACCAGAATCTTTGACTATAACTGCTGCTTTATCCCATTCTTGTATTTCTAATAGTTTTTTAAAAATATAATGTCAAGTATAATAATAGTTCAATATTTATACCTTTTCTAGACTATATAACCTTGAGTGATGCAGGCCACTGCAGTGGTGGAGACAGCTTCTGGTGAAAGCTACCACAGTAATGGAGGAAGCCTCCAAAAAGGTGAGGGTCCAGGTCAGTTGTCTTTATTCTGGGTGGGAAGAGGTGATAAACATAATTGTGTCAAACAGTTCCCCCTCCAGTGTTGGTACTTTTTAAGCCTTCCTCCCATGAGGTAGTAAGATTCAGTGTCTTTTTAACTGGGCAAATTCACTGCGATGATTTTTGGTGGATATGAGCAGTCTAGGCAAGATCTTTTAAGGAAATGGAAGATTTAGGGAGGGGAAGGTAAGCAGGAAGCAGGGTCTCTGTCCAGCCAGGCTTTCCAGAACTGTTGACAGGTACAGTTGCATTTGGGGTAATAGGTGGAAAGGGGGCGGGTTGACTTCTGCTGACTAACAAGTTATATATGTTTTTTTCTTCCCATAAATCTGAAACTTCTTTTTGGTAATGGTAGAAAGAAAATAAGAAATAGCAAGAACATAAAAAGCAAGTGACTAAACTTTATGTGCCCATGAATATATGTGGCTTAA
>NW_012148563.1:3396661-3400005 GCF_000956105.1 Propithecus coquereli
AGGTAGTGGCCAATCAGTAAGTCATGAAATCAGTTTAGCTGATTTTGATCAGGTTTTTTAATGAAATGAAATAAAATAGAAAATAATAACATATTGGAAAGGGAGTAATTACTGTTTTGTAAAATTTTCATTTTACTTATATACACATATATTGTCAAATGCATGTACTGGGTCATGATATAAAATGTGTTTCAAATTGTGGTCTTAGTCAAAAAAATATTTGAAAACTACTGATACCTCTCTTCCTCTCACTGCCAATTCTAATCAGCCACCAAAACGTGGTCAGTTGTGGAACTTTTATACCAGTTTGTTTTTCAGTCTCACTTCTGCAGTCTTTTGGTCTACCTGCCTTTACTTCCCTCCTTCAAGACTTCATTCTTACTGTTGCCAGTATTCCAATTCCAGTCACATGATTACCCATTTAAGGAGCTGTCGGTGGTCTTCCATTGCCTTACAATAAAGAGCCCAAACTCCTCCGCACATCATAAAAGGCCTCTTTCAGTTCACAGGTCTTGTCACTCCCATCGAGCTCTTTCATTCCAGACAAGCTAACTTAGAATTTCCTGGAAATGCCATTTCCTTTTACACAGCTAACTGTACTTGCTGTTGGATCTGCCTAAAATAATTTTGTCTATTTTGTTTCAAAACATTTTTTAAATAGAAAGTTTCTCTGAAATCTACTACTTTCTTCTCAAGCATTTACCTGCTCTGTGCTCTGTCAAGCACAATTCTGTCAGCACTTTTATCTTTAGTACATTTTTGTGTGCTTATCTGTGACTCTTATGAAATCCATAAGCATTTGAGGGCAGCACTCATGTTTTCTTTTCCTTTGTTTTTACAATGCCTAAGGCTGGCACTAGGAGGCACTCAAAGATTTATTAAATAATTTTATAAGCGAAAAGTTTCTTATTAGACCTACCTACAAATAGAGTGGCTGCCCTATAAATAGTCAACTCCTTGCCATTGAAAATTCAAGCAGAATCTTGGCTACTATCTTAGTCTTCTTGGGCAGCCATAACAAAATACCATAGACTGAGTGGCTAAAACAACAGAAGTTTATTTTCTCATAGTTCTGGAGGCCGGAAGTCTGAGATCAAGGTGCCTCCATGGCCAGATTCTGCTAAGAGATCTCTTCCTGGCTTGTAGATGGCTGCCTTCTTGCTGTGTCCTCGCATAAGAAAGGGGAAGAAAGCTCTCTCCTGTGCCTTATGAGGGTGCTAATCATCTAAACGTAATTACCTTCCAAAGGCCCCACCTCCAAATACCATCACATTGTGGATTAGGGCTTCAGTATATGAATTTGGGAATTGTGGGGGGACACAGTTCAGTCTGTAACAGCTGCTATAAGGGATATTTGTCATGGATAATATAAAAAATATTTGTGTACTGGGAAATGCTTGGACCAGATGGTATCTAAGGTTTTTTAGGTTTTAAATTATATAATGTTGCTGTTGTTAACATTTTATCCCTTTTTTTTAATCAGATAAACCTTCTAAAACTAAGAAAAAAAATTTGTTATCTTCCAATGGCTGTAATGAAGTCAAATTGACTTTTCCTGATGATGACTGGGATTCCTTGGCACTAGAGCAAAGAGCTAATGACAAAGAAATCGGCAATATTGACAAAATAGATTTATTGGAGCCATCTTTTTCAGTGAGTCAAAATACTGACATAGAGAGTACTCAGTCTCAGTCAAGTGAATTTGAAGACAGTACTGACTATGCTCCCTTAAATGAAACATATTCTATTCATTATTCAGAGTCAAAACTAAAGCATGAAAGTCTTATTCTTTTAAGTTCACAATTAGATCCTGAAATGCAGAAAAGAAAGGAGGTGTTTTTTGATATTTTGGAACATCAAGGTAGTAAGACTGTTGACTTGGAAAGAATCTACAAGATTTCGGATGGTGAATATAAAGAAACTGCTGAAGATATGCAAAAGCATGATACAGATGAAGACTCACAGCAGGAATATCACAGTGCAGAAGAACAAGAATATATAAGTAACCATTTATCTTTTGATCATACAAAAACATTAAGTATATCAAATCTGGAAGTTGAATTAAGAAATTCAGGTTATGAAGTTAAATGTGCTAGCAATCTAGAAGATAAGCATGTTAAGTTGGAAAGTGGTTCTATCTTTTCTTTAGATTCACTTGATGTTTATGGAGAAGAAGATTCACCTCATGTCTCCAAATTGCAGAATTCTGTCATGTTAAGAGAATATGAACCAAAGGATGAAAAGTGTAAGGAACAAAAGACTAATTTAATGTACCATACAGTATTTGATGACGGTACACTAAGAAGCAGTTCTCTTGGAAACCAGGAATCTCAATCTAAGAGTGGTTTCTTGAACCCTAAAAAAGCATTAAAAACTAAAATTTATACTGAAAAAATGAAATCTCAAATAACTGAAAGCAAAGATTTTTGTGGAAATACAATTGTTGAAAACAAAATATTACAGCACCTTAAAAATTCTAGCACATTACCACAAGACAAAGCTTTAGAAGCATTACTACAACCCTGTAAAGATTGTCAAACTTCCTGGACCTCTGTTTTTGATGATTCAGTAATTTCTGCCTGTGAATATTCACATTATAAAAGCCTACAAAACACCCCCAACCCAGCCTTAGATTTTTCTATTACGCTACCAAGGGTCACAGTCAGAGATATTCAGGCAACAGAAGAAGGTGGCTCCCTAAAAGTTGCCAGTAGCAGTGCCACAAATAAAACATGCCTTCACAATATGGAAGGAATAAATCCTAAATCAGTGACAGATGCAGCAAGTTGTACAGTCACAATTAACCAGACTGTGGATGTTAGCACTGATTTTAGGGCTTGTTTCACAACCAGCAGGGCAACAAGTGCAAGATCTTCTGTAGTATCTACATCAAGCAACACAGAGATTACAATGATGAATAAAAAACGGCCTGGTGAATGGCAAAGTGAGCAACAGAGAAGTGTGGCTTGTAATACAGAGTGGTCATACAGTCAAGACTGTGTAGATACTCAGATGGCTATGATAAAAGGATCAGGAAAATCTCCCTCGGTTGACAGTTTAAAACCTAATGGAAATTTTTTAAATAAGGTAAAATCAATATGATTAATAACAAAATTTTATTTGACTTTATAAAGAGACAGTATGTGCTAATAAATGTTTTTGGTTCATTGATTATATTGAGAGTTTAGTGAGAAAATGCTAGATGAGGGGAAAGGGTGGTATAGATTATTACCAGCTCTATCCTCCCATGGCTGCTATTGCCACAAAGTGAATTAGAAGTTGAATTTTACATTTTATTAATACCAGTTTGGAACTTCAGATAGACCATGTGTTATTTATCATAT
>NW_012148563.1:3400055-3400705 GCF_000956105.1 Propithecus coquereli
GTTATGAAGTTAAATGTGCTAGCAATCTAGAAGATAAGCATGTTAAGTTGGAAAGTGGTTCTATCTTTTCTTTAGATTCACTTGATGTTTATGGAAAAGAAGATTCACCTCATGTCTCCAAATTGCAGAATTCTGTCATGTTAAGAGAATATGAACCAAAGGATGAAAAGTGTAAGGAACAAGAGACTAATAAACTAGGAAAATTCACTTATACATTTTAAAAAACAAGAATTAGTATTCAGAATGTATAAAGAACTCCTAAACAGATCTCTTATCTCCAACCCCATATTTATAACATCTTACTGGACATTTTCATCTGGGTGTTCTATCATTAACCTTAAAAGCTCACTTGTCTGGAATTGAACTCATTATTTTACCCCTCCTCCTCACTTTTCCTCTTTACCCTCTAAATCTGTTCTTCATAAAGTCTCTATCTCTTTAGCAATGAGTATTCCCATTCAACTATAGTACCAAGTTGTAAACCATAGCATTGTCTTAGAATGATTAAGCAGGTAGTGGCCAATCAGTAAGTCATGAAATCAGTTTAGCTGATTTTGATCAGGTTTTTTAATGAAATGAAATAAAATAGAAAATAACAACATATTGGAAAGGGAGTAATTACTGTTTTGTAAAATTTTCATTTTACTTAT
>NW_012148563.1:3406680-3407991 GCF_000956105.1 Propithecus coquereli
AAATAATTTAGTTTTGTGAACTTAAATTTTGAACAGGAATTTATCGAGTAATTCAGCTAAGAAGGAATTAGGATCGGCACTACTGTCTCTTTTGGGAGACTTAAAAGTTAGATATGTGAATTTGAAAGAAAAAATACACAAGGGCATACCACTGGAAGAGCTGCCCCCACTGTCAGTAGAATCAAAATTGTTATCTACCTTCTCTACTTTTGCTTCCAGGGTATGTATGTATGTTTTAGGAATAAAAATTTTACTTCATTTAGACAGAAAACATTTTAAACAGAGATTTTTCTTTTCTGTCTTTACAGCTGATGAAAGAAGAATCACATGTGTGAGTTGATTTCATCTAATTTAGAACTCGTTAAATCTTTAAAATCACTTAATCCAGTTAACTTTAAACTTTCTGTTTTGGTACCTATTTAAAACATTGATGAATTCTTTAATAAAGTGTTTATTATCTTTTTTACTGATATGCAATACTTTTACATGTTTATAGGGTACATGTAATATTTTGTTACATGCATAGGATATGTAATAATCAGGTTCAGGGTATTTAGGATATCCATCACCTCATATATTTAATATTTATTTCTGTGTTGGGAACATTTCAAGTCCTCTATTCTAGCTATTTGAAATATAAAATACGTTGTTAACTATAGTCTGCTATCAAACATTAGATCTTATTCCTTCTGAAGTCTTTATCTTTTTAGCTTTTCAGGAGCAGATTCTGAACTAGATAATCAAAGTGCTCAGGATGTTGATGTTTCTTCCAACCTAAAAAAGACACTCTCTCAAGTAAGTATTTTAGAAAGTTCATCTGTATAAATCTTTAATTTTATGGCTTAAGTAAACTATAATTTTCAGAGACTCCAACAGCCTTCTTTTCACTCAGCTAGCTTGCTTTGTATACTGCCATTTGAGGAGATAGAACTAATTAGAAGGAACATACTGGTGTATTTAAGCCTAATCAAACAGATATCAGTAATATATGTTGAGTAGGGTAAGTATATAGTTTATCACCAAATCAGTAGACTTTTGAGGATGAAAGAGGGTAATGTTAATCATTCACCACAGCAATAGGTATAAATCTGGACGGTCCCAGGCAAATCCATGATATATAGCCACCATCATGTTGAGTGAGTTTAATTAAAACTAATATCGTGCACCTTCATCTCGTGAGGTAGAATAAAGTAATATTCCATTTATTTTAGGCAGGGCAAAGTTTTAATTTCTCTTTTGCTGAAATGATGAAAGTAGTTTTTAAATGCCTTTCATAGGTTTTCTCATTCTCTCTTGTTCCCCCAAGGGAAT
>NW_012148563.1:3409776-3410483 GCF_000956105.1 Propithecus coquereli
TAGGAAGCAGATCACTCAAACAAAAAGAACTTTTTATTTCGGGACTGCTGAAATCCCTTCTCACAGAGTCTTCATGCTTGGTTCTCTTATTTTGCTAATATTCATCTTTAGATTTATATATAGAAGTAATTATCATAGTGATTGATCATGTTTTATAGATAACTTTTCAGAGGATTAAACGTTATAAGTAATTCATAGCTCGTCATTTTCAATTTATTAGACTGTAGAAATTACCAAGAAATAAGTGAAGACTGGTTTGATGCTAAAGAAAACCTGACAGGAGTTGACTTCTCAGGAATACAGGAAAATCAAATAGAACAAGATAAATGGAATCCGAAGTTTACACTAGGTTGGTTTAACAATTTACTGAGAAATCCTAACCTATTTGTAAAATAACGCTTACCTGCTTCTGTGTTGTGTTGGGTAACTGAACTGTTTTAATATTTTATTCCTGTTTGTGGCTTTTCTTTATACAAAATGAGAAATTGGCCAGTTGGAGGTCAACTTTTTAAAGAACAGAAAATTGCCAAAAGCTTAAATCCAGGATTTAGTTAGCAAGTAGATAACCTGCATTCTTTTCCTCTGAGCCCTCATTGGACACTTTCCAGGTGTGGTTACCTGGTGAACAAAACCAACTTACCAGTTTTCATCAGGTAACCAGTACTAATCTATCAAATTGGTGTTAGTGATAAAAACTATTTGCTTTC
>NW_012148563.1:3412594-3414138 GCF_000956105.1 Propithecus coquereli
CAACCTTTTTATTTTTAAGAGCAGTTATTCTTATGAAAACTATATTTGTTTGAGCCAGTGGTTACAAAGTTAAGTTTGAGGTAATTTAAAGTCATTAAAGAAAAACTTTTTGATTTTCTGCTTTTCTATTTTAGATATGCATCTCTTGCTTTCAAAAAAAACAGTGATGCTAAGATGGCTGTGAAAGAAATGAATGGGCTAGAAATAAATGGAAAATCAGTAAATGTGCGACTCGTTAAAATTCCCGGAGAATACCCATCACCACTTGCCTCCAAATATGAGAATAAAACTAGTTTGAATAATTTGGAGAAAAGCACCAACAAAGAAATCAACTCAGCCATCCCTGTTCCTAAATTGCCCAGAACTAGGCCAAGGCAGCTGGGATCTGAGCAAGACAGTGAATTTTTTTCTTTTGACCGAAAGGTTAGTTTTCTTGATTGATCCCTTAAATGGTCTTTGGACATGCCAATATTGCTATAAGCAGCTTTGTAGAATAAATAACTCCAGTATCAGCAGTCTTGAAGTGGGAATGAGAGCAATAATCTGAATTGTTTTTAACCTTGGATCCACCCTAACCTGCTTTTATACAATTCCAGTTGTTCCTGAGGGTAAATCTAAATCTTTGTAGACCTAGCTAAAGAGAAACTCATTCATTTTAACTTTAGGCTCTTTGCCAACCCTTTACAGCTGCAGGATCTTGCAGGCATTCCACAGATCTTTCTTTTTAATGTACATATAGTAAAATGCACTTTTTGGTGTCCATGACTTTAGATGAATGCATACAGGCAAGTAACCACCACCATAATCAAGATACAAAACAGTTTCATCATTCCAGAAAATTCTCTCGTACTCTGATATATTTTTTGTTCTTATAATTTTACCTTTTTCAGAATGTCATGTAAATGAAATCATATTATGTAGCCCCAGTACTCTGGCTTCTTATACTTAGCTTAATGCATTTGACATTGATCCATGCTGTTGTGTATATCAGTATTTCATTCCTGTTCATGTTTTTCTCATTTTTATTCAGTTACTTTCTTACTGAGTTTTGAATTCTTTATCAGATACACGATTTGCAAATAATTATTCTCAGCTTGTGCCTTGTCTTTTCATCTTAACAGTGTCTTTCTCAGCAGGAGTTTTTAATTTTGCTAAAGTATAATCTATTAATTTTGCTTTTATAACTTACACTTTTTAGTGTTGTAGCTAAGAGATCTTAGCATAATTCAAGGTCACAAAGGTTTTGAGTTAATTTTTATATAATTGTTTCAGTTATGAATTGTGGTTTTGTTTATTTGTATTTGTTTCTATTTTGCATATGGAATTGTTCCAGTGTCATTTGTTGAAAAGACTATCTAATTTCCATTGAATTACCTTTGCACCTTGCTCGAAAATCAATTGCCCCTATTTGTGTGGATCTATATCTAGACTGGAACTGTTCCATTGAACTGTTTATCTATTTTTCCACCCATACTACATGATGTTGATTACTGTAGCTTTATAGTAACTCTTGAAATCAGGTGGAATGGGTCCTCTAACTTTAT
>NW_012148563.1:3414188-3415977 GCF_000956105.1 Propithecus coquereli
ACTCCCTATGTGCCAGGTATAGGATTTGCTAGTAATTCAAATCTCAATTTAGTGAATTGATTTTGATTTCATACCAGCTTCCCTTCACAATATTGACTATGAGATTGCAGTCTAAGAATTTTGAATTTTTTTGTCAAGCAAGAAAAAATTGATCTATAATCCTTGTATTTGTGGTTTCCAAAATCGTGCTAACTCAAGTAATTTGTCTCTTTTTTTTTCATGTGCTCTTAACATTATCACAAGCTATATAATACCTGCTGTTGATATTTGTCTGATTGAAAGGTTTTCTTGGTGTGATATTTCCCCAGCAAAGGAATGTGTGTAAAGAGATCTCTCAAACCACTAGCTCCAACCAGCATTAACGCTAATGATGTTAAGATGCTGTGTACATCCAGTGTTCTCATAGCACTTCTCTGACCCAGGGATAAATGACAGACTTTTTTAGTTGTGATGTATAGTCAGCCCATGGGTTCTGTATTCATGAATTCAACCAACTTTCTTGTCATTATTTCCTAAACAATACAGCATAACAATTATTTATATAGAATTTAGATTGTATTAGGTATTATAAGTAATCTAGAGATGATTTAAAGTATGCAGGAGGGTGTGTGTAGATTATATGCAAATACTATGCCATTTTATATAAGGGACTTCAGCATCCTCAGATTTTGGTATCCACAGGGAGTCCTCGAACCAATCCCCCAGAGATAGCAAGGGACAGCTGTAACTGATTACTCCATTTAGATGTGATTTATTCATTTGAGCTATGAGAGACTTAATATCAACTAATCCAACCCATTTATTTTTAGGATACGATTAAGGCCCAGAAATCTTAACACTATGCTCTAGGCTTTTGGTCTTCAGTCCAGTCATGCTGATATTTGCTGATAACTTTATAATAAGCTTTGTGATAGTAAAAAGAAACCATGAAATATTTAGCAATTTTTCATTTTCTCTTAAACATCTCAATACAATAGTGATCATTTCTGTGGTATATTGTGTTTTTCTACAAGCAGAAATGAATGTTGAACCCCTACAAAGAGATAAAGGTTATTTGATACATGTTGGTGGTCTCTGCCCTTCAGTATCTGAGGTATGCCAAGATTTCTTTTTTGAACTTCATTTTTAAATTGATTAATTGTTCATATTATGATTATTTGTTGTTTTTCTACTTTTCACAAACTTATTTCTCTTTTTTTAGGCTGATTTAAGGTCTCATTTCCAGAAATACCAAGTTTCTGAAATTTCAATTTATGATTCTTCTACTAATTACAGGTGTGTTTCCCAAATTCAGTCAAATGTGCGTTACTGCTGTTCGCTAGAGGTTCTGTACCAGACATCAGTCACAGTGGTGATAAAGTCAAGGGCCATTCCCACAGGAGTTTCCCAGGCCAGTATAGGGGGACACATAGACAAATAGCTGCAGTCATTAGTTTGTGCTGTTCTTAATCAGATCTTTCTTTGATTATACTTTGTAGCTTGTTATTAGTGGTATATAGCAGACTTACTGACTTTTGTGTACTTTATCTTGTTACATACTGTTTCATAGGGAAAGTAGAGTGCCTTAGTTAAGGAGAATGGGCTCCAGAAATAGATAACTTTGGTTCAGTTCCCAAGGTCTGTCAGCAACTTGATGAATAAATTTGGGCAATTTACTTAACCTTTTTGTATCTCAGCCTCTTTGCTTATAAAGTAAGGTTAATAGTACTGTCATAGCATTGTGAAACTATTATGAGTTAAATATATAAAGCACTAGGAGTAAAGCCTGGCACATAGTAGATGTGCAGAA
>NW_012148563.1:3428577-3430321 GCF_000956105.1 Propithecus coquereli
CCAGTTAGCCAAGTTGTGAATGCAAAGGCCAAGTTCTTCAAGGAAATGCAAAGTGCCATTCCAGTGAACACATGAATGACAAAAAAGCAAAACAGTGTTATTGCTGATACAGAGAAATTTTGTGTGGTCTGGATAGATCACACCAACTACAACATTCCCTAAGCCAAAATCTAATTTAGAGCAGGGTCCTCTCTTCAAGTCTGTGAAGACTGAGAGGTGAGGAAGCTGCAGAAAAGTATGAAGCTAGCTATTGCTTTATGAGGCTTAAGTAAAGAAACCATAGCATAAAAGTGCAAGGTGAAGCAGCAAGTGCTGATGGATAAGCTGTAGCAAGTTATTCATAAGATCTAGCTAAGATAATTGATGAAGGTTGATACACTAAACAACAGATTTTTAATGTAGAAGAAATAGCTTCTATTAGATGATATCATCTAAGACTTTCATAGCTAGAGAAGTCAATGCCTAGCTTCAAAGGACAGGCTGACTCTTGTTAGAAGCTAATATAGCTGGTGACTTTAAATTGAAGCCTATTCTCATTTACCGTTCTGACAATTCAAGAGTACTTAGGAATGTTGCTAATTCTACTCTGCCTGTGCTCTGTAAGTGGAACAACAAAGCCTGGGTGACAACACATCTGTTTACTGTGTTCATGATTTACTGAATCTTTTTAGCCTGTTCTTGAGACCTATTGCTCAGAAAAAAAGATTCCTTTCAAAATATTACTGCTTATTGACAATGCACCTAGTCACCCAAGAGCTCCAATGGAGATGTACAAGGATATTAAAGTTGTTTTTATGCTTGCTAACATCCATTCTTCAGCCTGTGGATCTAGGAGTAATTTTAACTTTCAAGTCTTATTATTTAAGAAATATATTTCACAGGAGGATCGCTAAGCCCAGGAGTTCGAGGCTACAGTGAGCTAATTGCACCACTGCACTCCAGCCTATGTGACAGAGCAAGACCCTGTCTCAGCAAAAAAAGAAAGAAATGTATTTTGTAAGGCTTTAGCTGCCATAGATACTGATTTCTTTGATGGATCTGGGCAAAGTAAATTGAAAGTTTTCTGGAAAGGATTTATCATTCTTAGATGCCATTAAGAACATTTGTGATTCATGGGAGGAGGTCAAAATATCAACATTAACAGGAGTTTAGCAGTTGATTTCTACCCTTATGGATGACTTTGAGGGGTTGAAGACTTCAGTAGAGGAAGTCACTGCACACATGGCAGAAATAGCAAGAGAACTAGAATTAGAAGTGGAGTCTGAAAGTCACTAAATTTTTGCTATCTCATCATAAAAGTTGAATGGATGAGCAGTTGCTTCTTGTGGATGAGCAAAGAACGTGGTTTCCTGAGATGGAACCTACTGGTGAAAATGCTGTGAACATTGTTGAAATGGCAACAAAATATTTATATTATTACATAAACTTAGTTGATAAAGCAGCAGGGTTTGAGAGAATTGACTCCAGTTTTGAAAGTTCTATGTGTTAAATGCTATCAAACGGCACTGCATGCTATAGAGAAATCTTTTGTGAAAGGAAGAGTCAATCGAAGTGTCAAACTTCATTATTGTCTTATTTTAAGAAATTACCTCAGCCATCTCAACCTTTAGCAACCGTAACCCTGATCAGCAGCCATCAACGGTGAAGCAAGACCCTCTACCAGCAAAAAGATTGACTCCCTGAAGGCTCACATGATCATTAGCAATTTTTAGCAATAAAATATTTTTTAAATTAAGGTAGGTAC
>NW_012148563.1:3430371-3431207 GCF_000956105.1 Propithecus coquereli
TAAAGAGGTTGGCCTGGACCGTAGTCATCCAGAGGCCATGCTGAGCCTGGAGGATCTCCTAAGATGGCTCATTCACATGGCTGTTGGCAAGAGTCCTCAATTCCTTACTATATGGGCCTTTCCATAGGGTTCTTTGAATGCGTTTACGTTGTGGCAGCTGGCTTCCCCTGAGCAAGAGAGCAAGATGGAAACTGCTTTGACCTACCCTCAGGAATCACAATCCATCATTTTGCCACATTCTGTTAGATGAAGGTCACTACATGCAGCTCATACTCAAGAGGAGGGAAATTTAACTCCACCTCTTAAAGAAAGGCATATCAAAGAATTTGTTTATATATTTTAAAATGACCACCAATGAACAAATAGAATACCTTTTTACAAAATAGTAGAGACTTCTGTTTCCAGTTATAGGTGTGTAGATGACTCAAGCCAGCTGTCTACTGAGAACAACTAGACAAGCTGAATAAATATAAAAAACATCTGCTTGAAGGCACTGATGAGCTATCAAGATAATGATGAATTACTGGATCAGGGTGCAAAGAGCAGTCTCTAAGTACACCCAGTGTTTGGGGCCACTTTCCCCCAGTATTATTTGCAGAGGGGAGGCTAGGAGTTCATGGGCCATTTTGGTAGCATTGCAGCCAGGGGCATGGGGTCTTGGTAAATTCTCAGCGTGGGAGTTGGGACACCAAAGAGCTGTACTTGAGGAGAGTAAGTTTGAACTAGAAATACGTGTTCCTCAGAAGGGCTGTAACTCAGCTTCAGAATTTAGTCCCTAAATTAGATTGAGATGATCTTGGGTTATGAGTTCTGCCAGGCACCTGGAAGAAATGAAA
>NW_012148563.1:3434948-3435955 GCF_000956105.1 Propithecus coquereli
CCCTTTTAAATCCCAAGTAGGAAAAATAAAAACCTCAGTATATCTGAGAAAAACTGCTTTAAAAAATCAAAGGCAAATCTATGAAGCAGCTGGAGGGAAAAAGTTTACCTTGAGTGCAGCAATTATACTGATATCTGATTCTCAACATAAACTGTCAAATAATTCTGTATGCCTCTAGGATTCCACACCCCAGAAAAGAGCCTTCAAGAATAAATGTAAAATACATTTTCACACAAATAAAAAAACCTGATTTGTTACTTTAGAAAAAGACCCACTTAAAGAAAATACTATAGCATTCTCTGGGAAGAAGGAAAGTAATTTTAAATTAAAAGTCAAAGGTACAGGAGAAATGAAGATTTAAAAAGAGTAATTATGTGGTATATCTCAATAATTGACTTATAAAATAATAATGGTGTTGGGGGATCTCATTGAAATACATGACAATGCTGGTAATGTTGAGGTAGTTAACTATTCTAAGCACCTTGCAGTTTATTAAGAGGGTAAAATGTCCTTTTTGGGGGGTCCTCAAGATCACTCCAGGCTCCAGCATTTGCTGGAGGACTCACCTGACTTAGTATATAGTTGTATTCATGGCTGTGATTTATTACAAGATACAAAGCAAAATCAGCAAAGGGAAAAGACATATGGGATGAAGTCTGGAGGAAACAAGCTTCTGAGATTCCTCTCTCAGTGGAGTCACACAGGGTTTGCTTAATTCCTCCAGTAATCAATTGTTACAGCATCTACAAAATGTTGTCTACCGAGGAAGCTCATTCAAGACTCAATGCCCAGGAATTTTACTGGAGGTCGCTCATGTACGGACCCTCTGCCTAGCACTTACCGAAGTTCCAGACTCTTTCAGAATGCAAGCCGCTGTTCAGCATAAACCACATTGTTATACAGTTTTAAAATGGTGAGGTACTCATCAGTTCTGGAAATGGTGAGAAACCTCCCTCCACCCTCCACCCTGACAAATTGTAGTTTCCAGACATCAACCAAGGGCCACC
>NW_012148563.1:3436755-3484058 GCF_000956105.1 Propithecus coquereli
AACCAGTGCAGTGCAGACAGCTCAAAATATCAACAAAGTGTTTGGGAAGGATATGGCTAATGAACACCCAGTATTATCGATGGTTTGAAGTTCCAGTCTGGTGATTTCAATCTGGAAAATGAGCCACGTGGGCAACCTGAGACCAAGGTGGATAATGATGAGCTCAAAGTTGTAGGGGAAGTGAATCCATCTCAATGGACACGTGAATTAGCAGCAAGGTTTGACATTACTGTTCCAACAACATTGGACCCTTTGAAACAAATTGGCAAGGTAAAGAAGCTGAATACATGGGTTCTGCATAAATTAAATGAGCATCAGAAGAGAAATTATCTTGAGGCTTGCCTTTCTTTGCTGTCACCACATAAAGGCGAGCCATTTCTACACTGTATTGTTATGTGTGATGAAAAATGTATTATTTTTGACAATTGCAAGCATTTGGCACAATGGTTGGATAAAGATGAAGTGCCGAAACACAGTCCAAAACCAAATATTCATCACAAAAATCTAATGGTGTCTCTTTGGTGGTCCAGCACTGATATTATCCACTACAGCTTCATGAAGCCTGGTCAATGGATTACCATGGATGTCTTCTGCAACCAACTGGATGAAATGATGGAGGATGCTTGCGATTAAGCAGCCAAGATTGGTCAATAGAGACAGGCCAATCCTCTTACAAGACAATACTCAACCACACGTTACATAAACAACACTGCTATAATTACAGAGGCTGGACTTGGAAACTCTCTGTCATCCACCATATTCACCAGACCTTGTACCAACTGACTACCACTTCCAGGCTTTGGACCACTTCTTGCAAGGAAAAATACTCAATTCTCAACAAGCTGTGGAAAACACCTTTTGAGATTTCATTGCCATTCGCTCTCCAGTTTTCTTCACTGCTGGCAAAAACAAGCTACTGTTAAGATGTCAAAACTGTGTCAGTAGTTTAGGCACATACTTTGATTAATTGTACTGCTTCCTGTTTAAGATATAATAAACCACACTTTTGATTCAAAATCAGACATTTCATACTTAATGACCTAAATATATCTGATAAGGGATTGATACTCAGCATATATTGATATATATTGATACTCAGAACTACAACTCAACAACAAGAAAACCACCCAGTTAAAAAATGGGCAAAGGATCTGAGTAAATGTTTCTCCAAAGAAGATACACAAATTGCCAATAAGCACACAAAAAGGTGTTCAATAGTACTACTTACAAATTTTAGGGAAAAACAGTCGAAACCATTAGAGTATATGATATTCATGTATATGATAAATGAGTTTTATCAAAATGATCGATTTAATAGAGTATACTGATAACTAATTATGTATTTTTCTAGAATTTTGGATTTAGCTTAATTGACACGTTTGTTTGTTTATTGTTGATTTCTTTCTTCTCATCTTGACCCTATAGGATTTCCTTGGAAAGCATGAGTTCCCTGCTTCAGAGAATGTCCTACAGCACTTAGAAAAAAGTAATACAAAATAATGTAATTAAATAGGCTTCATAAATGGACTTAGGTGTTAAAATATTCTACTTTATAGCCCTCCTTTAAAATCTAGCAACAGTTGCCTCTATAATATTAAGATCTTCTCTATATAAAAAATAGAATTTTAATAAGTTACAAAACTTTATTTTGAACTCGTTACTTAGAGACTTCAAGCTGCATATTTTGGATTAGAAAAAATAATCTTGTCCACTTAAAAAGCCTTTCTTAAATTGGTTCTTTAAAATATTGACTGAGGGGAGGTTTGTGAAATGATTTCAATACATTTAAAAAAATGTAATGTACCTGTGAGGTTCATGTCTTAGTTACAGTTTTCAGTTGTCTTAAGACTCTTATATTGGACCATAGGATAGCAGATAAATAAACTGAATCTGTAGATACACAACATTTTGGAATGTGTATATTTTTAACCTTCCAAGATAATTAAATTACTGCTGTGATACATTTGATGCATTTTTATGACCTCAGTATAAAACATTCAGGTGTATTATCCCGGTTTTCACTGGGAATGATGAACCCATGAGTGCTTTGGTAAAGTACTTAAATTTAAATGGTCACCGCATTGCTTTCATTCATTTTCTGATAAGCTCTGTTATATTAGGTTAAAGTGTAAATTGGAACGATTTTAAAAGGCTAATTTTGTACTTTAATAGCAATATAGAATATAAGCTTCTTTAATTGCATACTTTTTGAAAGTAACATACTGTTTAAAGTTGCATTTTTACTAATAGTAAGATTAAAATTTAAGTATGCTTTTTGTTCTTCAAATGTTTAAAATGTTTAGAGCATCCAATATTTAGTTGGTGTCACTTGATTAAAAATTACTCATTTAACATTTATATTTGGTGTATTTATATTTAATAAAGGCAGCTAATTTGTATTGCTACTGTAAATTTAATACTTTCTACAGGTTCAATGGCATTTTCCAACTGTAAATTAACCTACGAGTATGTATGCAGAAGATACATGGATGGTAAGGCTATATCAAACTACTGGATTTCAGAATTTTCCTCTTTTATAGGATTTTCGAGAATAAGATTTTATTTCATATATTAGTTGGTATCCAGTTATTAACACATCTACTCCAATGTCTACCAGGAATTGGGTTCCAGAAAAAAATTAAAATTTAAAAGGACTCTATTTAATGAAACTTGAGAATTGTTGGTTTGGGCCATACATCAAATTAGAATGCTAAAATTATAGGATTTTTTTCCCTATTTGTTAAATTACATGGTTACTAATATTAAAAGGCTACATTCAGAATTAGCACTGAATAAACCTGCAACATGGAATAGACATTATTTTCAACATACTAGCAGAAATAAGCATACTTCTACTCATTTGTTTCTAAAAGGAATGATAAAGTGGAATTCCCTCTTAATAGTAACATAGAGACAGAATTACTGCATTTGATTTGGGGAAAGTAAAGTATAGGAAGGATTATTTGAAATTATAACTTTCAGGTCTTTTGCAATAAAAAAGTACTCCCCAAAAACTGCAGGTAAGGATCAGGCAACTTTTGCAAATTAAAGGGCTTTCAACTGTGACCAGTAAATTGATAGTGAATTGTTCTTAAGCTTCCCTAGTTAAATTTAGAAACTAGAGTTATACTTCATGAATCTTTTGGAACCTCAAGTGAAAAATCATTGTTTATCTTACTCTCTAAAATCTCTAATTTGATATTAGATAATTATGTAAAATTCTTGTAGAATTGTTAAAGACTGGTCAGATTGTCCAAGTTTTCAAAAATCTTTACTGGCAAAATTTCACATAATTATCGAATGAATATTGCTCAAAATCATTTTTCTTTCATACTGGAGTATTAGGGTACCAAAGAGCACTTAACAATATCAACATATATAGATAATTATGTTTGGAGATAACTAAAGATCTGAGATGTTATAAATACCCTAAGACTGTCAGCAAAAAAAGTGGGACTAAAAATTCCCAATCGGCTCTGCCTGATGCCAATCTGAATTCTGGTCAGAGGCGAAAATATGTGTGACTGAGAAGCTCAATGTAACAGGTAGTTTCAAAGAAATGGGTTCTCAACCAGTAATCTGTATATATTGAATTTTAAGTATTGCTTTTTCACTATCAACCATTGTTTCTAATTATCAAATGTATGCATGGCACATAATAGTAAAATGTTTAATATATGGGAAGAACAATGACCTAAGATGTCCTGTTAATGTATCTAACATGGCAAAGGGAATTAAGGTTGCAGATGTAAGTAATGTTTGTTAATCAGCTGACCTTGAAAGGGGGAGATTATCCTGGATTATCCAGCTGGGCTTGGTCTAATTACATGAGTCCTTAAAAGTAGTAGAAGAGGCAAAAGAGAAAACCAGAGAAATGGCATTGAGAGAACTCTACCCAGTGGCTGGCTTTGAGGACAGTAGCCAAGGACTGGGGTGGCCTGTAGAAGCTGGAACAGGCAAGGAGACAGATGCTCCCTGGAGCCACCAGAGGGCATACAGCCCTGCTGATACCTTGATTTTAGTCCAGTGAGACCTATGTCAGAGTCTGACCTCCAGAAGTATAAATTTAATAATAAATTTATATTGCTTAAGTCACCAAGTTAATGGTAATATGTTACATAAGCAATAGAAAACAATTGTTCTCTCTATAAACTGTCAGGAATAATATAAGATTATTTACAGATTCTATGTATCTTTGTCTAGATTTTGACTGGGGGGGAATTATGTATGAATTATGAGTGTTATATAACTTCCCGGTTACTAGTATTTACACTGAATTTATACTTTAATAACATTATGATAGTTAGGGTTGATAGTAATCTCCAGACAGATAAGAAGATGTCTTCACTATGTATATGATGGACACTGACTGCTATAAAGGGCTTTTGCTTTAACTGCCGGGAAGCTGATAGCCAAACCTGTGTTCATCTTTGATGGTTCCTGTCTAAGAATGCAGGCTCTGAAGGGTTTTCTGTAGAGGAAAGCTTACTGCCCTCACAGGGATGAAGTATTCACTGCTGTATTTGTCACAGTGTAAAGAGCATTCAATCGAGGTTTGCTGCTGCTGGCAGTGCTGTCAACTAGCAGTGCATCTTTTTGCATATTAACTTTGCCCTGATTTTGTTGAAATTAATCTGTTTTACTTCATTCTACTTTCTTAATTTATTTTTGTTTCTCTTCTGTGTGTGTCTGTAGCCTGCCTCAATATTTCTTAGAATAAGGGTATGGTACAGTGACTCACACCTGTAATCCCAGCACTTTAGGATGCTGGGGCAGGAGGATCGCTTGAGCTCAGGAGTTTGAGACCAGCCTGAACAAGAGTGAGGTCCTGTCTACTAAAAATAGAAAAAATTAGCCAGATGCAGTGATATGTCCCAGCTATTCAGGAAGCTGAAGCAAGAGGATTGTTTGAGCCCAGGAGTTTGAGGTTACTGTGAGCCACGGCACTCTAGTCTGGGCAACAGAGCAAGACTCTGTCTCAGAAAAAAAAAAAAAAAAACACCAAGATCTGGTCAGTAGATGTGCTCATTGCTGTTGGGGTTGGCCTTAGGCTCTCTCAGTTGATATAGCTAAGAAATATGTGTATGTCTATTAATCTATGCATATAGACACCTGTATTTCTATGTTTATAGCTAGTCATGAGCAGTATATATCTGTGTTCATACTGATACTTTGAATTTCTATCTCTTTGTTATTTCTACTTTCACCAATAGTGAGAAATCTGGCTCACAATTTTATCCACAATACATTTATTTGTTTAATCCCAGTATGTACATAAAGTCATTACAGGGTTGCTAAACCATAGCACTGTGAGAAACAGATTTACTAACTGAAATACAGCATTTGTATACAGTTCTTTTGTCTTTAGCTTTATAGCATGCAAAGTACTGTATTCTAAATTTACTTAGGATGTGTCTTTTATTTTCCCGATCCCCCTCAGCATGGTTATGTTACACATTTGTAGTAGTCTCCTAGAGGGTGGGGGGGTTTCTTCAGTTTATCTCTGTGAAATTTTATCTCCTGATTTTCTGCGGTAGCTCTGGATGGACTCTTCTCTTGTTCATTTTTATGATATTGGAGTTTTTTAAACTTTCGTATCTGGAGTGTTAATATTTCATCTTTCTGGAGATTGTTCCACATCATTTTTAGGCCCCTTCACTCGCCAGCCCCCCTCTTCTGTCTGCTTCACGGTTTTCCTCAGTCTGCCTTTGCTCACCACTAAGCTTATGGCTGGCTGCGGGCAGGGCAGGAGTGTGAGGTTGTACAGTGGGATTTGATTGGCTTTTTGTCTTAATTACTTTTCAGTCCTAAATTTCTCCAAATGATACTGAGGACACAGTTTTATGTAGAATTTACTTTTTACTTCTTGTGTTTTGTTTCATTTGGGGAGGGTATTGGAGGAATAAGAAGATGTGCAACCACTGTTCTCCTCGGCTACTTGCAGATCCCTGGTTCTAACAGTAGGACTCCCTTGAGGGGTCTGAAAACCTGACGCTTGATGAAGCTAAGTGCCCCAGATCCGTTTCATAATGTTTATCTAACAATTGTACTATCTAAAAACTCACAGAACTAAGTTGTTAACTGCTTATAAACACCATCTTCCAAACCACTGAAGTTTAGCCTCTAAATTGCCAGCCTGATAGAATCCCAGCAAAATCTTCCCCTCTTATCAGCAAATTATTGAAAAACTGTCTCTAGGACATTTGATGCTTTTTTCCTTTCAGTACTAAAAGATGTTTTCTGGTTTGCATTGTTTTCTGTGAGAACTCTTTTTGTCACCCTTATCTGCATTCTTCTGTACATAATGTCTTTTTTCTCTGTCTGCCTTTAAGGTTTTCTGTTTATTATTGGCTTAAGCAATTTGATGGTGATGTGCCTTAGCGTATTTTTCTTCATGATCCTTATGCTTGGGGTTTGCTGGTGTTCTTGAGTCTATAGGTTCATAGAATCTGTTTCACATAGTTCTTCACATATTACCTGTCCCCCTTTCTCCAGAACTCCAATTACAAACCCCAATTACAAACCCCATATTAGGCCACTTGAAGTTGTCTCATGGTTCTCTGGTGCTTTCATCGTTTATTTTTTAAAGTCTGTTCTGGAATGTAGTGGCTACTTGGAAATCCTTTGCTCTTGTTAGTTCTTGCTTTTAAGTTTTGTTAGGTAGCACCAGAACAGCGTTTATAATTTTGCCCAACTACTGAGGCATTACCTTTCTAATTATTCTCTCTGATGGTCTGTGTATTTCCAGGTTTTTCCTCTATAGTTGGTGGGAACTGGAACTATTCCCAGATGGTTGTGAGCTCTTTGGTTCTTTTCCCTGCCTCAGGTAGTATCCGTATGTTATGTGTGTGCGTGAGACTGAAGGGGACCCTCTGCAGATCTCCTGAGCATGTTCTCTGTGCAGCTCTCTCCTCTCTAGTCCTGTGCCCTGCCAACTCTAGCTCTCTGGCTTCCCTGACTCTGGGTGGCTTTTCCCTGCCTGTGGTCTAGAAACCCAGGTAGTGAGCAGTCCTGGGGATCACCTGATTTGTCTCCCTGTTCTCAGGGATCCTGGAACTGTCTGTGGTCCAGTGTGACAACTGTCGTTTCATACATTTTGTACAGTTTTTGTTTTTTTAGTTTAAGGCAGGAAGTAAATCCAGTCCTGTTACTTCATCATGGCTGGAAGCAGAAGTTTTATGTTAATTGTGAATTTGTGTTGATCAGGTCTTGTTGACCTATCTAGATTGCGGTGAAGCAATGTATGCACTGAAGTGTGCAGTGTATGCAGTGAAGCACTTGGCCATTTCCTCACCTCTTCTGTTGTTTAACCTAATGTCCATCTAGATGAAGGTGTCCCGGAAGAGGACTGATTATCCACGCTACCTCTTACCAGTCGGAAACACAACACAAATCACAAAAAAACTATCCAGGGCTAAAGTCAACTACTGTGATATGTATCACTGTAGGGACAAAGAAGGGGACACCCATAGTAGTTACTAAGAAATCTCTTATCCAGACCCAAGATATGCAGAAGTGAAAATCATTAGGAGAGAATGTGCCACAGGGTGTTATGCCCCCACTTCAGCATTCTTCAGAGAACTGTGGTCTTCCAAAAGCATGTGAACTTGAGAAATATGCTTTGTCTTATTAGGAACATGTGTCTGTTAGAGGTTGTGTGAGAAAATGGAGAGGAGTGGCTTCCCCACCCTGACTTTGCCTCCTCCAGCAGTTAAGCTTCAAAGAGAAAATATTGGAAAGGATTCCTGAAAGGAGTCCCAGGTGCCAGCTGTAGGAACACGCATGCCAACAGTGGGGACCTGAGTGTGGAGCAGCAGTGACAGCTACAGAGACATGCAGATTCTCCCTCACTGGTGACTCACTGTCACCCAGTGCAGGATTCACAGTGCGCCTGTCCCAGGGCTGCACTGGCACCAACTCCTTCCTCAGCCATGCCATTCTTACGCGGCACAGCCTCAGGCCACCGGACCTGTGCTCTGTCTGCCGTCCCCTTGTGCAGTTGTCTCCCGCCCAGCCTCAAGACTGTCTAGGGCTGCATTTTGTCCAGAATCTTTCTTTGTCTTACACTGCAGCTGAGGCAGGTGTCCCTTGTTCCATATGGTTCCTGTATTGTAGCACTCATGTCATCATTGATAGTTTTAGAGGTCACCCACTAGATTCACCAGTTGAAGGGCAGGGCTTGATTGTTTACCTAGCACATAGTAAGGACTCAAATGTCCGTTGAATGAAGTGGGGAAGCCAGGCTACTTGCCGGGGTTTGTCTTCCTAGGGTTCAAGAAGGGGGGCTAATCAAGAGAATATGTGCCCTCCCCTGCCGTCTTACCAGACCCCTCAGTCTGAGGACACAGTGCCCCCCCAGGTGGTAGGCATGCTGGCTGAGTGCCCTATCAGCTGTGTTCAAAAGAAGGGATGAATGACCACCTTGCTGTCAGCCGCCACCCCTTCTCTGATCTTACAGCAGGTGGCAGCAGCCTCTCAGCCACAGGCTGTCCCCTTTCATTCCTGTTCATGTGAGGAAATGTTGGCCATTCAGCAATATTGTGTGCCCAGTGCTGCACCACGTATGAACCTTTTGCCACTAAGGAGATAGCCATGGGCACTGCACGAGGGTGTCGATTCTCCTTCCAAGGGCAATGGTGTATTCCTTAGCATGAACATAAATTTACTCGGTTACTAGGAGTTCTTGAGACAGGACGTTACAAGAAGGAACCACTACTGCAAGGTGAAATCCAGCCAGGAGAGCCCAGGTCAGGCTCCTGCCTCCTTTAAGCTGCTCCCCCTCCACGCCCGCTAGGCTTCCCCAGCTATCTCGTGTCACTCCAGGGAGCCTTTCTCTCATCACTTTACATAAACTAATACATCCACCCCCCACCCCCATCAGCTCTCCTTGCAGTTGTCAGGTGACCACGCCCCAAGGCAAGTATGTCCTCTTCTACTTACAAGCCCCTTGCCTTTAAGTTCAGGGTCAAGACTCCGAGGCTCATAGCCTCCTGTGGGCCTCTTCTCACCTCTCGCCACCCATCCTTAGCAAGTCCACCGAGGCCACCTTCAGTCCTTCAAAGGAGCCCTGCTCCAGCCCTCTGGCCTTCGTGCATACCTGCCCTGCTGTCCTCCGACTCTGCCGCGCCACTCATCCTGCAGATGTCGGCATTCTAGTTCCTCGTCCGTGGGTGTCCTTATATATTACTATGGGTCTCCCTAGGCGAGCGGCTGGGTTTGCCTCCACGGACTCCTCCAGGCTCTGCACCTGGGCGGAGAGGTAGATGCGGAACTTGAGGCAGGCGTGGCCACACCCAGGCCACTAGGAGAGGAAGGTGCTCAGATCGAGACCGACGGCGGTGGCGCCGGCTCCGAGTTGTCTAGGAGACTTGTTCGGTGAACATTTCAGGAGGCTGCTCCCGGATCCCAGGGTGCCGCCCCCGGAGGGGTCCGCAGACCTCCCTCCGCGCGGCGCAACCCCAGCGTCTTCCCGCCCCCGAGCACCCCGGGCCGGCCGGTGTCTGCCCAGCCCCGGACCCACGCGACCCGCCCGTACGGCCACAGTGGGCCGGGCGCGGCCGCCGCCTCCCGCCCGTCCCCGCCCCCGGGCGCGTCTCCTCGGGCGGGCGCCGCGGCAGGCTTAGTCCTCGGCGGGGCGCGCTGCGGACGGACTCGGCTCGGCTCGGCTGCGCGCCATGGCCCGGGGCCTGCGCGGCTTCCCGCGTTGCGGCCTCTGGCTGCTCCTGGGTGAGTAGGGGTCCCCGATGAGCTCCGGCTCCCCGCCTGGCGTCCTCGAGGGGAGGGCGGTGGAGGGCGGGCGCCGCGAGCGCACGGGCCCCTGCCCTTGAGCGCGAGCGGCCGCCTCGCAGTGCGGGGTCAGCGGCAAGGAGGGGTCCACACGGCCGCTCAGCCGAGGCCCCGGCTCCGGGCAGGAGGTCCCGCGGCTCAGGGCAGGCGGGGGTTCGCACGGGGCTGCGCCAGCTGTCGGGAAAATGGACCGTTTTGGGGACGTCAGGAGAGCCAGGCGTTCCGAAAGGCGCGGGTCCGCCTGCCCCGCACCTCTTCTGCCGGCTCAGGCTTCCTTGGGCTATCACGTTAGATAAATCTGAAGCAGCCACCTTGCAGATTTAGTACAGTATTCGGGAATCAGAACCATAGTCTAGTGACCTGGAAATGAGCTAAAATTGAAAAAACTCTTTGTCGCATGCAGCATTGCTTATTTGTAAATGATGTCCTTTGCAGAAATGAGGCCAGCTGTCTTCCTTTTCAGGGACGTTTCCACAGCTTTTTGGTTTGTTTGCTTGCTTGTTAACTTGGCACTTCTGGCTAGTAGAAATTTAAAGGGGGACGGGGGCCCTTGGTAAGCGGAGAGAACACGCTCGGCTTTCCGCTTTGAGCGAGATGATAAACAACCCAGTAGAGAAGCAGTAACCTGCAGCGGATTTAGCAAGAAATTGTCCTCTTCACTTCCATTGTCTGTGATATCTTCATAAAATGCAAAGTCGAGACCGTTTCTAGACTGTTTTAGCTATTCCGTGTATTTAGCTACCTTTTAATGAAAACTAAATAGGTTACATGAGTGGGAGAACCCAGTGCCGGCGGAGGACCCCTGCAGTGATTTGTGGTACTTGTGACCTTTCCCCAAGAGGGAGGTGTTGGTCAGAGACACCTGCTGCGCAGGTCCCTCTGGGTGCTGGCCCTGGTGAAGGGGGACCAGCAGCACTGTTTTTGCAGCTGGGGAAGCAGCTCATGGCAAGGTGGCTTGTCGGTGGGGGTTGCCCAGGCACACCTAGGAGAGGGGCAGAGGGCTTTACCAGAACCACGAGGTTCCTGGCCCCTATTTATAAACCTCTCTAAGGAGCATCAGAGCTGCATAAAAGCCTCGGTCGGCTTCAAGAGAATATAACCTAAGTGTTGACTAAAGTTATGTGAAAAGCAAAATCTTATAATAATTTTATTCTCCTCTGTTGTGTTAGGGTCCGTGTGGCTTTACAAAGCCTTTACTGTTTTCGTTTCCTAAGAAACAAACATTTCTCTGTTAGCAAGGCGGGGAGCTGGGTTGTGTAATTTTTTTAAAAAAAAAACAGATAAACAAATAAATAAATGTTCTTTACTGGTGTCCAGAGGCTGCACCCTCTAAAGCTTATGTAAATAAAACACTATGTCTGGATCACATATAAAGACCTTCCTTGTTTACCAAGAAAACAATTCATGTTCTTCTGAAAGTCCAAAGTCCTGTAATCTTAACATTATTCTGAGGGGTCTGGCTAATGTTATATCTTGGAAGAACAAACACAACTTTATGAGGTTATCAGTAAATTAATGTCACTGGAGCTCAGCTGTAATTAGTAGAATTACCAAGCACATGCTGTTTCGTTTCCAAGCTGTAGCACTAGCCAGATCTCCTTGGTGATGAAGATTTTGCTACCCAGAATGGCAATGTGAAATTTTTTTTTTTTTAAATGTGTGCTAGTCCACAGGTTTAAGAATTTATCTTTGACAATTTTACAATCAAGATATTTACTTATGCAGTTATTAAATCTCACTATACCTGTAATTCTTTTCTCTCTAAGCACCCTATATAGTCTTCTCTTTACAGAAGACTCTGATACGACCACATGCATTTTAAAAGTTTTATAGATAGCCACTGAAAAATTTTTCATCAACCAGAAAAGAAGGACATTTCCAGGTGAGCCAGGATTATTTTATGATGACTGCATTGCAAGCTCCTGTTTTTTTGAGCCCATCCTCACTTGGGGAGTGCCCGCTGGTGCTGTCCTGTTTGAACTCCTCCTCAGTCGCTGGTCCTACGCATGCCTGCCTTAGCTGCCTTGCTGGTAGCTTTGGGGGTTTTCTTGAATGTAATATTTATTGAAATATGACTTTTTTATAAATACGCGCATAACTGGAAATGACTGAGACATCACAGGAAATGCAATGTATGTGACTGCTTCACATCGCCCCGCGCTTTTAAATCTGGACACAGTTCTAATCCTGAAGTCCAAATCTGACAACTCTTATTTGCTAATCAACTCAGTGTGTTTGTTTACCCTCTCTGTGTGCTTAGCTACAGGAAGAAATTTCTGGATTTTTGTCTTCCTTCTGTAGGCACATGCCTGTCAGTGTGTGTATTGTCAGTCTGAGGCCAGGGCTATTAAGAAGGTTTATATCCACAATGGAAATGGTGTTTAGCAGCACAACAAGGAAATGTTTTAGGTGGAATCCTTACTTGAGGCAAATAGCTAGTTGGAAAAGCTGTTCTTATTTTTCCCCCCCAAGAATGAACTAATTTCATAGCTTCTAATCAGTTAAAACTGGCATCTGGCAGAGAGTGTGATGTGGGTGCCACGTGTAGTGTGAATTCCAGTGCTGAGCCCCTCCCTCAGGCCCAGAGTCCATGTGGCATGGTGGGCTGTCCCTCAGTGGGCCCTGACCCAGGCATGGCCATTGGGATTGTCCCAAGGAGGAGATGGGACCCAGGCTGAACAGTCAGTTTTCTGCTGGAGCCGGGGGGAAAACTGTCCTTCCTCCAGGCTGGATCTGAGCGTTGGCTGCCAGAGCCTGTCCTGCCAGCCACGGGGGAATACCTGTCCGTGACGTGGACAGAGGGCTCCTGACAGCTCTCGAGCCCCTAGATCAGCCTGTGGGGTACCCTTTTCAGTCACATGAGCCCATCACATGTGACGTTTGAGCTGGGTGTCTGTCCCCTGGAGGGACCGTGCCTGGTGGACAGCAGGGCTAAGGGGGCTCTACTAAGAGCACCCCTGGGGGGCTGTGGGAATCCTGCCCAAGAGCCCCTTACTTCACTGGGGACTGGGAGACCTGAAGGAGGGGACGCTGCAGCTGAGAAGACAGGAGGAGCCAGGAAAGGGAGAAGGGGTGACCGAGGCTGCAGGGCCCCTGTGGCCCCAGCACCTGCGTGGGACCCGTGTGCCCACAGCCTCTGCACTCCAGATTCTTCGTGACAAGCAAAGAGGCAAAGATGACGCCAGCAGGGCTCTGCCCTGCTCCCAGCCCCCTGCAGCGAGGTGCCCGTGCCCTGCTCGCCTTCTCCCCGCCCCCGCCATGAAGCCCCTGCAGGGATCCCTGTCCCCAGCCCTCCCCACTCCAGGGCAGGACAGCCCGGGCTGGGCAGTGTTGCTAGAGGACTCATTTCTCTTCAGTGAGGAGGATTATGTCAATTTGGCCGCCACAGGAGGGCTCCTGACCTAAATAAGACCTTATTCATTTAGCATAATGGCATTATTGTTGTTCAGGGAAAAGATTTTTTTTCCTAAGATGGCTTTATGTCAGTATTTTCTTTGACATCCAAAAGACAACACTTTAATCATTGCTTAAACCATGGATTCCAAGTGGCTTTGTCGGAGCAGGGTGCGTGGGGACCCACTGGCGAGTGTCAGCAGGGGCGCGGGGACTTGTGGGCCTGGGCGACACAGTCAGCTTTATTTTACATCCTCACTAGATCTCATGGTGATGCCTTGTTTTGCTCCAAGAGTGCCTCCCTCCCCGCATGTGGATTCTTTGGGACCAGAACCCCAGCCGTCCACATGTCCCGCCCTGCCCAGTGTCTACTCTGCCCACAGCCCACCAAGGTCACCCCTTCCCCAGACAGCTGCCCAGCCTCCCTGAAGCCTGCCCTCCCACCCCTCCTGCCATCGCTGAGGCAGGTGGCCCTTCTGTGTTCCTGCATGCCCCCACCAGGGCCCTCATTGTGCCACATTGGCGTCACCCCCCCTTGTGCCTTGACCCTGGACAGCAGCTCTGGAGTTGGCTGAGAGTTTGCTGAAACCAAGGGGGCAGGGAGATAGCGGCCTATGGCCCAGGGCTGGCTCACACATAGGGCCCAGGCACAGCTGACCTGGGCAGCGCTGACCACGTTCCCCAAGACCACGCACCCCCACACAGGGCTCAGGGAGTCTTGTCCTAAGCCAAGTTCCACCTGGGGGGATAAAGCCAGCAATTTGCCCAACCAAGGCATTGTTTGCAAAATAACAACTGCCATGTTGTGCTCTGGCCAGGTACTGCTGGAATGAAAGCAGCGCCTGTGTCCCGCGGCAAAGCCCACGTCGTGGGGAGCAGAGGTCTAGAAAGCACAGTCCCTTCAATAGACATGTGGCGACCGATGCCCACGGTGGCTCTCACTGCATAGGTCTCATTCCCCTCTAGAGGAGATATTTGTGAGAGGGGAGGTGGGGAGGTGGGCAGATGCACTTCTGGAAACTTCTGTCATGTCACACGGGTGGCCACATAGGGTCATGACTGGGAAGGGTGGAAGCCAGGGTGCCACTGAGCAGCCTCCTGCTATAGGACGTCCTGGACAGCACGGGGCCACCCCCAGCAGAGAATGACGTAGCCCCAAATGTCTGTCCCCAGTGCCGAGGCGGGCAGCCCTGCGGGCAGTACACACAGTGCGTATACTGGTGTCATTCATGCAGGAGGCGACGGACGCAGAGCTGGAGGTGAGGAGCTTGGAAAGCATGCTCCAGAATACAAGAATGGTTGTGCAAAGGCGCTGGTTCCTGGAAGTTTCTGGAAGCCTTTTTGACTGAAGCATGGTAGAAAAGAGGACTCTGAGCCAAGGCTTGTGCTGGAGAAGGGACGGCTCCTCTGAGCACTCAGATCTCTTTCCAAGGGCAGTGGGAAAGCTTCAGAGAAGATTAAAGTGGGGGACGGGATGGGACGTATGGTGTAAGAGAGCCTGGGCTTTGGCCCCCAGCGCGGGCTGGAGGTGCTGGGGCGGAGGGGACCAGCACAGGCTGGGGAAGGGCTCCCGGTGTGAGCAAGTTGTGTTGGTATAAGCGTGGCTCATGCGATATTTGGGACATACTTACAACAAAAAAAAATTGTCTTTCTGAAATTCAGACATAACAGGGCAGCCTGTAATTTTCTTCGCTGCATCTGGCAGCCCCATCCACGGCAGCCTCATGGGGTTAGGTGTTGCCTGTGGACATTCAGGCGACGATGGCAGGTAGGTGTCCGTCCAGATCTAGGGCTCAGGAGAGAGGTGTGGCCAGGAGAGGTGTTTCGGGCGGCATCAGTGTCCAGATGATGTCACAGCCTTGGACGGAAAGGGCAGCCCGTGAGAGTGGAAGGAGACTGGCCTGGGCTCTCGGCGGGAGGCCAGGGAGGACAAGGAAAGAGACCAGCCCCAGGCGCCAGTGAGCGCCTTGACTTGGCTGGCGAGGGTGGGGGGCAGCTGGCACGCGGCAGGGTCATGCGTGAAAGCAGCGGCAGGAATGCGACCTGGTGGAGGTAAAACCAGAGAGCGTGTCTGTTGGGGTTTCCTCCGCTGCCTTACGGTTTGAAATGAGCAAACCTTTGATTCATTCGGGATTTATCCTGACTTTCTAGCATTTTGTAAATCATTTGCTAAATATCTTTTGGGATTTTTTAATGGTAATTGCTCTGAATTTATCAATTGGTCAGGGAAGATTCAATAAAGCCCACCTGCTCCAGAAACAGCAGTCTGTTCCTCCACCCCCACGTCTTCATCCAGGCCCTTCCTGGGGAGTTCCGTTCCTCCTGCGGATCACTCGCTCGGTGTCTGGGAACCCGGCGGGTTTTGGCTGCTACTGTGAGTGGGATATTTAGCCCCAGTTTGATTTTTAGCTGGTCATTGCTGGACTGTAGGAAAGCCGCTCTCCGTATTTGGTTTTGACTGTCATCTCCCTGTGCTCTTTTTGTTACCAGCAGTGCTTGTTTCTTGTTTTAGAGTTTCTCCCCCTTGGCTTCTTCAGACAGGTCATTAGATCATCTGTAACCAGCAGTAATCTTCCCCCCAGTGCTGACACACTATTTTGCTTTGTTTTCCAGTCTTGCTGTGGTGGAGAGCAGCTCACTGCTGAGTAGGGGAGTGACAGCAGCTGCCCCCTTAGCTGCAGACACGTGGCAGTACAGCTGGCCCTTGAACAACACGGGGGCTAGGGGACCTAACCCCCCGCCGCAGTCAAAAAGCCCTGTATAGCTTTTGACTCCCCCAGAACTTAACTGCCAGTAGCCTACTGTTGACCGGAAGCCTCACCAATAACATAAACAGTGGACTAACACATATTTTGTATGATACGTGTATCATGTACTGTATTCATACAATAAAGTAAGCTAGAGAAAAAATGTTATGAAGAAAATCGTAAGGAAGAACAAATATATCATTCATTAAGTGGGAGTGGATCAGCATAAAGAATCTACATCCTCGTCTTCATGTTGAGTGGGCTGAGGAGGAAGAGGAGGGGTTGGTCTTGCAGTCTCAGGGGTGGCAGAGGTGGAAGAGAATCCAAATATACGTGGACCCGCGCAGTTCCAGCCCTGTGGGTCGAGGGCCGACTGTAATGCCTGAAGCCTTCCGTCTTTCTCCTTTGGGGCCAGATGCCTCTTTAGTCTTGGTGGGGCTAGGGTAGGAGAGGGATGGGGAAGGCATCTCCTCTCCACGTGTGAAGTACGCTTTCATCGTGTTAAGGAAGAACCATCTGGTATCACACGCAGCAACTTGCCTAGTTTTGCGTCCCCGTGGCTGGCCAGAGTTGGCACTGGTGGAGAAGAGCAGGCGCCGGGACTCGTCCTGAGTTTCCGGGATAAATGGGCTGCTCCTACGTCCCCGGGCAGCCTCGTCCGCTGATGAGCGTTTACTTTGAGTTTTGCTTCATTATTCCTAAGTGAGACTGCTCTGCACTTTCTTTTGTGGGTTTTATTTCCAGTATTGAGTTTTCTTCCCAAGAGAAATGTGTGGATGTTTATTCTTTCCCTCTGTGCGGGGACGGTCAGCTGCTCGGAATGAGCAGTTCCGCCGAGCTCTAAAGGGTCTTCCTTTCCGCCCGCAAAGCCATTCGGGCCAGGCCCTTCTTGGCAGTGAGGATAATTGGCAACCTTTTCAGTATCTTGTGCAGTTATTGGTCCACTTGGGTTTTCTTTGTCTTATAGTGAGGATGTTATTTTATATTTTCCTACCAACATGTCCACTTTATCCGACATGTCATTATATGCACAATTATCTTATTTCTCTAGTTCTCTGCATTCGTGGGCAGTTGTCCTTTTTGTGAATTGCTGTTTTCATGTTATTTCTTGATCTGAATGGACAGTGACTAATCTCTGTTACTAATACCCCCTCCCCACCACCAAAAGCCCAGTTCCTGAGTTGACTTACTCTGCTTTTTTCCTTGAATGCCTAATCTGTTTGTTTTTGTTCTTTCTTGTTTAGAAATGAAAGGTGCTTGTCAGTCCTCTGCTTGGCATCTTGGCTACATCCCCTGAGTGTTTGTCTGTCTCATGCCCATTGTTGATATGTTCTGGATTTTCTGTGTTTGTGGTTTCTATTTCCTCTTTTACATATGAATTTTTAGGAGGTAAGGGTTTATAAATCCTAGTGGCTCAGGCTTTTTGGTTTCTTCCCCAGTGCTCATCGCTGGTTTTATTGCACAGTGGTCGGGGAACAGATCACGGACCACAACTGTACTCAGCATGTATTGTGGGTTCTTCCCTGGACTTACACATTTTTCCTCTTGTAAATGTCCCATAAACCCACGGGAAGAGTGTGGAATTTTTATCTGTCGATTCCAGTCAGCATATTAAATTACAACATGTCGTCCTCTGTATCCTTATTTATTTTAGTCGTCCAGATCTATGAGAGTCATGTCAAAAGCTCAGACTGCTTTTGAGAGTCTGTCAGTTTTCCCTGTGTTTGTGCTCCTGTATGCTCGGTGCAGGGAATACAGCTGCATGGTGACTTTTTTTTTTTTTTTTTAAACAGAGTCTCGCTGTCTGGTCCAGGCTAGAGTACTGTGGCATCATCACAGCTCACAGCAACCTCAAACTCCTGAGCTCAAGCGATCCTCCTGCCTCAGCCTCCCAGTAGCTGAGACTACAGGCGTGCACCACCATGCCTGGCTAATTTTTCTATTTTTTTGTAGAGACAGGGTCTCACTCTTGCTCAGGCTGGTCTTAAACTCCTGGCCTCAAGCGATCCTCCTACCTCAGCCTCCCAAAAGTGCTGGGATTACAGGTGTGAGCCACCATGTCCGGTCAACTTCTCATAGCATAACCTTCTTTGTCCCATTCATTGCTTTTTAACTTTATTTTTAACTGTGGTAAAGTACACACAATGTAAAGTTTACCATCCTGGCCATTTTTAAGTGTACAGTTCAGTGACATTAATACATTCACATCGTTACGCAACCACCGTCACCACCATCCGTCTCTAGAACTCTTTTTGTCTTGCAAAGCTGAAACTCTGTCCCCACTAAACATGACCCCTCCCTTCTCCCCTGCCCCCAGGCCCTGGCACCCACATTCTACTTTCTGTCTCTGTGATTCTGACTACTCTGGGGACGTCATGTAAGTGGAATCACACAGCATTCATCCTTTCGTAACTGGCTTATTTCATTGAGCATGACGTCCTTAAGATTCATCCATGTTGTAGCATTGGTCAGCACTTCTGTCCTCTTGAAGGACAGACAATATTCCACTGTGTGTATACACAGCATTTTGTTTATCCGTAGACTGCTGTGAACACAAGTGTACAGATCTCTCCTTGGGACCCTGCTTTCCCTTCTTGTGGGCACACGCCCGGAAGTGGAACTGCTGAATCGCACGTGATTCTGCGTTTAGCTTCCTGAGGGACCGCCGTGCTGTGACCACGATGGCCGCCCCATCTTACGTTCCCACCAGTAGCGCACAGGGTTTAGATTCCTCCACGTCCCTGCGTGACGACACCTCGGTCGTGCTGCGGACTCCCAGTGTGCGGCGGGGAAGCCAGCCTTGGAGAGCTGAGCAGAAAGAAAAGAAAAGAGAAGAATTTCTCCACATCCTCGCCAGAACTTGTTATTTTGATAGTAGCCATCCTAACAGGTGTGAGGGGCCATTCATCACCTGGTAGAATTTTAGTGAGTGGCGTTGTGGGCAGGACCCAGGCCAGGGAGGAGCATGAGACAGGTGGGGAGGGCCCCTGTGCACGGCGAGGGTCTGTCACCAGGTGGGCAGGAGGTGGGAGGCAAGGGCGGAGGCTGCCACACTGATCCGAGTGGGGGGCATTCCCAGTGGAAGTGGGGAGCAAGGACACGAGGAAGGGCCACAGAGCTGTGCGCAGGCCCCCCACGTCCAGCACAGAGCAGGCACCTCTGGGCCCGAGCGAGGGGACAGTAGGCTGGAACGCGGTGCCTTGCCCCGGTCTGCAGCTGGCGGGGAGGATCAAAATCAGACGGTCGGAAGGAGAATCTGCTTGGCGAAGTCCTTATTGGGCTAGCAGCTGTGTGAGCAGGAGGTGAACGGCCCGGGCCCAGGAGGACCTACCCCTTCGCTCACTGCCTTCCACCGTCCAGAGGGTGTCGGCTTGAGAAGCTGGAACCAGAGGTTCTTGCCGGGGATGGAGAACATCTTGTGGGTCGGGGCCAGCGGCCCTCTTGGGGAGACGGGGCCGTGGATGGAGCAGAGGCAGAGAGAGCAAAATCCGAAAGCCCCACAGTGGGGAGACGTCCAGGGAGCCACGTGGGGGACACCAGGCCATCGTTGGCCCCTCACACAGGCACTATAGTACCTGGAACAGACCAGGTGGCCACATGGGGAGCCGCAGTCGCCGGGGGCTGCACAGACATCTTGCTGCCCACCAGGGATGGAGAGTGGTGGCCAAAGGGGTCAGGAGAACCCACCACCGGGGATGCAGGACTGGGTGTTCTGCTGGGCTGGGGAGCTCCAGGGTCCTCCACCCCCAAACCCTTTGGGGCCTGGGCACTTTGGTCCTCTGGAAGAATCGTCCCCAGCCTCTCTCGGTCCTGCCCCGCCAGGATCCTGGGTGGGGTGGTGGGAATGGAGCAACGCGTCTTCTGGAATTGGTGTGGACCTGATCTAGAACCCGATCCGGAACCCAACCTGAACTCCAGCCTGCGCTCCATCCATGCATACCCACCCTGCGTCCAGAAGGAATACGTGGTGGCTTTCGGTAGAGACATGCTATCAAAAGGTGCCAGAATGTGATATGTCATGTCACGTGGCACCAAAACCCACTGAGAGGAGACAAATGAACATTTGGCAGGAACCATCTCAGGAGAGCCCGGCTGAGGAAAGGTGAAGGCATCAAGACAAACCCTTTGAGCTTCCGGAAGCAGAGCGGCAGTGGAAGGTAGAGAGCTGCCCCTGGCGGGGGGTGGGACATCTCCTGGCACGAGGCACAGGCTCTGGGATCCTGCACTTGGCCATGTGAAGGGCTGCTGCTCACAGTCAGACCACGGCAGTCACTCAGCTGAGGGGGCATGTGCTGTGCTGGGCCGAGGAGGCGATGGTTCACGGGGCCTTGACGGTTCAATAGGAGTTTTACTGGGCAGATGCTGGTTTTCTTTCAGTTTGTTGTTCTTGGTTTTTTCAAAGCAGGCTGAGAGCAGCCTGTTTGAACCATGGCATGTAGCTTCCTGGGGATTTGGCTCCCAAGAGGGTGTTACCAGGGGAGTCCTGGGAAGCGGGTGGTTTTCACTCAGCTGGGTGAGCAGGAAATGACTCAAGGCTGCAGCAAGACACTGCAGAGCAAAGAGAAGATGCGCACGGAGTACAGAGGTAACGTTTGCAGACTATATGTGGGTTTTTAACCTATGGGCCATTCAGAGGAGCACAGGGCAGAAATGAGGACCATGCGTGATCACCACTCAGCCCACTCTTGACATTGCCTTCCCGTTTATTATCTTTAAACATACTATTGACCCAGAATAAACTGAATAAATTTGAAGTGTACCGTTCGAAAGGTTCTGACGTATGTCTACACCCGTGACACCCTCACCGCACTCAAGAAAGTGAACATCCACCACCTCCAAAAGCATCCTGTGCCCTTGGTCATCTCCCCCTGCTGGCCCCTGCCACTGCCCCTCCCTCCCCCACCGCTCGCCACCCACCAGGCCAAGTTCCAAGGGCCAGGGCCCAAGTGTCCTGTGAGTTGCTAAGGACGGCTGGCATTGAAAACCCCGCAGGGACAGGCTGCTGGTTGTGAGTAGGATCAGTCCATGGAAGCGTCCTCTGGAAGCCCCTTTGGTTAGGGAGGTCCCCATTTCACAGATAGAGAAACCACTGCTCCAGAGGTAGAGAGGTCTCCTCTGGTCGGGGGGTGGGGGGGCAGCTGCTCCCGGGCTCTGGGTGTGGCTGGCACAGCAGGGGAGGCCCAACAGTGCAGGGTGAGCAGGCTGCTCTGGCGGGTGACGGCCCCAGCTTCCCACCCCACCCCACCCCGACCCGGTGGAGGACAGTGGCAGGGCATGAGATTTTCTCTGCAAACGTAAAATGCACAACAGTAGGGTCAGCCTTCCCTGCCAATGGCAGGCACAGGCCAGCCACAAGCATAAAGTGCGTTTGCTGCATCTGACACCTGCTACCTGAGCTCCTCTGCGCCCGTCTCCTTAGAAAACCCAAATACCTGGTGGGCCGTGTCCTGGGTCCCCCTGGGGGGCTGGCCGCCTCCTTTGCTGAACAGACCCCCACCTCTGCCGCAGCTATTTATGGTCATCTCAGGGCTGTTTTCCTCTCCTGCAGGGAGAGGAGCCCCTTCTCTGAGCTCCCCCAGGCACCAGCAAATTCCTAAATTATGCACAACTCCAAGGAAGGCTCCTGTCTGAACACGCTGAGGGAGCAAGGCTGCCTCAGCACACAGCTCTTTAAAGACACGAGTCATGAATGATTACATTTACATCACAGGAATGGAACCCATCTGGCCCCAAGCGGCTGGTTTAAAAACTTTTGGCAACTTTATTCAGTTTTGAAACTGCGATGTTTCCTCTCTCTCCAATGAAAGAAATATCTGGCTTGCTTAAGAAAAACTATCTGTTCTTCTCCCGTATCTGAAACTGAACCTGGTTTCCAGATTCCTCTGCACGGCTCCCCTGGCCTTGTCCCAGCCATAGGACTCTGGGCTCCGCCAGGGCAGGAGAGAAAGAGCAGGGATGGGTGGGGCTGGGCACGTCAGGTCCTGCCCTGGGGAGGCAGAGGTGGCTCAGAGAGGCAGGGGAGGCAGCATCGGGGGCCGGGCCAAGGCAGCGAGGCCAGGGCGGCAGGGGACACGGCTGGGGGGAGCTAGAGCTGGCTGGGCGAGACGGGACCGGCAGGTGTGGGGGCAGGCGGCTGTTCTCCACAGCCCGGAGGACAGCAGGAGAAGATTGACCTGAATGTGTCAGGGACGCGGCCTTAACAGGCAGCATTGTGGCCTGGGGGACTTCCCCCTCGGAGCACATCCCAGCCCGGCGGAGGGGACAGTGTCGTTCTTTCTGGCCCCCACCACTCCCTTTGTCTGTTGGAGACCCCCCCGGAGGAGGCAGCTGGGCCCCTGGGGACTGGCTCTGCAGGGCGGCTGTGCAGCTCTTGCTTCCCCAACCCCCCGGGGCCTTGGAAGCCACCAGGGTCCTCATCCCGGAGTCCTCCACGGCTCACAGCTGGCTGCAGTTGCATGCAGCGAGAACGCTGGCTGGGCACAGAGATGCACGTTCATCTTCGTGACTCTTCCAGAGCAGGAGGGGAGCCCCCAGGGACAGCCTGCGGCCGCTTGCCACACTGCCCCTGCAGAACGTCCACCCAGCTGGGAATGGCCGCCTCACTTATTTCTTGGTTCACTGACAAATATTAACGAGCAGAGGTGCTGGGTACCAGGGAGGACGCAGGCCAGAGTCAGGAAGGAGTGGGGGGGGAGGGCGGCACGAAGGGCTCCGAGAGAAGAAAGCGTCTACCTGCCCAGGGTGGGCTCTGAGGCTGGGGGGGCTTCCCGTGGGTAGCGACAGCCAGGGGCCTCTTGGAGGAGGCAGCAGTGGAGAAGGACAGGTCGGACTGGGGCCCGGGGTTTACTGGAGGAAGGCGTCCTGGGTGGGGAGCAGTGAGGGACAGACAGAGGGACAGCCTTCCAGCCGAGGCTGGACCGGAGGCTTAGAATTCCTCCCATGAGCTGACGAGTCCGTGTCTGAGCCCTCCTGAGCCCCCATGAGCCCCTGGTGCCTCACTTGGCCACAGTAGGTGGGCTTTCTTAGGGGTGTGTCGGAAAAAGACCCTTCCCCAAGCCTGCCCTGACGGGAAGCCCCAGGGTAGAGGGTGTGTCCACAGCTGGCCCCAGGTGTACTCGCGTGTGCTGGTGTGGACACAGCGGGGACACACGTGGGCTGCCGGGAGGTGGCGTGAACTCAGGAGGGTACCAAGGCTCCTGAGGGCCCCTGGAGAGCTGGGAGGGAGCTCTTCTGCCCTCTGGGCTTTCCAGGTGGCAGGGGCAGCCGGGGGGTAAGGGACGAGCGCTCCAGTGGGGGCTGCTAATGCCAGAGGTGGGGACTCTCGCTGGTGTTGAGGGATGGGCTGACAGCGGGTCCCTTCCTCTGGAGCTCCTCCGAGGAGCTCGTCCCCTATGCCAGCCTTTCACTTTGGCCCATCCCCACCCACCATTACGCCCCAGCTTCTCAGGCTAAAACCCCCCCTGTTCTCAGGAGCCCTGGGGGGTACCCAGCCTCCAGTCCTCTTCCTGCCCAGCCCCTGGTGCCCTCCACTCTGGGCAATGACTGTCCTCTGGCCTGGCCCAGACCATTGTCCAGCCATGCTCCTGCGGCGTCCCTCCTCAGACAGGACCCCTGAGTCGGACCCCAGCTTCCAGAGTGCCCAGCGCTGCCCAGACCTGGTGGGCAGGTCTGTGCCCGTGGGGCTGCCCTCCAGGGCAGGTGGGCACAGGATGGCTGCAGCTCAGCCTGCTGTCAGGGAAGACCCCAGACCTGCAGCCTCACCTCTTTCTCCATATGCTGGGGGAGGGGGCATGTGTTTTGGATTTTATTTTTTAATTAAACACAGAGTTTCACTTTTATTGCTGTGAAATTCCACAGTGTCGGCTTTGGCCTGTGCGGTCAAGCCCACAGCTGTCGTCTGCACACGAGTCAGCCCTCCCGCTCCCGTCTCTCCTCCGGGTCCTCCCAGAAGTCCTGCCAAGGAACGTGGCACAGGCTGGGCTGACAAAGCCCTCAGCAGCCCCCCTCGGGTTCTCGTCTTACCCGCCAGGGTAGCAGAAAATACCTCCTCAAATGCCTCCAGCTTCCCTCAACCCTGAGTCTCTGACCCTGCCCGAGGGGGGCGGGCACAGTCAGTGGATGCACGTGGTCTCGGGCCACCTGCCCCTTCCCAAGAGCCTCCAGTGCCTTGGGGGACTGCTCTTGCCTCTGTGTGCCATCCTGGCCCCAGCTCCAGCCAGGGGTGGGTCCCCTGCCAGCTCCCCCTCCTGGGACCCCTGGAGGTGCCCAGGCAGGGCACACATGGGGCTGTCTTCAGGGGGCGCTGCCCGTGTCCCGGCTTTAGCACGTGGCCCTGTGCGTGGCTGGCACCCAGCCCTGCGTGGATGCCTAGAGCTCCTGTCCGTCTTTGCCTTTCGTCTGAGGCAGCTACTCGGCTGTCACCTGTAACCGGGAACCGTTCTCCGCCTGTTCTCCCTGATGCGACACGTCTGGCTCCTTGCGAGCCCCGAGTCACCTCTGCCCCGTCCAGGCCTCGGCTGCCCTGCTCTCCTGCCCGGCTTGGGGCTGTGGGCCTGCGGTGTGTGAGGTCGCCCGTCCCGCCTCCAGCCGCCAGCCCAGAGCTGTGCCCTGGAACAGCGCTGCCCCCGCCACCTGTCCCCTCCCTGCGACCCCTGCTCAGCTCCCCCACCCGCTGTCCCCCCTGGTCTGTCTCCGAGGACAGTCAGGCCCTTTGCCGCGATGCCCGCTGCCCGCCTGGTCCTGAGCCTCGCGGCTGGAGCGGGCGGGGCGCTGGGCCTCGGGAGACAAGGCCTGAGTTCAGCTCTCGCCACCCGCTTCCTACCGTGGCCCCCGGGCCTGTTTCCGAACCCCGGAGCCCCAGCGCCGCCGCCTGTGAATTGGTGATCGCCATAAGACGCACCCGCGAGGCCGCTGTGTGAAGAGCCCGGCACATGGGAGAGGCCCGAGTCCCGGTCCCTCTGCATTTCACTCCAGAGTCCAAGGGGACACTTGAGTTCACATCCCTCTCTGGGCCATGTTCCGGGACTGGGACTCCAGAACCCCCTTTCCGGTCTGCCTGCCCAAGGCTGCCTCTCCCTGGGGTGAGGCACTCTGCCACCGCCCCTGGGGGCTCCCTGAGCCCAGGGCTGCAAGGGGCAGCTTGGTGACCGTACTCACGGGTCCCCGGCGTCTGGTCTGGTGAGGACCACCAGGGAGCCTCCCAGCCCCCTGCAGCAGTGAGGAAGGGCCAGGCTGGTAGGGGCGGGGTTGGAGTGCTCTGTGGGGGGAAGAGGGGCCCCGGGGCAGCAGGCAGCCAGCAGCCAGACCCTGAACAGAAGACCCCCCCCCCAGCTGCCCCACAGGGAGGCTGAGAAAGCAAAAGAGGAGGCCAGGTGGGTGGAGGGACCAAGGGGGAAGCTGTCCCGCCTGCCCCGGGCCAGTAGCAAGCTTGGGGAAATGAGCAGATTTTGATCACACGCGGCACACGGCTTGACATGCCGTTTTTGATCTGTGTGTGTGTGGAGGTGGGAGCGTGGACACAGCTCGTGTTTCAGTTTCTCAGCTTGGTTTATAACCAGCAAATATTCAGACACAGGGACGTGCCAGTGGCTCCCGGGCTGGATGGCCTGGCCCCCCGGTACCACAGGAACAGCGGCGGCCAGGGACTCCTCACTCACCGGGCCACCTGGCGGCATGGCAGGTCAGCCATGGGCTTGGAGGCCACAGACCTGGGTTCAGTCCTAGCCAGTTGTTCTTGCCGCCTCGGTTTCCACGTCCGTGAAGTGGAGGTGTCAGGAAAACCAATCGGGGTTGATGGGATGAGGAGATCGTGCAAGAGCCAGTGCCCGGTGCCATCTCGGGGCAGGGGTGCTTGTCACCTACAACGGGACACACGCAGGGAGCCTGTGGCAGGCAGGGAGGGCCTCTGTGGGGACACAGAATAATTGACGAAGAGAGAATCTGGCCGGAGCTGCAGACACCCTCTCCAGGGAGCACTCGGAGACCCTGTCGCGGTCGTGCTCCTGGGGTGGGCTCGGGGGTGGGAGCCCCTGGCTGGGCCCGGGGGCTGGTGGTCACGGTCCTGGCACCTCTGTTGCAGGGCATCTCCTCTCCCTGGTCGCCGCCTGCCGGGAGGCCGACCTCGGCGCCCTCCTCCGGGAGCTCTGCCTCGCCCAGTTCAAGGTGGACATGGAGGCTGTCGGGGAGACCCTGTGGTGCGACTGGGACAAGACCATCAGGTGAGTCGCTGACTCGGGGGGCGCCTCCATGACAAGAGCCTGGCCTTCGGGGACATCCCTGCCAGTTCCCCTGGTCCCCACGGTCAGGCCAAGGCCGTCCCTCCCACCCACCCACAGCCCCCCACCGAGGACACCTTGAGCTGAGCCCAGCCATCCTGCCAGAGGCCTTTCTTTCTTTTTTTTATTTATTTTTATTTCTGCGTATTATGGGGGTACAAATGTTTAGGTTGCGTTGCCCTTGCCCCCGCAGAGGCCTTTCTTCCCACCCCGCGGGGCTCCCTCGCTGTGTGCCTCAGCGGGCTTGAGGCTGTCCCCCACCAGGCCCAGGCTCCTCCGCCTGCTGGAGCGGGAATCGGATGGTGGCACGTCCAGTCCTTGTTTCTGCTTCAGCGCGTGCGTGAGAAGCGGGGTCAGCAGTGGGTGCGCATAGCTGGGGGCTGTCACCTCCCAGCTGTGGCAACGCGCGGACAGACCTGTGCACAGGTGTACAGCACAGCGCATGACACACAGTAGGTGCACAGGTCCTGGTACCTCCAAAGACTGTGCCCCGAGAGGGGGAGCGCTGGGGACTGTGCTGGGGAGGGTGTCCCAGAGGAAAAGTCGAGCAAAGGTCACACACAGCACACTGGCTTTGGTGTCTCCCAAGGGTCCAGGACACACCTGGGCAGACCCTGTGGGAGTGGCCATCTCTGCTTGGAACTCACGGCCCTCCCCACGGGGCGCAGGCTGGGGTGGGGGTGGGGGACGCCCATGGCCGGGCCTTCCACCCGCAGCGTCCGTGAGGCTGGGCGCTATGGTCACCCCGCAGAGCCCCCGACCCCGGCATGTCTCTCACGGAGCGGGTGGACCACTGCCCCCGTCTTTCTTCTCCACCTGCCGTGTGCTCCCTGCAGGCCCCTGAGAGGACACAGTTAACCAAGGAGCCCCCACTCCACCCCAGCCCTCGGGGTGGTCTGGGGGACCCGGCAGTGCCCTCAGCGGGGTCTCCTCCCCTGCCATACTCAAGGCCTCTTTAAGACTTCAGGGTCTCATTTTGTAAGCAGAGAAATTACTCGGGAGTTAGAAACTGGGGGGAGGACTTGTCAAAAATCAGAACAGCCTGTTCTTTAGGCTAATTGGCCTTCTGCCTCAGCTGAGTAATTTGTGTCGAAATTAAAGACTGCATTTTATTGGGATCCAGGGAAGCGCAGGGGGAGGCCCTGGAGCAAGGCGCCCTCCGCCTGCTTTCTGAGTGAGTGTGGATTGGTGGGACTCATGCGCCCACCGAGGCCAAGGGGAAGGCAGCCGGTGACACAAGCCATGCTCTAAAAGCAGCAACGTGACGTTACCAGAAGCGGAAGCCTCGGACGGTTTCTGACGGCGCTCGGTGCGGATAGCGATAATCGGCACTGGAGCCAAAGAGCGTCTGCCATCCTCAGAGCCACATGGCGGCACAGCTGGAAACAGGATGGGGAGGGTTGCTAGGGATTTTGTTTAAAAAAAAAAAAAAACCTCAAGATAATTTGGTGCAGCGCTCTTGCAGAATTTCTCAGTTGCTAAGAAATTAAGTTGCTAGTGAGGTCTCTCAATTGACTGGACGGGCCCCCCCACACCACCCAGGGTCACCTCCTTACTGAGAGTCACTGAGCATAGATGCCACCCACGTCTCCGGAACACCCACAGCAACACCTGGGCCCGCGTGTGATTGCACCGCTGGGCACTGCGGCCTGGCCAGGTTGACACAGAAGACGCACGGCACACTGCGGGGCCGAAGGTCAGCGCCCTCCGCTCACAGGTGTGCTCGGAGAACTGCCGTTCCCTCTTCCTTCCACCCGCTCCCACCCGCTTCCTGTGGGCAGCTGTTCTCCTCTGTCCTTCCTCTGTTTCTTCTGCAAAAACAAGATTTTTCTCACATCCCCTTTTTTCTTACATGAAGGATGGAATACAAATTACATTCTTTTACACTTTGGTGGGTTTTCCCCACTTAACACTACATCCTGGAAATCTCTCCTTACCAGGGCACGGAAAGCACCCTCATGCATTGTTACCCGATAGTTTCTCCTGGTTTGCTGGTTGTCTTTCGACTTCGGTGTTCTTGTTGCCATGCAATTTTTTTTAATGCAGTCAAAACCATCAAACTTTCATCCCCTCTGGGTTTGAGTCAGAGTTAGAAAGCCTTTCTCCACGCCAGGGTTGGAGAGGAACCCGCCGTGTTTTCCTCTAGCCTGTCTGGCTCTGTTGGTTGCACCCAAATCCCTGGTCTATCTGGAGTTTATTCTTGTGTATGGTGTGAACTAGGAATCGAATTCTATCTTTCTCCACATGGGCCACCCAGGTGTCCCATTTATTAGAGTCCATCTCTGCCCCAGTGATCGGAGATGCCGCCTTCATCATGCACGAAGTTCCCCTGTGCACTGGGCCCGTACCCTTCTAAATACGGTCCTTTTCTCAAGCCTTCCTCATATTACCTGAATCTACATTAATTCTTCTCCAGAGCCATCCGTGTGTCCTCACCGTCTACTGAATGTTCAACTATCCCTTACCTCATTCCAAAAAAAGATGTATCATAGCAAGCATTTACTGAGCACTTACTACAAGCTAGGCTTTGTGCTAAGCACTTAACACATACTGTCTCACTTAAGTGACAACAGTCTGAGGAGGTAAAACTGTTGTAATCCCTGCTTTATCTGCCCAGGTCTCACACCTGGTAACCAGTGGCTCCCTCCTGGTCCCAGGGGAGGTGTAGGGATGCCCTGCCTTCATGTAAGTGTGGCTTCCTGGGAGGCGGATGCCAGCTTTCAGGTGCCATCTCAGCCCTGCCAGCGTCCCACGGGCCTGGCAAAGTCTGTTTGCATTGACACGCCGAGCCTGGTGCTTGGGCCAAGGGCAGCCTTTCTAGGGTCTCCTGGAGCAGTGGAGGTCCGGGGTCCGGGGTCTGGCGTCCAGGGTGGACAAGCTCGTCCAAGTGATTGGGTGGAAGGAGAAGAGAAGAGGGCCCTGGAAAGGTCACGGGGGACTCCAAAGGCAAGAGCCACTGAGGCCAGAGCCCCACGCTCCTGCTGCCTGAGGTCACAGCTGTCCTAGGGGCCTGGGCTGGGCCTTCAGGTGGCTCCAAATGTGGCAGAGGGAAGCTTCGGGGCTCTCTGAAACCAGAGAAGGTCTAGTTTAACAACAGCTTTGTGTCAGAGGGGACTCAGTTCCCACAAGTGACACAGACAAACGTGAGCCAGGCTTTTGCAGGATGCACACACGGGAGCAAGTGGGGAGTGCTGGGACGCATTCGCCCCAGCCAGCTCCCTAGGTGCTGGCCTGACAGTTTTGCCTCTTGCATCAAAGCCGCTGGAGGACCTCGTGAGCCCCACCTCACTTAGGAGACTGGATGCAAGTATCAGATTATTTTAAAAGGACTCGTCATCACCACTGTGTGTCATTGCTCAAAGATAAAAATTTCCCCAATGAAAGCAAAGGGCTGATGAGAACATTCAGGCCACAGCCCACCAGAGGACGGTGGGCGTTCTTGAGTGGGCTGCCTTGGGCTGCGGGCTCTCTTTGCTTTTGCATTTTCAAGGTCTGTGATGGTCAAAGTTTGCCCTGTGGCCACAGCGGCCCAGCGTAGGTCTGCATTCAGGTCTACAGCCGCCAGCAGCCCCCACTGTGACCGAGCCTCCCACTCAGCCTCCCATCGTTTTGATTCGCCGGGTGGTTGTGAGCGTGGCTCGGGGGTTGTTCCCGGGCCCTTTCTCCAGTGCTCGGGTGTCTGGGACCCAGCTCAGCGAGGCCGTCACTGCCAGGCGGCCACTGCATGGAACCGCAGCCTGGTTTGCAGATGGAGACTGAGCTCGGTGCAGCGCACTACCTGGGACGCCCGTCTAACTTAAGAAGGTGCAGAGAACCTGGAGAAGGTGTCACAGGAACTCCCGCCTCCGGAAAGCTTCCCGCGGTGTTGGGGAAGGGGAGGGAGGGCAGCGGAGAGGGGGGAGTCTCCAGCATGCCTGGACTCGGCTACAGAAGGTTGGTTTTAAGATGCCACAGGTCGGATTTGCCATCCAGGCAAGAAAAGCTGGGGACGCCTCTGCCCGTCCCCTTCCTGTACAGCTTCAGGGACTGAGGCATCACCCTGGGCAGGGGAAAGGGGTCAGAGGTGGGAGACGCCGGGGGCCGGGCCAGCGCCTGCCGTGCCTGGTCATGGGCGCTCAGCGGGCCCCAGGGAACCTGCGTTCACCCTCATGCAAGTCGGCCGCCTCCTTCCCTCTGCCCTGAAGCCTCCGGGTTTGTAGACGCTGCCTGCGCCGCCTCGGCTCGCAACAGCTTCCCTGCACAGCCCGGGGTCTCAGGGCCGCGGGGTCGGAGCTGGGCTGCGCTGGGCAAGGAGGGGCCTCCGGCCTGGCCTGGGGAGCTGCCCGATCACGGGGAAGGGGTCCGGGCCCCAGGGAGGGCGCAGCCCCGCGGGTTAACTGAAGGACAGAGGACCAGCGTTCGGAGCGCTGGGGACGGTGCCGTTGCTCAGAGCCGGAGCACCAAGCGTGACGCCGGGTTCTGGAGCACCGTGAATGGGGGCCGGGCGCTGACCCACAGTGGCCGGCCCTGGGCCTGTGCGCCTCCTTTGTGTGTCCCCGTGAAGAGTCAAGGCAGGAAATTCTTCAGACCTCAGCAAGGGGCGGGACAGCTGCTTTTGTTTTGAGTTTCAACAGGAACCGAGAGGGAGGCATCTTCTTACATCACGGGAGCCCTTCAGGCCGGCGGGCGTGTTGTCCTCCCTGGGTTCCTGCTGAGCTTGGCCCATCTCGCCAAGGTCTCGGGATGGGCCATTGCCAGAGCCCTGCCCACAGCGTGGCCTCTGTCCGCAGGCCTGGCATGGGGGCCCCCCGCCCAAGTCCCTCCTGCGCAGCCGGCAGCTTCCAGAGCAGGGGCGGGGCTGCCTTCAGCACCCTCGGGCCTTGTCCATCAAGGCGTCTGTCCTGGAACTTGCGATGTGCCCATGAGCCTTTGAGTCACATTTGTGCTTGGCCCAGTGGCTATGGTGCTGACATCCCTGTGTATACCGGTGGGAGAGTGTGGGTTCCACAGAAAAGCCCCCAGGCCCTAGGCTGGACCCACGGCGGGTGCCCAGCACAGCCAGGCCTTAGAGGATGGGAGGTTGGGTGCTGCCCAGGCCAAGGCTGTCCACCCTGGGTCTGCACAGGGCACAGAGCCACGTCTTACGGGGGAAGACCTGGCAGAGATGCCCACTCCCCCACCCCTTGCCCGCCTGGGTAGGGGGAGCCTTCCAGGTGTCTCCAGAGTACATGCCCAGGTGCACGGAAGTCTGGCTACCAACCTGGACCTCTTGGGGCCTTCAGGGTGACTGCCAGCCCAGTAGGGAGGCCGAAGGAGCAGGAAGAGGCCCAAGGACCTGGGTCCTCCTAGATGCCAGGCCAGGCCGGAGTAGGGGATATGCCAGGGATATGCCGGGAAAACACTCCAGCTCTCCCAGTGACACCAGGCTGGTTCTGCTGAGGACATGGCTCCTGCCACCAGCACGGACATCAGCTGGGGTGCTCCGTCCCCAAGGGGAAGGGTTATAGACAGTGCTTTGCAGTGGCTGGGGCAGGGGACACCCCCTGAGGCCCTTCCTAGAGCCCCCGCAGCTGTTTCATTTACCTTCACTCAGGTCTCTGGGGCTGGGTTTCAGCAGGGGGCCTTGGAGCCCCGCTCCCCGGGGAGCAGGCGTGCTGAGCAGCCTGAGCAGCGAGGCAACCGCCCAAGAGCTCTGGGCGGCAGCGCCAACCCAGCGGTTCCGGGCGGGCTGGCTGCTGAGGGCCCTGGGCCCAGCTTCCTTTCTCAGCTGCGGCGGAGATGCGTCTGTGGGGGCCAGCAGCGGAGGGGCCGTTGTCGGGGGAGGTGAGGGGGCTGCTGGCCTCCCCTCCACACCCAGGCCCCCTGGGTGTCCTCAGCCCCTATCTCCAGTGCGCTGAGCCTCTGGCGGGGGCGGGGGCACGGACGGAGAGACGCTGCCCAGCCACGGTGGTAACTTAGCACAGAGCGTCGCCTGAGCCACGGTGCTGTCTCTTCCCACCCGCTGACGAACTGCCCCGTTTTGCATCCTCCTCCGTCTGGGGATGAAATCAGGTCTGTGTGTCGGCATGGAAGAGGTCAGAAATGGGGCAACACTAAGCAGATCCCGGGGTGAGCAGAAGAGCAGACAGGTGGGCTGTGTCCCGCCGCCGGCCCCCCCTCGCCACCCCTGTGGACACACTGCTGCAGCGTCCCGGCTGTGCACACGGGAGTGGCTGTGCTGGGACACAGGCCAGGCTTGCTCACACTGGGCCTCGCCGCGTCACAGACAGCCCCCCCGGCTGTCCACGTGGAAGGGGGGGCAGGCACGCAGTGGGAAGGACGCTGACAATGTGCTCGGTGGGCAACACCTGGGCGGTGCACCGGGGGATGGTAGCAGATGTCCCTTCCTAACTCTGACCTTCACCCCACCTGCAGGCCCAGTTAGCCACTTCCCAGGATCCATTCATCCATCGTCCAGTTGGTGGACATCTCCCGGGCACAGGCTAGAACAGGGACGTTCTGGGTCCCCTGTTGGGCGGGGGTCTCTAGGAAGCAGTGGTTCCGCGCGGCAGCTGGCCTTCCCCATGTGTATTTTGAGGACGTTGGGTATCTTGTGGGACTTGGCTTTAGGTCTGAGTCTCCTCTTCTCCCAGCTTCCTGTCTCAGTCAAAAAATGGAGAAGCCACCCTCACTGCAAGGCCAGGTGCAAGCAGGAAGGCCAAGTTATCGAGCCACAATTGTAATTCTGCTCGTGGAGCCGTTTCCAGGTTTTTGTTATGACAAGCTAAGAGATGACACTATCAGAACTGTGCACATATGTCCCTTTTCTGACTAATTTCTTTGCTAAAAATTCCTGGGAGAAATCATTCTTGCACGTGGGCTTACTGCAGCGTGTGCTATGAACACTCGTGGTTCTCGGTAGGTTTTGCTCAGTTGCTCTTGTAAAGAACGTCACTAACTCTACCGGCAGCATACGAGAATACTGACTTCCTCATAGGTTCACGGGTGGTCAGTTTGTGGAGATTTTACTGTTATCAAAACCACAAGGGGGTTTCGGCCTAGGTCCAGCTTTGCTCGTAGCACAAAGATCCAATTATTGAGACAAGGAGGGTTGCCAAGGAAGAGAGAGATTTTTAATGACAGACGTCTTATCAGGAGCAGCTGCCTCCAGTCCGTCTCCAGGACTCAGGGATCAGAGGTCAGGGGCCACGTGCCTTGGGGAGGTCGTGGGGATGGTGAGTCTTGGCATCAGGAGGTCTGTCCAGGGCCTCCTTGAGAATCTCAGCCCCTTTGGCAGAATCTCCCCCATTTCTGGGAAACAACTCAGAAAGTCAAGTAGGTGCCTAAGGAAGAGGATTATAAACACACAGAGGTCATTGAAATTTGTTCATGGGGTGAGTTTCTTTACTTTTGCAGGTTTTAATGCAGTTTTCCCTTTGGTTTTAATGTGCACGTCTTTGGCTGTTAGGAAAGTTGACCCAGGGTCCTACAGTCACTTGCAATCTGTTTTTTCTCAAATGCAAATTACCTCACCATGACCTTTCCTGTCTGTCCTTTGAGTCATTGGGTTTTTGCGGGTTTTTTTTTAAGACTTTATTTTTTATAGCAGTTTTAGGTTCTTAGCTAAATTGAGAGGGAGGTCCAGAGATTTCCCCTGTATCCAGGTATTTTTAATCTTCCTTTACAGATCCTTGAGCAGTACACATAGTGACTATTTGTCATTACGTTCTAGACGTTTTCTTGTTTCATTTGTGCTTATTTTGGTGATGACGATTTTCCGTGTGTTAGTTAATCAGCTGAGACGGAGCGCTGGCTCCCCAGGTCTGTACTCCGTCCTCCGTGTTCCACCAGCTCAGAGCCACACAGCCACAGTGTTAGGTTCTGTCTCTTTGTAGTTTTGTGTTTTATAATATCTATCTTAACATAGTATGTAGACATAAATTATTAAAATTTATTTCCTTCCCACCTCGATCATCTGGACGTAATTCGATAAATAAGTTTCCGACCTCCATTGTTTAACACACAGTGCCTCCCTGTATGCACTGGAGTCTGAGTCAGTTAAGTGTTGCTTATATTTTGTAGTCATGCTACACCATTTTAATTACCGTGTCTTTATAGAATCATCTACAATTCAGAAGGCCTCTTTGCATGCTTCATTTGCATTCTATTATACGCTGTTTTGCTTTCTTTGATACATTTTCTGCCTATTTTTCCAAAAGAATTCAAGAATCATTTTGCCAGATTCTATAAAAAGTCATTGGGATTCTAACTGAGATGGCCACATTGACAAGCTCGGGAATCCCTGCGGTGTATTTAAGAGTCCCTCCCCTGCGGGGCACAGGGTGGGCCTCCGTGTCCTCAGGGTTGTCAGCGGGACTGCTCTGATGGGTTGTTGCCACCTTGTTACTGGAAGCTGCTTTTGAGCAGTTAGTAGAGAAACCATCATGGACCCAGTGCACCGAGCATGGTTCCACATGGGACGCCCAGGAAACTGGGTGGGCCTCTGCCTCCTCCCCGGGAAGCCAGTATAGAAGTTTTGCCTCATTGGCAATTCTGGTTTATACTCTGTATGTGTTTCTTTGGTCAGGTTTCAGGGTTAGGATCACATTTGCCTAATGGAGTAGATCTGCTCGCTGACCACTGCAGTCAAGAGCAGGAAACAATCTGTGATGTGAGAATTACTTATTCCTTGGGAGTTTGAATGAATCCATCGCTAAAACCAGCAGATCTGGGTGGCTGGGGAATCTCCTTCTCTAGTCTCTTTCTCCACTGTGGGTTTATTTTGATTCTCCACTAATGTTTGTATTTCACCTACGTGTATTTGGTCTGTATCTCTCAGGCTTCTCTATTCACTAAAACATATTGATGCGTAGTATTCCTTTAAATGTTTAATGTCCTATATATTCAAGCTTATACCTCTGGTTTTTATTTTTTTCTGTCTTTCTTTTTTTTTTTTTTTCCTTTTTTTCTTTGTTTAGATGCCGCTTCATTCATCAAAAGGAAATGAGGAGGCCCACTTTTCATTCATTGAATGTGGGGTTTTTTGCTTTTTGTTTTTTACTTTTAGAAACAGGGTCTCACTTTGTCCCCCAGGCTGGAGTGCAGTGGTGTGATCACAGCTCACTGCAGCCTCAAACTCCTGGGCTTGAGGGATCCTCCCACCTCAGCCTCCCAAAGTGCTGGGACTACAGGTGTGCGCCACTGCGCCCTGCAGAGCGTGCCCATTTTTAGAGTCCTTATTGAATAAGCTACGTTTTGCATAGCAGTGTCTTTTCTAAATACATTGCTTTAACTTTTATCATTCACTTTTCCATATTTTTCCCATTCTTAAAAAAAAATGTGGTTCTTTCCTAAGATACAACATAGATACTTAGTTCATCATCTTTTCTCCCTTTAACATACTAAAGGCATTTAAAGCTAGGATGCTTTTCTCTAAGTACCTTATTCATCACCATCTGTGGATTTTGAAAGCCAGGTTTTTTAACTGAATGTTCTTAATAGACAGCTACTGTCTTTTTGACTTTCTTCTTGATGGTTTCTTCCTTAGGTAAATATATTTTAATTCTCACAGATTTTGTTCTGTTTCTGTTTGTTCTTATTCTCTTCTCTTGATGTAGGGAGAGACGGTAGTGTAATTTCTGCCTTTGCATTTTCTTTGAGACCTCAAAGATTTTCTTTGAGACCTTTTGTATATAATGATCTTTTGTGAACATACCATGAATATATGAAGATGAAAGGTGTTCTCTGTTCATTCTGTTTAATTCCCACCAAAACAACCGTCAACAGAAACTAACTCAAGCTCTGTAAGATAATTTAAAGAGGTTTATTCTAAGCCAAGTTTGAGGACCATGGCCCAGAGCCACAACCAAGAAGCCTTGAGCAAGTGGACTCACTGTGGCTGGGTAACAGTTTGGTTTTGTACATTTCAGGGAGACAGGAATGACACGTAAAGTCATAACTCAGTACATGGGAGGTGTACATTGGTTCGGCCCAAAAAGGCAGGACATCTCAAATTGAAGGGTTTACAGGTTACAGGTGGTTTTAAGGATTCTTCGATTTGTAATTAGTCAAAGAAATGAAGCTTGGAATGTTTTAAGCTATTCAGAGACAAATCACCGAACATAGACTCACGAGATCTGCTGGATAAACTGAGGACCTGCAGGTGTGGTTTAAGCTCTGTCTTGCATGGCCTTCGGCCTGGCAATGCATCACAAAGGACATCTCCAGGAAGTGGGGGGCATGACAAAGCATGTCTGACCTCCCTTCTCTTGCAGCAACTCAGCTTTAAGGTATTTCTGGGGTCCCCTTGGCCAAGAAGGGGTCCACTCAATCAGCTGGGGGGGCTAAAGATTTTATTTTAGTTCGCACAACCAGTAATGTTACCTTGTTTTGTTATTTAGCTCTTTCATGTGTTTCTGAATTTGTTCTGTGTACTCGATAAGAAGTATTAGGTTCTTCAATTCTAATCATATTTTTATCATTTCTACTTTATTTTTCTAGCAGATATGTACATACACATTTTGCTCTATCTTTAGAGCATTTAGATTCAATATAATCACGCTGCTATCAACCACGCCTCTTATTATATCATCCTTATCACGCGTAATAGTTTTTGCTTTGGATGATGTTTTACCTCATCTTAACATTGAAACTCCAGAATTTCAGCTACTCAGATTTTACGGGTAACTTTTAGTCTTCCTGTGCATTTCTGTTTCGGTTGTCTCTCTTGCAGACAGCTTATTGCTGGATTTTATTTTTTTGTCTGGAGAGTGACAGCCTTTTAACAGAGGCAGTTACGTTGTGTTTGTCCTCTTGATTCAGTCTTCAGGCACCCCGCTTTTTGTCATCTTGATTTTTATCTTTCTATGCTGATTATTTTTCTTTTCTACCTATTGTTGAGACACTACGTGTTTTCTCTTTTAAATGAGATTGAAATATTGGCAAGTGGTTTTTCACTCAGCCAGCAGTGAAATGTGAAACAATGTTCTTATTCCTGTATTTATTTTCTTACGTTGTCAAGCCCACCCCTTGTCCTCCGCCCATGAAAGAACAGGAATCTCAGGGTTTTTGGCTTCTTTCTGTCCATCTCTGTGTCTTTCTGTCTCTCTCATTGATTGCAATTAATGTTCCTCCTTTCTGTCCTCTGTTTATTTGGGTTGTTATTTTTTACACTGTGTGTTTTTCCGACAGTTGTACTATTTGCACACTTCTATCAGTAATAACCCTTGCTCTGATAGGATTCTTGTGTACTTATCTTTTGCAAATAGAGCAAATTAACAAATAGAGAATTTGTTCATTTAAGCGTGCCTTATTTTTAACATCACCATTCCCTTTTACATGTATCTTTTAAATTCCAGAGATTGTTTGAAGTAGATCCCAGAAATAAGCCTTGTGATTAATATATTCTCAGAATTCAAAAATTTCTAAGGAGCTCTCTGCTGCCTTTGTACAGGAATGACAGCTTGGCAGGATAATAAGTCTGCAAGGAACCACCTCATTCTCTGAAGTTCCTGCAGATGTCGTTCCATCGTCTCTGGGTGTTTATTATGTCATCAGAGAAGGCAGAAGTGGTTTTGACTTACGTGTATTTTTAAAATACGACCTCCTCCTTTCTGGCGTGGTTGCTGCAGTGTTTCTTGTAGTTTAAGAAACTTGTTTGGATGGGGGCTTCATTAAACTCGTGGGGGCTTTCTCGTGCGCTGCGGTTCCCACCTGGGACTTGCACGGGACCGGGCGTTCTTACCGCACTGTTAGCGAAGGATGCGGGACCTGCTCCTCCGGCAGCTTCCTCCGGCCCCCGGCCCTCGCTGGAGTTCCGTGCACACTGGTTCAGTCCTTCAGCCTACTGTCCCCACCGCTCGTCCTTACGTCTTCTTTCTGGATACAGTTTTCCAGTTACTCTGCTTTTACTTTCTGCAGTACAATTTCTGCCTTTTACTCTGTCTAAAGCAGTTCCTAATTAGGATATTGCGATTGATGCTAATTATAGTGCAGTAAGTTAAAGTTCGCTTTATCCCCAAACCTAATGGACATACTAACTAACGTCTTTCTGGGAGGCCAGACTTCAGCTGTTGTGGGGCCTGGGGGCTGCCCGAGAGGAGGCAGGGGCAGGACACCTGCGGCGGCCCTGTGGGCAGCTCTCAGGCCACGTGTCCTCAGACCCTGGGCAGCCAGGACCACCAGCGAATGCCGCTGTCAGGCAGCACCAGAGCCTGAATCCCCTCCCCAGCTGGACGGGGGTGGGGGCCGAGACCCCCATGCCAGCCCTCCCTCCCAGAAGCTAGGTGGGTGTGGGGCTCTGCAGGTCCCCATCACACTTACTTCTCAGTGTCCTTGTCCTCCCAGTACACTGGGGCTGCTCCGAGGCCTGTGTCCACGATAGCTTTTGAATTAGGGAGAAGCCTCCATGGATAGCTGGAAGCATCTCCCTTGCTGGGGTGACGGTGGCTTCCTGTTGCACAGGGGCACACTCAGAAGCGGAACAGATGGACACGTGTTTGCAGGAGGCGAGACAAAGTGTTGCCAGCCCAGGGGGACAGGGGTGGCCTGTTGCCACTCCTATTTGGTTGTGGTTCTCCTTTAACAGGTCAGGTGAGGGCACCTGGGTACCACGGAGGCCTCCAGAACCCAGATGCTCGATTCGGCTCCGCAGCTGTCTGCCGAGAACCCAGCAGAACAGGCCCTTCTCCCTCCTGGAGTCACAGCCCCAGCACCGTGGCCTCTGGGAGCCCCTAACCCTCCCTTGGGGTCAGCCCCACGGCGGGGATTGAAGGTGGAGATTGGCACCTCCAGCTGGAACCTGGTGTCAGGGCCGCTGCCAGCTGTGTGGGCTTCTGCCTGGGACGATGACAGGACAGGAAGCTGTGAGGGCACAGAGGGGCCACCCCCTATCTCCTTTCCTGACCTTTGACCACTCCCTGCTCTACAGCTCACCCCTGCACCCTCTGCTGTGCCCGCCCTCCAGCCAGGCCTCAGCCAGGTTGGGGGGCACCCTCCAGTGAGCGAGCTTCACCCCAAGCCAAGGTCAGGTTCCTGCAGGGACAGTGGGCACCAGCAGGGTTTCTGCCTCAGTTTCCTGGTTGTCACTTCAGGCCCTTGGCATCTCCTGTTCCACATCCCAACCTCGGGTGGTGTCCGGGCTCCCTGGCTGGGTTTATATCCTGGATTGGGCCAGGGTGTGACGCCTTTGTGTCTCCCTCATGCCAGCCTGGGGTACGGCACGTCTGACAGTACTAGCGGGGCCTGTCTGGCATCTCTGACAGCTTATTCTGTGCCAGGCCCCGTGACGAGTTCTGCATGTGAATGGTCTCATCTGTGGGTCGGTCTCAGTGACTCCAGACAGGAGGGAGACGGGGGCCATGCACTGCCCACCCACAGGGGCCTTGCATGCAGAGGCGCGTGGGCAAGAGTGAGACCCTCACCCAGGGCTGCGTGAGCCAGTGACGTGAGGGGCCCTGGGGAGGGTGTGGTGGGCCCCATCGGAAGACAGTGGTGTAGCGGCCCCCAGGGGTTCTCATCACACCCTTGCTGTGTGCCAGGGACCACCGTACCCATTTTAAGGGTGAAAACCCCAAGGCTCAGTGACTAGTGATGTCTCGAAGTCCCTCCCATAGTGAATACTCAATTGTGTGGAATGTTCTGGGCCTTTCCCTTCTACCACACCTAGTGTTGCCCCTGAGCTGGGATTGGGGCTGCCTGGACAGAGGTGGCCAGTTGCTGGGACTCGTTGGGGTCCAGCCCAGTGGGAGCACCCGTGCAGGGTCCCTGCGGGGCCCGGTGGGTGGCATCCGGCGGCATCAGGGAGGCAATGCGCTCCTCGGTACGGAATGGAGGGCAGAGTGTGCTTTGGGTCCCTTCCAGCTGCCAGTGTGGCTTCAAGGATACAGATAATGTCCCCAGGGTGTTAGCATCCAAATATAGCATCCCAGCTGTCATGCCTGATCCCGGGGCTTGGACACATGTCACACCCATGTCCCCATGAGGTGGGAGCCCTTGGGCCCAGCAGGCCTGGGCGCAGTCCCAGCCCCACCGCGCACAGCTGTGCAGCTAGGCCTGGGTGTCCCCACGGGGGTCCCGGGAGACCTGAGAGTTGCCGCGAGGCTGCAGGGCTCACGTGCCCAGCCCACTGTTCCCTGTGTTCTGAGACCCTGGGGGCCAGGATCACTCGGGCACAGGGCGCCCCCTGCCTGGGCCCAGGTACTGCTGCCAACGCAGGATAGTCTGTGACTTTGCCGGGGACCCCAGCTAAATTTTAAAACTGTTTCATCTGGCAGCCCCAGGAGCCAGGTCCCTGCCCGGGCCTGTCCTCAGAGGAGGCTTTCTGCCCGCGTGGTGGGGCCTCCATGTGGGGGGCCTGGCCTGGCGGCTCCCGAGCTGGGTCTGGTGCCAGCGCTGGCTGCGCGGAGCCAGGGATGGATTTAGAAACCTCTCCTTCCTCCCAGCGTGGGCAGAGGCGCCCAGATTCCTCCTGGCCTGAGCTGTCAGAGCAGGAGCTGTGGAAGGAGGGGACGAGGTCCCCAGGAAGCCCCCTTCCTGGGCGCGGCTTCTCAGGGGCTCAGGGGAAGCAGCAGCCTGAGCGGAGGCCAAGCTGGCCCCAGTCAGTTCCCCGGGCCGTTCCACCCTGCGCTCAGGGACGCCCCAGCCACCCCAGCGGGCGGCCTTGTCTGTGCGGCGGACTCCTCCCCGTGAAGGGAGGTCTTAGGTTTCCTCAGACCTCGGAACAGAAGAGGGGCCAGGCCCTTAACCCCCCTGGGGTGTGATCTGCTGTCCTCAGAGGACACAGCCAGCCACAGGGGCGTGTGGGCCACCTACCCCAGCCTCAGCGGTCCCCATTGCACACGCCGGCAGCTCACTGGCTGCTCCTGTGTGGCACACTCTTAGTTATGGGGTGTCCATCAGTTGCTGGGGGCAGACTGGGCCCGGCCTCTCCCCAGGGCCAGCATGCATCCACCGGCCCCATCTGGGCCTCAGCCTCCCCCGCCCCTCTGCGGCCCGGGTCCCAGGATGTGATCTCCCAGGGTGCAGGGAGGCCCCTTGCTGCTCCCTGAGGCGCCTCCTGCTCCCCCGGGGGTGTTTCTCTGCAGGCGGGGCCCAGCTGAGGAAGCCTGCCGCGCAGGGCAAGGACTTGCAAGACCCCCGCCACCCTCCCGAGAGCGAGCAGATGTTAGCGCCGCGCTCTCACTGTGGCCCGGCCAGGCCTGGGGCAGTGGCTGCCTGTGTGGTAGCAAAGCTCCATCTGTCCACCGTGGCTGGGCGCCTCGCCGTGAGGGCGTGGGGTGGGCGTCTCCCTGGTGTGTTGGCTGGGTGGCCTCCACCTCAGCCTGGGGCCGTCTTCCACATGGACATACCAGGTCGCCGCTCATGCCTAGTTCACACCGCAGCGCAGCGACCGTGTCCTGCGCAGGGCTGCTGGCCGAGGCGGAGGCTGAATCCAGCTCATGCTCTACTGGCCAAGCCGCGCAGCCTGCCTGGAGGAGGGGGCCCTTCCCCGTTCCGCGCAGGGCCCAGCCCCAGGCAGCCTGCTCCGGGCTTGGGGTGGGCGATGGCTCGGGCTGCCGAGCTGAGGGATGTGCTTCGTACAGACCGCAGACCGTGCTTCTGAGAGGCGTGGGGGCTTCGGGGCCCCCAAGGCAGCCCAGGCTCACGGGGCCAGTGACCACAACCACCGCTCCAGCCCCAGGCTTGGGAGCAGGGCTCAGGACGGCGTCCTCTGCTGACACTGGAGTCTCAGGCCCGTCGTCATTCGCCGTCATTTACTGAGCCCCGCTGTGTGCTTGCAGGGGTGGGTCACCAGGATCCAGCAGGGCACAGAGCGGGCCTCCCTGCCCTCCTGGAGGTCATCGTCCGGGAGGAAGGCGGCTGCAGTAAGGCAAGAGGGACAGGGCGGGGCCCGGAGTGAGAGGTGCAGGGTCGGGACCCAAGGACTGAGTCGGAGGAAGCATGTCCAAAGGCCCAAGGCTGGTTCCACGCGGCTGGGGGACAGGGGACTGGGGACTGCCAGACCAGGCCTCCCAGGAGCGGGCAGCAGACTGGGGGTGTCAAGAGCAATGCTTCCGCCCCACCAGCCTCTCCCACCGGCCCCGCTCCGACAGCTGCTGCCCCCCAGAAAGGACACGTGAGGCAGGTCGTCCCAGCGGGGGAGGAGACGGGGCATACGCAAGGCCGAGAGTCTGTCCAGCGTCCAGGGCTGTGGATCAGCTCTCGAGACGCTCGAGGCGCCCTGTGCTGTGACAAGGCGCGGTGCCCTTGCGAGCACTGGGCGCTCCTGTGCTGCGAGTCGGGGAGCTCCGCTGGGCAGCCGTTCCCAAGCCGGCCGGGCCCCAGAAGCCTGTTGTAAAGTTTCCTTTGCGGCGTGTTCTGGGCTGGGAGAAGCAAGTTCACTTCAGGCCAGGAAAGGAAGAGACTGAAAGAGCCTAAGATAGGGGAGGGGACCGAAGCCAGGGCCCCAGCGGGCGGCGAGGGCAGCAATGGCGCGAAGGAGGCCTCGGAGGCCCTGGTGCCACGTCTGCTTTCCGCGCAGGGTGCGGAGAGGGCCGGGCGCTCTCCCGGGTCATCCCTGACCAGCGGGGCCTGCTGTTTAGCTCGAGCGGGTTCTCAACGGGCTGCGAGCGTGGCGGGAGGAGGAATTGCTGCCTCCTACACAGCAGTGGGAAGACTGGCCCGTTTCCGTTCGTCTGCCTCTCGTTCCCTTGAACCCTCCCGAGGTTCTTTGTTCTGTGCTTTATTCATTTTTTTCTTTCTCCTACAAGAGAGAGGCCTTTGTCCTCCTTGCGCAGCAAGCGCCCGGTCGGTGGTCGGGGAAATACAATATTTAGCTGGTGACCAAGGTGTGGGATGGCATCGCCTTCCGCGACTCGGCAGGTATTGCGTGAAGCCGGTGGTGGCGCTTTTGTTGTTTATTGACCAAGAGTCTCAGTGGAAACCGCGGTGACGCACGCTCATCTGGGACATTCCTTGTACTGGGATAAAGCTGGCATTTCCCCTCGTGCTGCCTGGGAAAACAGCTTTGCTGAGATGTCAGAAGTCCCCGTTGTATGACTTAAGCAGATAACCCTATTAAGAACCTGGTAAAGTGTTCATTTGCACGCAACCGTGACGCTAATGCCGGTGATAACGTTCCTGGCTCAGCCGTGCGGTAGACCAAGTGCTTGGACATCCCTGGGCCAGCACGGATGTGTGAGGACTTCCCCAGTTTGACTGGATTTCTCTCTGACCAGCCTGACTTAGGGGGCGTTTGTACAATGTCCGCCTTTCCCTCCCTCCTGCCAAGCCCAGGGGTGCGAGAGCAGCCGCTCACTCGGTGTGAGTTCCAGGTGTGCACAGCTGGCTCCGGTCCCTCCGGCCCAGCACCCATTCCCAGGATGATGACAGTGTGCTGAAGTGAAGTGTTTTTAATCAGACAATCAGCAAGACTTCCTTATACGTTCCCCCAGCACAGAGAAAAACAAAAGATGCCCTGTTCTCCCTGCCTATAGCAGCGCTAGCAGAAACAGGCAGGATCCGGCCTCACCAGCTCCCATACGCAGACGTCGGTGGGAGAGGGAATCGCGTCGCTTCCTCATCCCCTGGCTTTGGGCTGAGGCCTCCGTAGGGACGAGCTGGCCCTGCACGTTCCGTGCCCGACGCGCGCCGGGCCAGGCCAGCATGGCTCTCTGTCAACAGAGGAAGTGGCGCGGTGAGTGGCCAGCCTCTCCCTGCCCCGGAAAGGTCCCACCGTGACTATTTATAGAGTCCTGGGTGGAAACCACAAGGGAGAAGACAGACCTGACCACCTAAACCTGAAACCTGTTCCTGACTGTCACGAAGGTGCCTCCAGGGTCCCGATAGCAACCGTGAGGCTTATTACTGAATTGAGAGAGGTTTTTATCACATTAAGAAAAGAGCCTCTTTGTGGTTTTCACGGTTGTGGGTTTTCTTTTTTTTAATCAGAAATGAACGTTGAATCAAATGCCTCCTAAACATGTGTTGAAATGATGGGATGTTTTTTCCTTTGGCATGTGGAAGTGTGATTTTGTAGTAATGGATTTAAAGCATTGCTGAAATCAGCCTCCTTTAGAGCGTGCTATACAGCTAGATGAAACTTGCTAGTGTTTTATAGAGGATTTTTGGCTCTATTTATAAGTGGAAGTGAAGGACACCTGTTCCCTCTGTGCGTGCATGCACCGGGGCCCATGGCGTGCCTTTGGGTTTGGGACCAGGGTTTGTTAACTTCCTTTAATGGACTGGGAAGCTTGACATCTTTTTCTATGATCTTAAGAATTTGAAAGAACTGCCCAGATCTAATACCTTTTGGGAAAGTGATTCTTTAATAGCATTTTCCATTTTTCTTCTCAGATTTTCTACTTTTTAGGTCAATATTTGATAGTATATAATTTCCCCAAAAGTATCCCAATTCATCAAGGATTTTCCAATTTTTAACACGCTTTTTTTTACATGTTAATCTCTTATACTTTTTCTAATATTCTCCTTTCTGCGGTTTCGTATATTGGTGTTTTCTCTGCTTTTTGTCTAGATCATACTATCCAGAAATGTGTCTATTTCATTGTAGCTATTTTTCTAAAGAATCATCTGTTGGCCAGGCATGGTGGTTCACACCTGTAATCCCAGCATTTTGGGAGGCCAAGGTGGGAGTTATCGCTTGAGCCCAGGAGTTCAAGACCAGCCTGGGCAACATAACAAGACCCGTTCTCTACAAAAAATAAGAAAGACTAGGCAGGCATGGTGGTGCACACCTGTACTCCCAGCTATTTGGGAGGCTGAGGCAGGAGGATCCTTTGAGCCCAGCAGTTAAAGGTTACAGTGAGGTATGATTGAGCCACTGCACTCCAGCCGGTGCAACAAGTGTGACCTTGTCTCTAAAAAAAAAAAAAAAAAAATCATCTGTTTAACTTACTTATCCATTTTATTGTGTTTAATATGTCAGCAAGTACTCATTTTTCATAATTACTGATGGACTTAAATTATTTGCCCGTTGGAGAGGTTTATTTTGTTGTTCTATTTAACACATTGACTGCCACACTAGAAAAAAGAATTTTTTCCCCTGGGGCCACAGTGTTTTATTAAGACAAAACAATCCTTTTAATTTGTTATTTTTTATGGTTTTCTGTACGTGAGTAATACACAATGCAGTCCAGGTGTTTAGAATTAAACTGTCAATATTAATTGCAACAAGAACATCAATAAGTAAGATTTTCAGGAACCAATTGCAGGTTTTGCTTCACAAGGCCCAGGGCTCAAATCTAGCCTGAGTTAAATACAACTCACATGGCAGTCAATGTGTTAATGTATTAAAAATGTCTTGATTTGGATACTTATTTATTTTCATTTCCTTTTGCTTAATGATAAGATAATTTACGACTATGAATTTTTCTCGGAATTCAGTTTTGGCCCTATTCCACTAATTTTTACATGTAGTATTGCCATTATTTTCTTAACAGCCTGTAATTGAATTTTTAAATTCTTGTGTGACTCCAAAATTACTTAAATGATCATTCATTTATAGGGATTCCATTTTTTAAAAATTTGTCCTTTTTCTTACTCATTTTTAGTTTCTAATATTATAGTCAAAGAATGTTGACTTACAATTTCTAGTCTGGGGACTCGTTGACTTTTTCTTTACTGCCTAACGCGGACCCGGGGCCGTCTGAAGAGACTGTCGCCTCTCTCTAGAACAGGACCCTCATCATATAGTCTCCGAGCCGAGTTGATTCATTTTGTTTTTGTTTTTGTTTTTTTTTTTCAGACAGAGTCTCACTCTGTTGCCCGGGCTAGAGTGCCATGGCATCAGCCTAGCTCACAGCAACCTCAAACTCCTGGGCTTAGGCGATCCTCCTGCCTCAGCCTCCCGAGTAGCTGGGACTACAGGCATGCGCCACCATGCCCGGCTAATTGTTTCTATATATTTTTAGTTGTCCGATTAATTTCTTTCTATTTTTAGTAGAGATGGGGTCCCTTGCTCAGGCTGATCTCGAACTCCTGAGCTCAAACAATCCGCCCACCTTGGCCTCCCAGAGTGCTAGGATTACAGGCGTGAGCCACCGCGCCCGGCCCCGGCTCTCTTCCTTTAGCTCGTGTTTCACTTTGCCTTTGAGGTGATTGCTCTGGACGGAGTACACGGGACCTTTTCTCCTCACTCTCCCTGCCCGGGTGGTATTTACTGTCTAGTTGTCCAGACCAACAGTGAGTGAATAATCACATGAATAAAGTACAGGTACATTGTAAGACACATCTGGGAAGGAAAATGCCACTTTACTGGGGGAGCCAAATATGATCAGAGCATCAAGAAAGGCCTTTTTGAGGAAGTGACATTTAAATGAGGGATGAGCAGAAGTTGGCCCTGTGAAGATGGGGTTAACAACTTTCCAGGTAAAAAGAACAGCATGTGCAAAGGTCCTGAGGCAGAAACGTTGGCCAGTGTGACTCGAGTGTGGCCAGTGAGAGGGAGGGGATCCAGCTGACCGTGGAGAGGTGGGGGGTCACACCGAGGCTTTAGACCCCAGCACCACAGGTGCAAGGAGGAGCACTGACGGTGTGGAGCAAGGAAGGAAAGGTGTGGGCAGCGGGGGTGGGGGGCCGCAGGGTGAGGGCTGTAGCCTGGAGCAGCGGTCCCCAGCCTTTTTGGCACCGGGAACCAGCTGCATGGAAGACAATTTTTCCGCAGATCGTGGGGAGCGGGTCGCGGGAGTGGTTTTGGGGTGATTCAAGCGCATTACATTTATTGCGCAGTCGAACCTCTCTGCTGATGGTCATCTGTATTTTCAGCCCCCACCTCAGCTCCACCTGAGATCATCAGCCATTAGATCCTCATAAGAGGCCGCAACCTCGACCCCTCACATGTGCAGTTTGCAGTAGGGTCCGCGCTCCTATGGGAATCTAATGCCGCTGATCCGACAGGAGGCTGAGGTCGGGGTGACGCCAGGATGGGGAGCGGCTGTAAATGCAGATGAGGCTTCTGTGCCGCCGGTTCCTAACAGGCCACGGACGTACCGGACGTACCGGACGGACGTACCGGTCTCCGGACGGACGGAGAAGGGTGCGCCGAGGCCAGGCCCCGCCTACGCTCAGGGCGGAAAAGTGGGAGCCGGTGTGTGGGCCTAGCAACCGCCCGCGAGGCACCTCTGCCTCTTCCTGGGCACAGCGACGCTCC
>NW_012148563.1:3484663-3515296 GCF_000956105.1 Propithecus coquereli
GAGACCTGAGAGGCCCGACGCCTTGTCCCCTCTCCGGGCAGCAGGACCGGGCGGCTGGGGTCCCACGTCGCGTCCCACCCAGCGCCCTGCGGCCCGTCCGCGGAGCGGCCCAGCCCTGCCCGCCGGAGTCCGTGTCGGAGGCGGAGCCGCAGCACAAGGTGACATTGACCTGTGGGCCGCATTCCCAAAATAAGCTTTTTAATGTGCTTATAAAGATAACGTACGCTCCCTGCAGAAAACTTGGAAAATCTGAGAAAGCCGAGATGAGAGAATGAAAGTCCTTCATAGCGGTATCATTCTGGTGCTCACAGCCGGTTAACGTTCCGGGGTGTTCCTCACTCCAGCCGTTTTACGCCGAAGCCACTTTGTTTGTATTACCTGGTCCGATCTGCTGCTGCATTGGTCCCGCTTTATAACCCATTTTCCTACATCTTAAATTTTCTTCCCAGATATAACTTTAATAGCTGCGCAGTAGAGCCTCCTAGCAGTTTCTGTGGCCACTGCGGCAGCGTTGGCTGTTTTCGTAATTATAAATCTGCAGTGGACACCCTCTTACATTCCGCTTGTTTACATTTCACATTAACCTGGGATAATTCCCAAGAATGGAAATATCCAGTCAAAGGGTGTCCATGATTTTGAAGTTGTTGGGACATGTTGCCAAATGGCTGTTCATACCAATTGCTCTTCCGTTAGTAATGACACAAGTGCCTGCCTCATTTCCCCGTACCTTCCCCAGCATTGAGTATTCTCGTTTTTAAGACAAGTGCCATTGGGATGTTTGGTCTTTTCTTTTTTATTAGTGAGGTCAAAAATTTTGTTCAGATGCTTATTGGCATTTCCAGAAGAAACGTTTACCAAATGCCCCGTGGGTATCCCTCCCTGTCTTGCAGCCACCACACTCCTCCCTACCTGAGTACCCCCTTGTCAGTCTGGCTTTTTGACAGGCTCCTCAAGCCAGCCTTGAGGTGGGTCACCTGCTCTGACTGCCAGGAGGCCAGAGGTGGCACCCCCCCCCCCCCAGGAGGCGGGGAAACTGCTGGCAGCCACCAGGCTGCGAACCATCCGCGTGGAGGAGGCAGGCCCAGGTGCAGATGGCGTGAACTGAAATCCAACAGCGCTTCTTTTCTGAGGATGTAGACACATGTTGCCTCGTCAATTTTTGCTTAAGTTTAGAGATAAAAAATTTACATCTTAACAGCCACACGCTAGTTGTCAGGGAAGAGGCAGTGAGAACGTCCATGTAGTGGCACTTCCTATGAGTCGGGCCCTCTGCCTTTCGTTTGGCCTGCCCCGTCCCCCGTCGGGCGGCTGCCTGTCTCTGCACCTCAGTGTGAGGAGACCAAGGCTCGAACAGGGGAGACGAGGTCTGCAGAATGAGGCGTAGAGCTGAGGTCTGAGCCAGGTCTGTGGAGTGCCGGGCCCAGGCTCGGACACCTCCTGTTAGGGCTGGTTGGGGACAACCGCACCCACAGGGTGTCCGCAGAGCAGACGACTCGTCTGTGGGTGTCGGTGGACGCACTTCTCGTCAGCACGTCAGCAACCGGGCAGCACGGCGCCTGCAGCCTTGACTTGGGAGCCAGACGCTTCGGAAACTGCCACCCTAGTACTCAGGAACATTCCAAGTAAAGTTTGCTTAGGGGCCCAGAATAGAAAGTCCTAGCCAAAAAAGGATAATTATTCAGTGCCATGAGAACTGCAGCTTCAGAGCGGCAAAGCCAGAGTATTCGTAGGACTATTTTGGGTCCTTCAGTCAGTCCTGGTTCGTTTGAGCAGAAGAATGTTCGCAGTCCCCGGGGAGCTCTTTGATCGCATCCTTGCTGACGGAGCTCAGGCAGCTATTGAAAGTTTCAGCTGTCACTTCTGTATAAATAAACAGGATGAAGTGGGCAGCCGAGTGCACATTAGAGATATTTTTAGACGTGAGTGGCTCTTCAATCTAGAAGGCTGTCACTTTGAGGAGTGAGCGCCTGGTCCCAGAATAGCCCACCACACGCCCAGCCTCCGCGAGGGGTCTGTGGTCACGCGGCTTCCCGCATCCAGGGCTCCTTCCTGTCCTGGCTGGCCAGACATGGCAACGGCTCCTTATAAAGACGTCCCAGCTCCACTCCTCAGGCCACAGAGGATGGGGACAACGTTCAGGATCACGTGTTGCTGGGTCTGCAGAGCTCCAGAAACTGCCTGTGAGTCTGGTGGTTCCGAGGGTCTGAGGTCAGGAAGCGGATGCTCCCCGGAACCAGTGTCTGCTGCCGTGTAGCCCAGCCCTTGGTCAACAGCAGCTGAGGAGGCTGGACTTGGCTTTCGAACGACAACACCTAACGCGTGTAGCGCTCACCGTGCGCCAGGCACTTGGTAGGCGCTGATTCGTATTGTCCTCGCTCCGGGACGGCTGCACGGCTTCCTGCGGCTTCCTCCACTCTCTTTTCTCCTTGAAACCTGGGTCCTGTTCAGATGCAGAGACCGTGCACCCCAGTGCCAGCGAGCTGTGCGGATGGGCCCGCTCACCCTCTGCGCCCCTCCCTGCCGAGCTCACCCACTCGGCCCTTGCGTGGGCTGAGGGAGACCCTGTGCACTCGGCAGTGACCCAGGGCGCAGCCGGGCAGGAAATACAATGACTGTGTCGTCGGGCCCGGGATCGAGGGGGCCCCTGCTTTTTCCATGCAGCCTCTTAGAACCCCCCTGATGGGGGTTCTCCTCACACTTAATGTGTGGCCTCCGCCCCATTTATTCACATTCTAGATTAAAAATAAGAAAAAGTACCTTTTAATTATCTCCACTTTTTCTATTTCCGGAGCTCGTCATTTCTTTGTGTGGGTCCAAAATTCTTTCTGGTATGTTCTTTTGACTGAAGAACTTTCTTTAACATTTGCTGTGGCACAGGTCTGCTGGCAGTGAATTCTCTCGGCCTTTTTTTTCCTGAAAGGGTTCTTATTTCAACCTCATATTTGAAAGGTATTTTGCTGGGTATGTAATTCTGGGCTGACAGGAGTGTGTCCCCCCACCCTGCCCCTCCGGTACTTGGGAGATGGCACCTGCCGTCTCCAGCCTGCCTGGTCTCTGCTAAGAAGTCTGCAGTTACTCCTGTCACTGCTCCTCAGTATGTGTCTTTGTTCTCTGAATGACTTCAAGACTTTTTCTTTGGTTTTTGGCAGTTTGACTTTGATGTGTCTATGGGGTTATTTGTTGTTGCTGTTGCTTTGTTTCTTGTCTTGTTCGGGGTTCTTTGAGATTCTTGGATTTGCGATATGATGCCTTTCATTGTTTCTGGAAAATCTCGGCCATTATCTTTTCAAATATTTCTTCTGCTCCATTCCCTCTCCTCCTTCTGGGACTCCAATGATGAGTTGGAGTCAATACCATTCATCATGTTGTTATTTTACACAGATCTTGAGTGTTCTGTTATGGTTTTTCCCCACCTGTTTTTCTTTTTGTGTTTCAGTTTGAGTAATTTCTACTGACCTATCTTCACTCTTTCTTCGGTTGTTATGTCTGCTGAGCCCATCAAAGCAGTTCTTTCTGATACCATGTTTTTTCTACTAAGTGTCTTTGTGCCTTTGACTTAGAGTTTGCATTTCTCTGCTGAAACTCTCCATCTGCTCTTGCATAGTGTCTACCTTTCCCACTAGACCCTTTATCAAACCACTTTAAATTCCCTGCTGAAAGTTACATCTAGGTCATCTCTGAGTCTTATTCTATTGATTGTTTTGCCTCTTGGCATTGGGTTGGTTGGTTTTTGTTGCTTTTGAACAAAACACAATTTTTTGTTGAATGTGTAGGACAGAAGAGATTGAGGTAAATAGTATGTACGTCTGGAAATGAGTAAGCCTTTTCTTTTCTGTCAGGCTGTCAGCGTGGGATTTGAGTCGACATTGTCAAGAACTGAGATGGGTCTGGGATTTGCTGTTGCTATGATTGCCTTCACTGCACCTCAGGCCTCCAGTACCGCTAGCAGTGGGCTGCCATTGCCTTGTGCTCAGGGCGGGGGCCAGGGCTCTGGAGGATGGTCCTCAGTGTGGTGCCCCACCCTCAGCTTTCCGCTGTCCCTCGCCTGCCTGTGCCGCAGCCTGGATCTCTGCCTGCCTTCTCCCAGCGACAGACAGCTTATTATTCTGTGCCAGGGTAGCAGTGGGGCATGGGGAGGAGTTCTCTGTGTCCTGTTCCAGCCCCAATTTAGACAGGTCTGTGCCCTCGGCCTCAGCAGTCCTGCCCCTCCTCCCCGTGGTAGCCAACCTCTGCCTATATCTACGGGGGTCTTGGGTGCGAGTCTCCTGTCCTTCCCCGGTGGTGGGAGACCTCTGTTTGGAGTCGTGCAGGATCCTAGGTCTGGGATGGTTTCCTGGTGCCCTCCCAAGGGAAAAGTGTTCTTTCTTATCCTCCCCCCAGCCATAGTGTGTCTTTGCCTGTGCCCCAGGGGTGACAGGCTTTGCTGTCCTTCCTTCAGCAGCTTAAGGCGTTTGTTTCCCGGGAGAAGAGTCTGGGACAGTGGGAAGGGCTTTGGGCCCGTTCCTACCCTCTGATCAGCTCCTTTGCGCCTGCGGGCAGGAGGTTTGCTGTTCTTCCTCCAGGAGCCTGAGGCTCCTTTCTTACCAAGAAGGACTCGGGAAACATCCGGTGTTTGTGCCGCCCCCAGTCCTTCTCACGAGCACATGGTGGAGCCTCGTGGGAGAGAGTGGCGAGTCTCGGGCAACTTCAGACGGACCCTCCAGCCCACGCCTGGCCTTGGTAGTTCAGTAGTTAGCCAACTTCCTCCTACCTGTGGGGTGGGCCTGTGCCTCCCCTCCCCCGGCTTTGCCACAGGTGGGCAGTCCCATGTTGCTCCTTCTCAAAACTCGGTGACTTCCTTGCCTTGCAGCCTTCGCTCTCAGACAGACTCCGGCAAATGTATGATTCGTAGTTTCTCCAGCTGTTCTGCTGTTGTTCGGGTGGGAGCAACGCTGCCTTCTACATCCTAAGCAGAAGCAGTGGTGATTCACCTTCTCGAAACTACATTCAACTTGTTCAAAGTGGCAGAGAAACTGCACTGTCAACTCGGCATTCTCGTGGGATGTGGGGCCCTCTAGACTCCCTGGGTCACAGGCCACATGGCCACACGACTCACGCCCACCTCCAGCTTCGGGGCACGTGCTCAGACTCGTGCCTCCGCAGTTACACGATCCTGGGGCCTTCCTCGGGGGGATCCCAGGTCACCAGAATTGAAACTGACCGCTGTGAGCTCCGGGACTTGCTGTGCTGTGAGGCAGAGCTCGCTCTTCCCGGACGCACAACCTCTGACCTGGCGCTGGTGGGGCCACCGCCACACATGCTGGCACCCAGCTGGCACTGAAGGGACGGAGGTGAAGGGGACTTGAGCCTGCCCTCGAGGAGCCAGAGCTGCCCCCGGGGCAGACAGGCCTGTGCTGGCTTCAGGGCTCATGGACACCCACTGTGGCCTCGACGCCCAGTGAGTGGGATTTGGACCCAGACAAGGACGTGTCTGAGCTGTGACTGGATCCACACCAGGAGGGGACAGTGAGGACCCTGCAGTCGGCCCCTGGCACTCGTACCCTGGCCTCCCCACGAGCAGCTCTGGAACCTTCCTAAACCCCCTATTTCTCCTGTAAAATGACAGGTGACAGCAGTACCTGGGAGCGAATGAGATCACACAGAGCCCGCTTAGCCCGCCTGTGCCTGGCACGAATGAGCACTTAGTGGGTGTTGGCAACGGCAGCAGTTGTCATGGAGATGATGACAACAATGAAGTGCCACCAAGACCCCCATGAGACCGTCAGTCCCTGAGAACAGCCTCCGAGCCCCGCCAGCCCCCATAAGGGCCTCTCTTCCTTTCGTGGAGTAAGAGGTGCAGGGAGAAGGCAGGTTCCGGCACAGTCGGGGCTCTACCCTGCCAGCTGGTGCGATCTCTGCACCTGTTCCCCACGCCGCCATAGGGCGCTCGATTCCCACGTCCTGCGTTGGAAGATGACGCGGAAAAGCGGCAATACAGGAGCCACTTGGGAATGGTTTTGTTCCGCTGCGTTTCAAAGGGCGCCCGCGGCCTACAGGCCACATGTGGAGAGAGGAGGCGGCGTTTACTCCTCCCCAGAGAGCGCTGCCCTCCGGGTCCAGAGGGAGGGGAAACCGCCCTGGGCTGCGGGCAGAGTCCCAGACGTCCCGACAGGGCAGGCAGAAGTGACTCGCAACGGCTCCTTTCCGAGCTGTGCCCGGGAACACCCCACGCACAGCCACCTCCACTCCCTTCCCTCCAGCCTGGCTGGCGGCTGGTCCAGGCCACACCTGTGGGCAAAGGCACCTGAAGCCACACTCCGGGATAAGGGTCGGGAGAGGCCTGTGCGGAAATCGACACAGGGTCACACACAGAGAATGACATAGTCACACCCACACACAGGGTCACACCCACACAGGGACACACCCACACAGGGTCACACACCACACAGGGACACACCCACACAGGGACACCCACACAGGGTCACACACACACAGGGTCACACCCACACAGGGACACACACACAGGGTCACACACACACAGGGACACACCCACACAGGGACACACACACAGGGACACACACACACAGGGTCACACACACACAGGGACACACACACACAGGGTCACACACACACAGGGACACACACAGGGTCACACACACACACAGGGTCACACACAGGCTCACATGCCCGAGGTTCGCACACACTCCCTCCCTCGTTAATATCGGCCCCACTCGGAGCCACACTCGGCCAAAGACTCGGCTGCTCCTCTCCGACCACCTCCACAGAAGTCACGAGACTTCGTTGGGACCGACGTGGTCTCCCGGGGGTCCTGCTCGGGTCCTGGCCCCGATGGCGGCCGGGCGGGGGTGCGCTGGGCTGTCGAGCGCGTCTCTGCGGCACGTGGAGAGAGCTGGCGGCTGGGAGCCTTGGGGGGCTGGCGGGGGAAGCGACCAGGACACAGCGCAGGGCCCGCCCGGCTCAGTTTCCAGGCTCATGGCTGGGAGTACGATGGGCAGCTTGGCTCCGGGCCCTCTGCGGGGGTCCCACCGTGCTGGCTGGCTGCGGCTCCTCACTGGTTCCCCAGGCCCGAGCACCCCGGCCTGACCTTGCCCCGTGGTCACTGAGGTGCACGCGGGGCGGCAGGAGCCCCGCAGTCAGGCCAGTGCTCCTCACACAGCCGCAGTCCTCCAGTTCAGGACAGCTGGGCCTCCCCTGGGAGCTGCCGGACCCTCAGCTCCCCCAGCCAGGGCCACTGCCTCAGCGTCTGGGCTTCTGGGGTGCTTTGCCACGTGAGGGACGGGACGGGGAGCCCCCAGCGTAGGTCCTGCCTTGGCTGCCCTCCTGCCCCGGGTCTGATGACCTCCCTTTCCGCCTGCAGGAGCTACGGAGGGCTCACTAACTGCACCTGCCTGGTGGCGGGGAAGCTGGGCTGCTTCTGGCCCAACACGGAAGTGGACAAGTTCTTCGTCGCTGTCCACCAGCGCTACTTCACGAGCTGCCCCGTCTCCGGCAGGGCCGTGCGGGACCCGCCCCACAGCGTCCTCTGCCCCTTCATCGTGGTCCCCATCCTGGTGACCCTGCTGGTGACGGCGCTGGTGGTCTGGAGGAGCAAGTGCACCGAGGGCATCGTGTAGGCGGCGGCCAGGGGCTGCCCCCAGATGCGTTCAGGCTGCGGGGCTCGACCGGGGAGGGCGGGGCGGGGGGTGGGGGTGGGAGCGTGGGCCGGGCCGGCGATGGCCCAGCAGGCCCCGAGTCCCCTCTTCTAGCCGAGAAGAGCTGGCAGGATGTCCTGGCAGTGGTGGCTCAAGCATCCGCCTTGCAGCACCCCAGCTGGTTTGCCTCTGGGAAGGGCCCCCAGCCCCGTGCCCCAGCCTGCCAGACTGCTCACCCCGCAGACGCATTTGTGGACGAGTAGCGTGCGATTAAAAGGATGTTCGTGAAGTTGGGCAGCGTCGTCGTTGCTTCTGGGTGTCTGTCATTGGGAGTAGCAGGGAGGAGGAGCCTGAGCCCCTGCAGGTCCCGTTTCCTCTGGCAGGACCCGCAAGGCGCTGAGCGCACTGCAGCTGCTCCCACGGGGTCTGGCTCCACCGCTGCCCCCATGGTCTGGAGCCACTGGCTCAGGGCGTGAGGGCCGGCCTGGCAGCCTGTGGGTGCAGGCGCTCTTCCCTGTCCGTCCCCAGGTCAGTCCTCTGCGCCTCATGCCCTCCCCCCTGCTGCCGTGATTGCTGCCATTCCCCACACCCGCACTACTTCCTGAGCCCCCACTTGTAGACAGGCTTCAGAAGGTTCTGGATCCCCAAAGGGAAAGTCTCCAGGTCCTTCCGGATGTCCTCTGAGTTCAGACCCCTCCTCAGGCCCCTGCAGCCCCCAGCCCGCCCCCAGGACTGGTCTTTTCTCCAGGTAACTGGCCGGGTGTCCACCCACCCCAGGGGCCAGCCCCTCCCTCTGCCCCACAGGACAGCCCCCTCCGAACTCGGCAGTCCGGTGCCATGAGCTTGTCCTCAACTGTTCTGCTTTAGCACGGCACAGCCACGTGGGGTCACCCGCAGCCCAGCCCCAGCCAGACGCCCCCGCCCACCCCCTCAGGGAGGGCCCTGGTGATTGCCAGGGAGGGCGTCGCCGTCCCTGCCCCTCGGCTCCTCCAGCAGCTGCCCTGCAAGAGCGTGCCCAGCACGGGCAGCCCCGCCCCGCCCCAGCCAGTGCGGACGGGCAGCAGAGTCTGCGGAGGCACGGCTGGCCTAGAGGACCAGAGGGTCCCCCTGGGCTGAACCGTGTGGTGTGGGCGGTTTCCCCACGACAAGCCCTACACCGCATCAGGAGAGGGTTTGCTGACGGCAGGTGACGGCCTCGGGGGCTAGTCCTGGTCTCCATCCCGCTGGGAACGCCAGCGATTCCAGCGTCCACGTCTAGGTCTCAGCCTCGGGTCCTCCGTGAGGGTCTGGTGAGACTGCCGTGCCAGGCCCAGCGTCCTCCGCTTCTACAAGGTGACCACCCGTAAGTGGAGAAGCACAGGGTCCCCACGGGCCCGTGGCTCTCAGCCACTTGGAAATAAGTACGACAAGAACAGCAAAGCGTCTGCGGTGAGCCAGGACGGGCGCTACCAACCTGTGTGCACAAAACTCCCAGAGCAGCCCCATGGGGAGGTCCTGTCCCTGTCCCCATTTTGCAGAAGAGGAAACGCAAGTTCAAGTCACTTGCCTGAGCTGCCTGAGGAATCCTTCTGTCAAAATTCCCTGAGGAACCCCAACACACAGGACACAGGAAGGTCCAGAGGGCCTGGAATGCCGCCTCCCCTCTCTCCACCCCCCACCCCTGCCCCAGCCACACTGGAAGGCCAGGCCTTGCCCACGTGTCACAAGCTGACCTTTCCCGAGAGGCCCCATCAGGTGAGACAGGAGAAGTGGGGGGCGGGGCAGCTCCTCGGGTGACCTTGACCCAGGAGAGGGGCCCTCGAGCCAGCCTGGGGGCCAGGCCATGGCCAGGTGGCTGGGCAGGCCTGGGAGCTTCAGAGGGGTCCCCTCCCAGGGGACGTGGGAAAAGAGCAATTCACTGGAAATTGCCACTGGAGCAGAACTATGGGGAAACGGCCCACAGGGCCACGAAGCCCGTGTCTTCAGCGAACACCCATGGAACTAATTTCAGGAGTCTAACGAGGCCAGGCTGGGGCTGTCCTCTTACCTGTGGGCACCTGTCCCCTTTGCTCTCAGTTGGCAGTGTTTATTAAGACACTGTCTGGCCGCTCTCTGCCTCCTCCGTCCCGGAAAATCTCACCCCTGTGCCCCCAGCCAGGCCTCCCTCCTCCGTGTCCTTTGCTAGGCCCTGGGTCGTACCCGCCTGCACTGCTGTGCCCCACCCCAGGGCTGTGAGTGCTGGCAGGGAATTCGAGGACGGGGTGCGTCCCCTGCCGCTCCTGAGAGCCCGTGACTGGCCTGAGGTCACACCACCAGTGGCGGAGCCCCAGGGCCTGACTCCCGCGGCAGCCCCCACGTTCCGGGCCCACAGAGGGCTGCGGAGTCCCAGCGCTGCACCCAGGGCTGAGCAGCGCACGAGGAACACTTCCGGAATCGGCTCTAGGGCTGCGGCATCTTCAAGAACAAGGCCCCCAGCTTCCCCAAGCTTTGCCATCCTGGGGTGTGTGTGTGCATGCATGTGTGTGCGCGTGTGCATGCGTGTGTGTGCACTCACGTGCACACGTGCAGAAACAGCAACATTCAAATAGGAGTAGTCCCTCCAATTTTATTGCACTATGGGATGGTCACAGCATGGGCTTCCGTTGGTTAAAGGTACGTCCGCTTTGCTTCTGGCTGGGCGTGGGGTGGGTTATACTTTCTGGAAATGACTCTCCTGCCACTCACTTTTCTAGGTGGCCACTCACATCTGCTGTACCGTTGACCTCAGATTAGGTACAGAAGATGTTCCAGTTTGGATTAAGGAGAGTCACATTTCCAGCACGCCGGGACACTTGTTTTTCACACCCCAGCGCCCGCGGCCCTCAGGACCCTTGACCCGTTAAAAGGACACAGACTAAGGGAAATTGGACACTAAGATTCAGAGGATGGTCTGAAATCGAAGGATGTGTTTTCAGAGCAGTCCAATCTAAAAGGTCTAATCTAACATTTCCACCCAATTTCAGAATGTCGACTGTTCTGGAAAAACAACTACGTGCCTATTTTAAAACTTGGGAAAGTGTGTTTACTGGCATCAGATCCTTTGAAGAAATAAATGTGGTAAAACCTGACAGAGAACACCAGGCTCAGCCTCAGGAATGAGACCGCGTCTTCCTCACCGTCGGCCTCCCCCACGCCATCTCTCTGCCTCCATTTCCCCGTCCACGAAATGGGGACAATGATAGCATCTTCCTGAAAGGGTATTGTGTTAATTAAGTAAAATGGGTTTTCAAGAAGGAGATGCCAAGATGGGACTGCAGGTGCAGGCAGGTATGAGGGCACCTCTTGTTACATTAGGGAGCCGGGGAGGGAAGGCTGGGGGCCCGTCCCAGGCTGCCATGCAGTCCCTGTTCAGCAAAGCCATGGAGAAGTCCTTGACAAAGGAGTGGGGTGGCGGGGGTGTGGGGGGAGCAGGCCCGCCTTAATCCTGTCCCGACCCAGCCTCTGGGGACCACCCATGTGACATGTGGCCCTGTCATAAAGCCAAGATGGATTTCAGAGCCGGCAGCCGGGGCCCTCGGTCAGCTGTGCTCCCCCTGTGGACTTATACGAAAATAGGGTGTTTGCAGATGTGACTAGTTAAGTTAAAATGAGACACGCTGGGTTAGGTGGCCCTCAGTTCAGTTCCACTGGTGTCCTAAGAAGAGAAGGCAGCTGAGATGAGAGTGACGCAGTGAAGAGCCCAAGAATGCCAAGGACTGTCAACCACCACCAGGGGCTGTGAGAGGCAAGGAAGGGTCCTCTCCTAGAGCTCCGGAGGGCCGTGGTGTCCTCAGGGCCACCTCACGCAATCACAGCGCATACTAGGTGCTCCATGCTTTACAGACAGTCCAAACAGTGCGCAGTGTCATTACTTTTAAATTATCCAAGCTAATGGAAGAGATCGGCGTGAGCAATAATTTTTACTATTTAGATTTGACTTGCGCATGTGTGTTTGTAAGCACATTTGCGTATATGGGTGCCTGATCCGGAAGTTTCCTTCAAGTGAAATAGTTCTGCTGTGAAGGTTTAGGAGGAGCAAGGGAACTTTCAGGATTCCCTCTTCCTCGTCAGGTCACGACGGTCAGCAGGTGAGGTCAGCGGTCGTGCCAGCCATGGCTGGGACGCAGGCGAAGCTCCGCCCCAGCCGGGGTCTTCTGTCCAGGCCGGGCTCGCGGTCAAATATTTGCTCATCACAGGGCTGAGGGCAGAGAACAGATGCCGCCAGCAAATAAGGTGGTTAAGGAGAGTGTGCGCGAAGGCACCATCCTTCTTTGGCCTTCCCTGATGGGACAGGGACAGGGAGGCCCACGGGAGAGCCTGGGCTTTCTGCCAAGCTAACTGGAAAAAACAAGGACGGTTTTAATCTGAAAAATAGGATTGACTAGCTGTATTTGTATCCCGAGCTGGAGAAATACTCCCTTCTCCAGAGCTTTGTCATGGAAATCTATAGAAAAAAAAAAAAATCAATTGGAAGTCAAAGAATCCCAAAAAGCAAGGAAAATGGGGAGTTTAACTTGGGAAGTGGAATTGGCCAAGCATGTTGTTGTCCCTAAACCTGCTCCTGTATGTGAGTTCCAGGGATAAAGCCGCCCCGGAGGCCGGGCTTCCTGCAAAGCAGGAGGCAGCTCTGAACCGAGGCGGCCTTCAAGGAGAGAACAGCCCTGGTGCACGTGCAGCCAGGCAGCTGCAGGCAGCCTGGGAACGGAGGGACGGGGGAGGCGCTGCCAGGGTGTCGGGTGGGCCTGAGATGAGAAGCGTGTCAGTCCTGCTGGGGAAAAAGACGCCGAGTCCCCAGGGAATGGAATCTGCCTGCCGTTCATCAGAACTGAAAATTGGTACTGTCTGCCTGCAGGACAAGTTAAAAATATGTACCGAAAGGCTGAACTTGTTTATTCCCAGGAATTTCCCCTCTAGGAATTTATCCCAAGGACATAATTACAGACGTGAAAAGGGACGCGTAGGGCAAGATCTTCCCCCGCTGTTATTGTAAGAGCAGAAGGATGGAAAGATCTTCAGAGCCCCAAACTCAATTAGATTAAATCCAGATGACATGGAACAAAGTTTCCTAAGATGAAGTACGTGGGAGAAGTTTCTCTCAGTATAGAGTTAATTGGAAACGGCAGATTGTGAAACAGGAAAGCGAGATGGTCTCGTGTGTGTGTGTGTGTGTGTGTGTGTGTGTGTGTGTGTGTGTGTGTGTGTGTGTATGGACACATTCCCAGGTCCCATGGACCTGCGGGAAGAGCGTATAATCCGGCTCACAAAAGTGGGGACCACACACTACCATTTGGATCTAGCAGCCACGTCCCAGTTGCTGGGTGTCGCTTTCAGGTACCGAGTGGCTGTCCGATGACATGGTTAGGAGTCCCAGCGTTAGACTCACCAGGTTCTGAGCCCTGACCAGGAGCCCTTTCCCGCTGCGTGACTTTGAGCAACGTCATCTCTCTGATAATCTATGTGCAGGGGAAAGACGGCCCCGCATGGGTCATCTGCCCTATCCCAAGGACGGTGTTTAAGCTCCAAAGAGCAGGTGACTGCCAGGGGATCCGTGTGTTGCGGGGTAGGGGGCGGTGACGGCGTGTGCACGAGAACACACGTCATGTCGCTGGCAGCTTTGACAGAGTGAGAGGAAAGAGGTTTTAAGACACTTTCTCCATCTTGTGAACAAACTGCCCATTGGTTCCTCTTAGAATAAATTTAACAAAGACCTACAGTACTTTTCAAGGTCATTTTTGGAGGTGAACTTGGATCTGACTTTGTTTTTTTCTTCCTGGGACTGTGCTGGGATGGGCCAGGAGGCTGCCCGTCTTTACCTGGGTCACAGAATGTGCTGGGGCAGAGGCGGCAGCAGAGAGAGGGCAGCCCGGGGCAGTTTGCTGTGCGGCCCTCAAAACCATCCCTTCTTGGTAACCTGCCCCAGGCACAATCCCCAGGCCGGGGACAGCCAAGAGGGCTCCTCCCCACAAGTGAGTCCCCTTCCCAGCAGACACACTGGCAGGAGTCAGGGCAAGCTTGGAACAAGAAAGGTGTCCTTTCTTTGGAACCTTGTTTTCTGGGAGTGGGGCTGGAGGCAGGCAGGGGTGCCCAGAGGTGGTATCTGTCGACGGCAGGTGGCAGCTGCTTTCCATCCTCAGTGTAGCCTGTCATGATGCCACTCTCAGCCAACACCTGCCTACACCCCCAACGTCACACAAGGATGCCATGCAGACCCTCACACTGGCAGCTCTTCTTGCAAGAAGCAGTTCTACATTAGGAAAAAAAAAAACAGTTGTAGCATAGAAGTGAAGGTGCCAAACTGCCTGGGTTCAAATCCAGTGCCAGCTCTGCCAGTTGTAAGCGGCGAGGCGAGCCACTGGAGCCCAGGCCCTGACCTTCGGAGGGGCGACCACAGACACTCCCGGGAGTCGCTGTGAAGAGAGCCCTTGGCGGTGCGCGGACGTCACAGACCAGACACTGTTCACCTTGGCCATGGTGATTCGCTCTCACAGGAGGACGGAGAGCCGCGGCCGCGGCGTAGGGGAAACACTTCTGCTTTGTGTGCCCCAGCGCCACCGCACGGAAGGGGGCAGGCGAGGCAAAGAGGAATGACCGTTGATGATACTAATAATAACAGGAAGTGCTGAAGTGGCAACATCTGAGGACTCTCCTCCTCCCAGGGCCCAGCCTGTTCCGCATAGAGCAGTGCTGGCTTAGCGGTGACAGTTCCACAGACCAAGGGCTGCAACAACAGGGAGTAATTCCTTCAGAGTTCTGGAGGCGGGAGTCCGAGATCAAAGTGTCGGCAGGTCGGGTCCTGCTGATGGCTCTCTCCTTGGCCTGCAGACAGCCGTCTTCTCCCTGTTTCCTCATGCGGACTTCCCTCTGTGCCCATCTGAGTCCCAATCTCCTCTTCTTATAAGGACACCGGTCCTTGGATTAGGGACCACTCTGATGACCTCATGGAACTTTAATCACCTCTGTGAAAATGCTGTCTCCAAATACAGTCACATTCTGAGGTACTGGGGCTTAGGGCTTCAATATGTGAATTGGGGACAGGGGACACAACTTAGCCCATAACAAAAGCCCACTTCCTGCAGCCGTCAAAGTGCCACTGGGAGGGGGGGCAGCTGGCTTTTCCGGTTGGCCCACCGCAGGCGACTCAAACCAGAGCAGTGTACTTCACTGTGAAGATTAGTGGAAAACAGCACTGGCAGGGCGGTTGCTACAGAAACATCACAAGATTGGATGAAATCCTGCTTGTCAGCAGTACATGGCATCACACTTTTTTCTTTGAGACAGAATCTCGCTCTGTCGTTCCAGGTAGAGTGCAGTGGCATCATCACAGCTCACTGCAACCTCGAACTCCTGGGCTCAAGCGATCCCCCCGCCTCAGCCTCCCAAGTAGCTGGGACTACAGGTGTGCACCACCACACCCAGCTAATTTTTCTATTTTTGGTAGAGATGAGGTCAGACTCTTGCTCAGGCTGGCCTCAAACTCCTGGCCTCAAGCCATCCTCCCGCCTCAGCCTCCCAGAGTGCTGGGATTACAGGCGTGAGCCACCGTATGTGGCCTCTTTCTTTCTTTTTTTAACGTCATCTCACCTTGCAGACATCACACATTCTTGTCGGGGGAAAATGGAGGCTTAATTAGGGAGCTGGGGGTGGGGCGGGCGGTGCCAGGAGGTCTCAGGGGAGGTTCCTAGAGGATCCCTGGGCCGGTGTGTTTGGGGCATCGGCAGTTGGCAGCACGGGCTTTTCATCTTGTTCTCTGACAAATGGTTGGTTCTCCTCTCCCCTGATGCCTGTGTTCCCCGCAGGATGGGTTTATTTTTTCTTCCTCCTTTTTTCTTTTTTTTTTTGGGAGGGGGGCTGTCCAGAAAGGAACAAAGAAATGAAGGGCTGAGAAAAGAGGAAGAAAGAAAGAAATAGCTGGCCGGGCGCGGTGGCTCACGCCTGTAATCCTAGCTCTCTGGGAGGCCGAGGCGGGCCGATTGTTTGAGCTCAGGAGTTCGAAACCAGCCTGAGCAAGAGCGAGACCCCATCTCTACTGAAAATAGAAAGAAATTAATTGGACAACTACAAATATATATTTAAAAAAAAGGGCATGGTGGCGCATGCCTGTAGTCCCAGCTACTCAGGAGGCTGAGGCAGGAGGATCACTTGAGCCCAGGAGTTTGAGGTTGCTGTGAGCTAAGATGATGCCACGGCACTCTAGCCCGGGCAACACAGTGAGACTCTGTCTCAAAAAAAAAAAGAAAGAAAGAAATAGCTATTTTTCTTGAGTGAACTGGGCCAAGCATCCCGAGAGCAGAGAAAAGAGAAAAGAGGAAGAATGTAAGAGAAAGTTCGAGAGAGGCGGAATCCGTCTGCTGCTGCGCCGCAGTGGGGAGGGTGCGGGGAGCGCAGCCTGGGCCTGCTTCCCAGGGCAAGAGAGGGGCGGGCAGCACAGGGAGAGAGCACGGGGCACAGAGGGTGTGCAGACACTATGAAGCCTTCTGCCACTGGCTGCTGCTGTCCTCGTCCTCACCACTCCGGAGGTCATGTCCATCTTGCAGGTGGGGAGACTGAGGCACGGACGGGCGAGATCACATGCCCGGGTGTCCCTGAGCGTGGGCACTGGAGCCAGGACTGGAAGCCGGGTCTCCGGACGCCAAGGCCCCCGGTTCTCTCACGAACCTGGGCTGCCTCCCTTGGCACAGGACAGTGCAGAACGATCAGAAACGGGGCTCCAGGGAGAGGGAGGGCAGGAGAGGCTGTCTGCCTCCAGCCGTGCGCGCTTTCAGGCGAGTCACAGCTGGGCGTTTGCGACTGCGGGAACTCTAAGTCCAAGTGGGCTGCCCGCGCAGGACTCGTGCCCCCTCCTGCCCAAGCCCCCCGGCGCCACTTCTGCCCCGGGGAAGTGCCCAACGCAGCAGCTCCCCCACCCATCTCCGCCTGGAGGAGCCCGAGGCAGGGAGCTCCGCGAGATGCTCCGGTTCTCCCTCCCGAGACGGCTCTAAGTCTGACCCGGAAGAAGAAACTGGGCGGTCACCTGTTTCTTCCACGCTGCCTCTGGGCGTCCTGAAAGGAGAGCAGCGCCTGCAAGGGTCACCTGTGCTTGCTGGGGCGGCGTCCCGCCTCGGCCTCCCGTGCTCCAGGAAGGGTGAGTAGCTCGGCCCCCACGACCGGAGCGAGCCGGGGTAAACGCTGAGAAAGCAAAGTCCCACGGCTGAGGGGGGCTCTGTGTGTCCCCAGGAGCACAGCTCAGCCTCCGGCGCAACACCGCGCTGACGCTGCGGGCAGCGCACCCTCCACAGCCCCGCAGCGCCTGGCTGTCACTCCCAACGCCCCTCCCCCACCCTGCTGGAAGGGGACCGCCCTTCCCATCGCCCTTCTTTCTTCCCAACCCCTCAATTTTTAAGTTTTTTAAATGATTTCCAAAGCTGGTAACAATAGAACAGTGAATTCCTGTTGATGGGTTTGGAGGGGGACTTTCCGAGTTCACAGTTTACACAGTTTTAGAAAGATAATTGCCTTCCGGTTTTCAAGTCCCGGCCCCTTGGAAGGGCCAGGAGCTGCCCAGGCCAGGTCCCCTTCCCTGTCCCCTTGTTTGCCCGGAAGACACCTGGTGGACACCTGGCTGCCCTGGCTCCTCGAGGGTGGCGGGGGCTCGACTTGGCTGGCGGGAGGGCAGGGAGCTCTGGAAGGAAAACTGGGGTGCGGCTCAGCCTGTCGCTGGAGCTGCCCACGCGCCGCGGGCACGGGAGGACACAATGCGCGGGCGCTCGGCCGCCGCCAGGGGCGCACGCGGGTCGGAGACGAGACTGTCACAGTGCAGCCACCAGCCAGCCCAGCGTGCGCTGACCTCTTGCTACTTACTCCCTCCCCTTTCTTCTCTTTTCTTTTTCTTTTTCTTAAGGGAAGGCACGTGCAGAATGACCAGAGAACTTCTAATGCTTAAAACAGTGCCTAGCTCGTGGTAGGTGTTCAAAAAGGATTTATTGGATTTATTAACTGTGATTAATAATAAATCATAAATCAATGCACCACACTTCATCAGCCGATCCTCTATTGTTAGACCTGTAACCTGTTAGCAGTTTGCCCCTATGTCTTGTCATGCCAAATGGTGTTGAAAATACCAAATGGTATTTAAAAACAACTTCTTCTGTTATAGAAGTACATTGTCGAACATACAGGTAAACAAACAAAAAGCCTTAATTCCTATGGCTCAGATAATCTTTAATATACATTTTGGCATATAGCCGTCCGAACTTTAATTTATGCTTCGGCACATAGATGATAGACACTTTAAAAAAAATGAGCTCATACTGTTTTATAAATGACTTTTTCAATTTTAAAAATATCATTTTTTGAAAAATGACTACACGGTTTTTATATGCTTCTAAGGGCAAGGATTTTGTCTGTTTTGTTTATTGCTATTTATAAATAACTCTCTGATGTGCACTTCCTTAAAACAAATGTTTTGAAATAGAATATTTGGGCCAAAGGGATCCTTAAGCTTTGTGTAAATATTGCCAGATCCCTTGCGAATATTTGCGCCGCCTCCACTCGCCGGCATCGATCCCAGTTTCTCTTTTTTTTTTTGAGACAGAGTCTCACTGTGTTGCCCGGGCTAGAGTGCCCTGGCTTCAGCCTAGCTCACAGCAACCTCAAACTCCTGGGCTCAAGCGATCCTCCTGCCTCAGCCTCCCGGGTAGCTGGGACTACAGGCATGCGCCACCATGCCCGGCTAATTTTTTCTATATATTTTTAGTTGTCCAATTAATTTCTTTCTATTTTTAGTAGAGACGGGGTCTCGCTCTTGCTCAGGCTGGTTTTGAACTCCTGAGCTCAAACGATCCGCCCACCTTGGCCTCCCAGAGAGCTAGGATCACAGGCGTGAGCCACCGCGCCCGGCCTCCAGTTTCTCTTAATCTAAGGGGCCCTGAGTAGCCAAAAGAATTAAAAAAGAAGAACAAATTTGGAGGACTCGCGCTTCCTGATTTCAAAACTTACTACAAAGATATAGTAACAAGACAGCGTGGTACAGGCATAAGGGTAGAAATATAGACAAATAGAATTGAGAGTCCAGAGATAAACCCACACATCCACGGTCGATCGATTTTCAACCAGCATGCTGAGACCATTTGATGGGGAAAGAATAGTCTTCTCAACAAATGTCTCTGGGACAACTGGATATACATGCAAAAGAATGTGTATTCATCTCAGACCGCATGTGAAAATTAACTCAAGATGGATCAAAGGCCTAAATGTAAATAAAATTCTTATAAGGAAATAGAGGTATAAATCTTCATGACCTTCGATCAGGCAATGGTGTCTTAAATATGACACCAAAAGTACAGGCAATAAAAGGAAAAAATAAATAAATTGGACTTCATCAAAATTTAAAACTTTTTTTTACACGAAAGGACTTTATCAAAAAGTGAAAACACAATTCACAGGTTAGGAGAAAATATTTGCAGATTATATATCTGATAAGGGATGCATATCCAGAATATATTAAAAAAGTCTTACAATTTAACAATAAAAAGACAAATAATCCAATTAAAATGGGCAAAAGATTTCAATAAATATTTCTTTAAAAAAGATGCACAAATGGTCAATAAGAATGTGAAAAGATGCTCAACATCATTAGCTATTAGGGAAATGCAAGTCAAAACCACAATGGACTACCACTTCACACCCACCAGGATGGCTATCCTAAAAACTAAAACAAAAACAGGAAATGGCTAGTGTTGGCGTGAACATGGAGAAATTGGAACCCCTGGGTTTGCTAGTGGGACTGTAAAATGGTTTATTATAATGTGTATCAATATTGGTTCATTAATTGTGACAAATAACGTCAAATTAACATAAAATGTTAATAACAGGGTTAACAGCGTGGGGTAGATGGGAGCTCTTTGTACTCTCTTTGCAATTGTTCTGTAAATCTAAAACCATTCTAAAATAAAAGCATTATTTTAAAAAGATAAAAGCAGTGACTGTGCCTGTCGCATAGGTTTGGCGAGTCAGTGCCCCTGTGGAATGAAAATATCCAACACTGCAACTCAGAAGCAGTGCAAAGAGGATTGCGGAGGCGGCTCAGAGGAGAGTGATTTGAATATCAAAGGTGTCAGGGTGACCCTGGAGAAAACTGATCAAGTGCTTTTCCAAACACACCAGGGAGCATTTCATATTGCGATGTCCATCCTCATGGCTGCTGAAACCCGATCAATACTTGATGAATTCTTTCCCCCACTCCCTTTTTTTTTAAAGACAGGGTCTCGCTCTGTTGCCCAGGCTGGAGTGCAGTGGCCCCAGCACAGCTCACTGCAGCCTTGAACACCTGAGCTCAAATGATTCTCCCACCTCATCCCAGCCTCCCGAGTAGCTGGGATGCCTGGCTAATTTTTTTTTTCCTTTCATAGAGACAGGGTCTCGCCATGTTGTCCAGTTTTGAACTCCTGGCCTCAAGTGATCCTCCCACCTTGGCCATCCAAAAGTGCTGGGGTTACAGGCATGAGCCACCGCACCCGGCCTTGATGGATTCTTTGTTCTAAAATGGGCAGGTGGCCCCAGCAAGATGATGGGTACTGGCCCCTGTGACAGCCTTGCAGCCTGGGTCACTTAAAGCCACCTGTGCTCTTCCTAGGAGGGATTAGAAGGGATGCCAGGGCCCCCAGCCCCCAGTGTTAAATGATGGCTCCAGACACTAAATGCAAAGCCATGGATGGGTGGGAACGCTGTAAGGGCCTTTTCTGGCTCGTCCTGGGGGTACTCATGGTTACAGGTGTGCACCCCACACCTGATCCCACAGGGGCTGAGGCAGGGAAGGGGCTGGATGCGGGTTGGGGCGGGCGGGCAGGGATAGGGCAGTCCCTCTCTCGTAAGTAGCAAGCAGATCCATGTCTCGTGGGAAGAATTAGCTCTGGGGCGGCCTGATTCTGTGCTTTGGGAAATCCACTAGAACCAGCCTTTGGCTACAAACCCCCAAGGCTGCTCCCACAAGTCTTCTTGGGGCAAACTGGGGACTTTGACACTGCCAGCAGGAGACTTTGGGGTCCTGGGGTGCGCCAGGCTGAGCTTTCTTGCTCTCCTTTGTCCCCACGGGAGGGGAGGGTAGATGGCTTTGGCTGTGCACGAACTGAGACAGTCTTGGCCTTGTGCTGTGGCTTGTTCTGGAGGGTCATTCTGAGTGTCTCGCCGGGGCGGGCGAGGCAGGGAACACGAGGCCACACAGCAGATGGTCGTGCAGCCACTGACAAGACGATCTCTAAATACAGACAGGAAATTATCTCCACGACATTCTGTTAAGTGAAAAGAACATAAAAACGTGATTCCGTTTGTCCACTGAAAATTTGTAGCAGGTCAAACCAGAAACTTAGCATTGGTTGCCACAGGGGAAAGTTCCTGGGGCACTGGGTTGGGAAGGGAATCAGTGAATTTGTGTACCCTCTTAAAGTGTTGAATTTTTACCGTGTTTGTGTATTAAGTAACATATATTACATTATATTTTTTTAAATCAAACTTAAGCAAACTGGTTCAAAAAGTTAAAATAACAGCAAAAACAACAACAACCCTTTTCATACCAATTAATTGTACTAGAATGTTCCAAGCAAATATCCTCTTCCACAAGCCAGGGTCCAGCCTTGCTGCCTCCTCCTCCAGGCCACTGGGCCTGGTTGCTGGTGGCCCACAGGGACTTTACCTACCATAGTCTCCATCCTCCACCAGCATCCTCAAGCCACCCCAGATACACACATAATTGAAGTAAAAATCGCATGGTCACCACCTAAAGCCAAGTCCTCCAATTTCCCCTTCTACCTGCACTGTGTTCCCAAGACCCTCTGTGTTAGCTGTTGCTGTGTAACACACACAAACTCGGCGGTTCAAAAGGACGCACATTTCTTGTGTGGTCAGAAGTCCAGGCACTGCCCTGCTGCGTCCTCGGAGCCTGCAGGATTCCTGGCGTCGGCCAGGCCCGCGTCCTCCGCTGGAGGCTCAACCAGGGAAGCCCACTTGGGTCGCTGACGTGACTCATCTTCTTCCAGCTGTGTGGCTGGGGCCCTGCTTTTGCTGGCCGTTGACTCAAGGCCCCCTCAAGTCCTTGCCGGCGGTTCTCTGCTAGGTGAACTCCCATGACGTGGACCGCGGTACACGAGGCCGGCAAGGAGACCGTCTAGTGTGTGCGTAAGAGGGAGCTTTGTGTGTGTATCTGTCGTCACATGGTCAGGAGCTGCCATCCCATCACCTTTGCTGTGTCCCACTGGTTATGAGCAAGTCACGGGCCCCACCCACACTCGAGGGGAAGATATTCTGGGGGCTACCCAAGGGTCTGTCTGCCACGCCCTGAGACTACTGAGCTGCCACTGGCAGGGCCCCTGGGGAACAGCTGTGGGGCGCCACACTGCGGGATCAGAGGAGCCCTGCAGGGTTTGTGCCCTGGCAGGCTCTCAGAGGCACAGTGGCTGACCTAAAACACCAAGGCTGCACCCTGGCCACAGCTTGTGCAGGTACCACTGTGTGTGGTGTCAGGGTGGCCCTGACTGGTGCAGTGCGCACCCACACAACTTTGCATGGCAGCCCTGACCCCACCTGCGGATGAGAGGCTGCCTCAGAGCGCTGCTCCCCGAGGATTAGTATCTGGGCAGGCTCCAGTTCCACCGACAGACCATATGTTGATGCAGCTGAGTTTACTTCACACTACACCCTCTTTCCCAGCTTTTCCTTGACTTTTCAGTTCCTCAAACACATCCCTAGCTTGAAATATTTTCTTCGGAACTTTTGGCTCTGTTTTTACCCTAGGCAATTCAAAACTCACAGCTTCTGAGAGTTTATTTTCCTACGCTGCTGAGTGGGTCTTTAGAAACGAAGCATCAAAGTCAGCTGGAGTGTCGTTGAGTGAGGGTCCTGATTCTTCCAGAGCAATGACAGTCACAGTTGTCACATGGTGGGGACAGCCCAGCCCCCACAATGCATCTCAGTTGCAGTGTCACCGTTAGAGGTTATGTACACATCCCAAACAGGTAAATCAGTTCCCAGGTGTCTTTAGCACAGCCCAAGATTATTTTTCAGTTAACAATAAACATATTAATAGAAGGTACAGAATTTCAGAATAGCATCACTGAGTTTGTATCAGGACCCATTTACCAAGACAAACCACATTCTGGACCTTAAAACAAGTCTCAAAAAGTTTTTAAAGAATTCAAGTCATACAAAGCATGTTCTCTAACCACAATGGAGTTACATGATAAATCAAAAAGATTTCTGGAAAATCTCCAAATGTTTGGAAACTGAATAACACACTTATAAATAACCCATGGGTCAATCAAAAATGAAACGAGGCCGGGGGTGGTGGCTCACGCCTATAATCCTAGCACTCTGGGAGGCCGAGGTGGGAGGATCGCTTGACATCAGCAGTTCAAGACCAGCCTGTGCAAGAGAGAGACCCCGTCTCTAATAAAAATAGAAAAATTAGCTGGGTGTCATGGTATACGCCTGTAAGTCCCAGCTACGTAGTCCCAGCTACTTGGGAGGCTGAGGCAGGAGGATCGCTTGAGCCCAGGAGTGCAGTGAGCTATGATGACTGCACTCTACCTGGGGACTGACTCTGTCTCAAAAAAAAAAAAAAAAAAAAAGAAAGAAAAGAAAGGAGGAAATACTTTGAACTGAATAAAAATGAAACCAGCATATCAAAATTTGTGGGATGCTCCTAAAGCAGGAATTAGGGGAGATTTACAGCCTATATTATACATTTATAATAAATGCCCATGTTAGAAAGAAGAAAGGTCTCAAATCAATGACCACCTGAAGAAACTAACAAAAGAGCACAGAGGCATCTCAGCCCAGGTGTGTAAAGCCCACATGTGATCCCGCACCCTGCTTCTCCTGCTGCCTTCCCTGCCCTGTCAGCACACATTGCTTCTCCACATTGCTCACCGCAAACTGAGCGTCCAGCCCACTTTCCCTTCCACCCCTCTCCAGCCCGTCGGTCAAGCCTGTTCCTCTGCCTTCCAAGGCGGGCCAGAATCTGATCATTTCTCACCCCCATGGCAAACAACTTTATTAACTAGAGCACAGTGCTTATGTGCAGTTCCTCTGTCTTTAGACTTGCAGATGCCACTCATTTCCAGAGTTTCTTAGCTCAGCACTCTCCCCACCATCCCCTTCAGTGAAGTCGTTGGGTACATTTGTACCACAGTTATATTCTCTTGTCACAGTCTGCATTTCTTCCTGGGATCCCCCAGCCTTCTCGATGGTTACATCCATAGGACAGTAATAGACTTTTGGATATTAACAGGTATCCTGCAATGTTGCTGCAAACACTGATTCATTCTAGGAGTTTTTTAGTCAATTCTTTGAGATTTTCTACATAGACAATCATGTTGTCTATGAACAAAGACAATTTTGCTTCTTACTTTCAAATATGTATACATTTTATTTCCTTTTCTTGTCTTATTGCACTTCCTAGGACCTCTGGTGTGATGTCGAATAGTAGTGGTAAAAGGGACATCTTCGCCTTTTTTCCAATCTTAGAGGGAAAGCATTCAAATTCTCGTCATTAAATGTGATGTCAGTTGTAGGTGTTTTATAGATTTTTTTTTTATCAAGTGTAGGAAGTTCCCCTTATTTCTAGTTTACTGAGCATCTTTATCATGAATGGGCAACGGATTTTGTCAAATGCTTTTTCAGCGTCAATGAAGATGATCGTATGATTTCTTTAGCCTGTTAATAGAATGGATCACATTGATTTTTTTTTTTTTTGAGACAGGGTCTCACTCTGTCACTCAGGTAGAGTGCAGTGGCTTCATCACAGCTCACTGCAACTGCAAACTCCTGGGCTCAAGCCATCCTCCTGCCTCAGCCTCCCAAGTAGCTGCTCAACATGCCAAAGTGCCATACTTTGGGGTATCCTTTTCTGAGCCCCAACATAGGCCTCTTTAGATTATCTATTTCTCCTTGTTTGAGTTTTGGTAGTTTATGTCTCTCAAGGAATTGATCCAGTTCATCTATCAAACTTGTGGGCATACAGTTTTGACAAAGTCCTTTATTTTCCTTTAATATCCATAGGGTCAGTAGTAATGGCCCCTCTTGCATTTCTAATATTGGTCATTTGTGTCTTCTTTCTTATTTTCTTGGTTAGCCTGGCTAGAGGTTTACCAATTTTATCTTTTTTCTTTTTAGAGACAAGGTATCACTCTGTCGCCCAAGCTGGAGTGCAGTGGCGTCATTATAGCTCACTCAAACTCCTGGACTCAAGTGATTCTCCTGCCTCAGCCTCCCAAGTAGCGGGGACTACAGGCACGTACCACCACATCCGGCTAATTTTTAAATTTTTTCTTGTAGAGACTGGTCTCACTATGTTGCCCAGGCTGGTCTCAAACTCCTGGTCTCAAGCAATCCTCCTGCCTCAGCCCAAAGCTCTGGGATTATAGGCGTGAGCCACTGTACCAGCCCAAGTCAGGAGAAATAAAGACTCCTCTTTTGAGCTGGTTTTACAGAGAAGACAGATCAAATAATGATTAAGTCTTTGTGAATGAGGTCTGTTCTCCCTCTGGTGCTGGGAATGTGTGCTGCATTTTTATGGAAATAAACAAAGATTAGCCCAATGAGAAAAGCAAAGATTTATTTACACAGAGCTTGCTGTGGCAGGGAAGCAGCCACCCTCACTTGGGCTTGGCAGAGACTCAGAGGCAGGCAGGGGCATGGGAAAGCTGCATGGGGGGAAAAGGGGAGGCCAGGGGTGCCCAGTGGAGCAGTTGTCTGGGGAGCTGCTGGGCTCGCTAGAGGTGGGGCCTCATCTGTGATTGGTTGGGGGAGCGTAATGGCTTTCTCTGGCTGGCCCTAAGCTGGAAGTGGGGACGAAAGTTAGGGGAGCTATCCGTTATTAATCAAGTCTGGGCCATTTGGGGCCAACTGGGCCAATCTGACCTCCACAGCAGCTTCCTCCCAGGGCTGGTTGCTGTAGGCGGTGGCCGCAGTTCTAGTCTACGTACAGCCTGGCCCTTGTCTGTGTATTTGGCCTCTCGTTTTCAAGGCTGCTGCTAAGCTGGGGAGCAGTAGGTGGGACTAGCTTAAGTTAAACCACCACAAAGCCGGGGCTCTGACTGAGATTCTGCTGTTCCTCTTAGTAAGTGCTTCCAGCTTCTCGTGAGTCTTCGGTTAATGTCCGGAGTTCCAAAATGGCAACTCTAGCAATTTCTTGCCAATTTTTGTTGCTTTTTAGAATGGGCAGGATTTCAGGATTCCTAACTGTATTTTCATTAACATCACTTGCCGTATTAGTTCTCAAAGAGCACAGGGATGCTTCTACGTGGGTTGTTCTTTAGAAGTTATTTTCCCATCAGCTGACTTTCGCTTTCCTATCTTATCTTGCGGTGGTGCTAACGAAGCCCCTCTGAACCAAGAATTTCTTTCCCAGCCCATTCTCGTCCTCTGTGATTTTTTTGTTTCTTCCTTTCTTCTTTTTAAAAAGATATAAGTAGAGAGTTTATTTGGGCCAATTTGAGGACTGCAACCTTGGAGACACGGATTCAGGTTACCCTGAATATACGTTCCCCTCTGTAGTTTTCAGCTAGCGCTGCCCCGCTCCTGTTCAGCACATAAACTGCCTGCCCACGGCTTTAATCAAGAGCAGGCACCTTTTATCCCTTGTCTTTATCAACACAGCCCCAAGCTTAGCATAGGGGCTAGCATAGGATAGGTGCTTAAGAAACGTGTATTCAGTTGGGTGAATAGATAAACCCCCTCTTGGGTGACACATTCTTTCTAGGGACACAGCAAACACCACTTAGGCGGAATAGGAGCAGGTAGACATGGCTGGCTTCAGACACGAGAGGGAGACTGATGGAGAGAGAGGCAGGGCTGTGAGACCATGCAGGCTCCCAGAGACGAGAGAAGCTGCCATTCCCAAAGGCCTTCTAGAATCCTGAAGCTTGCTGCCTGATCTGCCCCAGTATGAGATGCCTGTTTTAGTGGGAGCAAGTTTGCATGGGTTTCTGTTTGTTGCTACCAAAGACTCTTGACTAGAGCAACACAGACGGATTAAGGGGGGTAGATCCACAGACATGTCAGTGGAAACGGTGCATGAATTCTCTGTGTGATCCAGAGAGCAGCCATGTTGCATGTTCCTGTGGTCCTTTAATGCACATGCTAAGACCCCGGCACCACTGGGAATTCCACCCTCCCTCTCCCGGGGCTAATGTTATGGAGCAATCGGGCATCGCAGGACAAGTGTATATGTAAGGCAGCTGTACATTAGGGCTGGGGGTGGGGGCTCTAGTACAAGGGCAGGAGGGGAAGCGCATGGATGCTGACAAGGGGGCTCCGGTTCCAGAGGGTTGGGCAGCCTTCGTGGCCTCCCCACCACCACCTCAGTTGAGCCAAGTGATGGATGAAGAGACTCTTCTGGGCTCTCAATGACCTGCTTCTCAGAATCACTTTGGAGAGCCCATGGAGTGCAGGAGCACAAAGGAGCCTTCCCCACGTGCAGCCTTCCCACCCAGAACTGAGACACAAAGCCACGCCTAGTGCCAGGGGACACCAAGCCATTTGCCCAGCTCGAAGTTAGAGCTTTGTTACACAGAAGAAAGGGAAGGATGGATCTTGGCACAGTGACATTGCCTGTCACTCTCTTCTCTCCGCTGCATATCTCTCCATGAGATACCCTCTGGGGACAGGGTGCCTGAGTGTGAGGCTTTCTCACCCGTTGAACACTTTCTCTAGCCTTCCACCAACGACACCCTGATTTCATTACAATAGCTCGATAATAGATCTTGATTTTAGGTAGCACAAATCTCCTTTCATTATTTCTTTTTCTTTTCTTTTCAGAAATGCCTTAACTGTTCTAAGATCTTTATTCTTCCATATGAATTTTAGAATCAGTTTTTCTAGTTCTTTGTGAGACTTTTGCTGGATTTTAGTGTAATCATAAACCTGACCTTGACTGAAAAAAACAATTACATTTTCCTTGGAAAAAAGATCTTTTACTCCAGGGCAGATCCAGGTTTGTGCTGAACGGAGCAGAATAGCAAGTCCAGAAGCAGGCCCAAATGTGTCACAGAACTTGTAGAGTTGACATGGCATTGCGCTTCAGTGGGAAAAGAGCACACGGCACGGTAAAGTGCAATCGGGGCCGGGCGTGGGGGCTCAACACTCTGGGAGGCTGAGGCAGGAGGATCGCTTGAGCCCAGGAGTCTGAGGTTGCAGTGAGCTATGATGACACCACTGCACTCTATCCCTGGTGACAGAGTAAGACCTGCCTACAAAAAAAAAAAAATGCAGGTGGATTGTTACCTACCACCATATCCCAAAGTAATTGCCAGTTGAATTAAGGGATTAAAAACTCAAATGTTAAAAACAAAACTGCAAAAACTATTAGAAAATATAGAAGAATTTCTGTTATGATCTCAGGGAAGAGTAGTTCTTGGTGAAAAAGCATAACTCATAAAAGAAAAGACTGGTAAATTTGACAACAAAAATTTAAAACTTTTGTATGACAAAAGAAACTACAAAGCAAGCTATGGACCAAGCCACTGAACAGATTTCACACGATGTATGTAATATATATCAGATACAGGATTTGTTCCAGAAGAAAAAGATATACTCAATAGAAAAATAGGCAAAGGATACTAAGGGGCCATTCGCAGAGGAAAACTCGGACTGGCCGATAGACACGAGCGAAGATGCACAAACTCGCCATCCAGGGACGTGCCAGTTCAAGCACAGTGAGACGCTATTTCATACCCATCACACTGCAAAAAGTCACTTGGTGTGTCCGTGCCAGCAGGTCGCAGGGAAATGCAGACTCTCATATAGTGCTTGTAGGCTTGTTAAGTGGCATGACTACTTTGATCGATGCGGCAATGCTAGCGAAATTGAAAATATGTTCCACCACCCAGCACTGTCACTTGCGGGGGCAGGCCTCTGAGAAACTCCTCGCCTGTGCTCGGGGTTGCTTCAATCAGACAGTGTTTGCTGCGGCCCTGTTTGTAACTGCAAATAATTGGAAGTGACCTGAATGGCCAGCAGTAGGAAAATGGCCATTCTTATAGAGGAATAACATATGCAACTATTAAAATGAATAACACGGCTCTCCGTGTATCAATATGAATAGATTTCAGAAACACAGGATTAAGTTAGAAAACCAAGTTGCGGAATAAGCACCTTTTTTTGGTGAATATACGAACATATATCTAAGAGGGAAAGTGCTGGGTTGTCACGCGTCTGTTCAGCTTCAGTAGGCGCCAAGCTCCCTCCCACTGGCAGCGGGAGAGCCGGGCTTGCTCCACATCCTTGCTGCTTCCCAGGACGCAGAACAACGTCACTTGGTGGTTCCATTTGGCTTCCCTGATGACTAGTGAGGAGGGGCACCTGTAAGTGCCTCTTGCCATCTGGATAACCTCTTTTGTGACGTGCCTGTTCAAGTCTTCTGCCGATCTTTCTTTGATAATTTCCGCCTTTTCTTGTTGATTTATAGACGCTTTATAGTTGTGGGTATGAATCTGTTGTGAGATACTTGGGAGAGGATGCGAAATGTCTTCTCCCACCCTGTGGCTTGTCCTTTTATTGTCTTAATGGTGTCATTTCATGAACAGAAGTTCTAAACTTTAATGCAGCCCCACGAACCCTCTCGTCCTGCACGGCAGTGCTTCTGCGTGTAAGGCGCTCTTGCCTTCTGAGACGACCGCATGTCCCTGAGTTCTGAAAGCTACTGTTCACCTTCCACGTCGAGACCACAGTCCAGCTGGAATGTGGATTCCTTTGCCACCTCTCCCTAGAGGTGGTGCGCGATGCTGGGAGGGGGGTCCTCCAGCCCGTCCCGGGAGGGACAGCAGCCCTCCCCCAGTGCAATGACGGCTCTGCCCCCTAGTGTATAAAGCGTGTCCCCCACTAACTGTCCTCTGCTTTGCTCGTCTGCGGCTCCGGAGATGCGCCCTGGAGGCTGGCTCTGCCCGGCAGCTCCTCCACCGCTGCAGGGGCCGCGGTTCACAGCCCTCAGGGGACACGCTGGATTGTGGGGACACGGCGGGTTCCGGGTACAGCGCCCGGGAAGGGCCGCCTGCCCTGAGGATCCCGCCCGGCCCCGTGCGGACTCACCCCGGGGGTCTCGCGCACAGCCAGCTGCCCGAGTGCGGTCCCCACCTCGTTCCCCCGCCCTAGGCGGCCGCGGCTGCGGGCTCTGGCCAAAGTGGGAAGCCTGGGCCGCCCCCTGCGCGGGCCCGGGCGAGGGTCCGCAGTGCGCAGTGCCGCGCCCGGAGGAGCCGCACGCCCGCGTCCCCGCACCCTTGTAAGTCCGCGCCGGCTGTAACCGCGCCCCGTGTCCTGAGATCCCGCGGCCACCCGCCCGGCCCCAGCAATGCCACCGCGCGTAAAGCCCGAGCGGGGGCGGGGTACGCAGAGTCCAGAAGGGGCGCCACCTTGCGCCCGCCTTCCGCAGCGCCCGGCGTCTGTCCCGCCCGTGTAGACGCGGTGACCGGGGATCCCCGAAGCGCCTCAGTGTCCCCTGCGGACGCTTCACCGCTGGAGCTCCCCTCGTGGAAGGACACCCCTCCTGATCCCGGCGCTGGCGAGGCCTCCACGTGGGCCTCGCAGGGATGGCTCCCTCGGGGTGGAGCTCCACCTCCCAAAGTGCTGGGATTACAGGTGCGAGCCACCATCCCCGGCTGTCCCCTTTTTATTATATGAGGACACCAGTCATATAGGATCAGGGCCCACCCTAATGACCTTAATTACCTCTATAATGACCCTATCTCCAAATAAGGTTACACTCTGAGGTACTGGGAGTTAGGACTTCAATATATGAACTCAGAGGGGACGAAGTTCAGCTCATAACACACATACACCAACTGCTAACAGTTGCTCTGGGCAACAGTATGGGGTGAGGGTGGGAACAGGGGTCTTTTCACTTCATAGAACCCTGAACTGTTTTGATTTGTGTAGGGGGGTGGCGGTAGTCAGGGATTTTCAAATCACTGCCCATCAAGATCAAGTGCGGTGGGGGGACCGCCTGCACCCAGCAAGAGGACCTCTCCCGAGGCTCCCTTCT